>NW_004524636.1:2135077-2135827 GCF_000260255.1 Octodon degus
ACCTTCAGGGACAGGCACAACACTGAGGAGCTTGAGGTGCAGGCTGGGAATGGGCGTCTCCCGGATGTCCTTGCTCAGCCTACGCACTGGGGGTACAGTGAAGGTAATCTCATATTTGTGCAGGATCTTCAGGAAGCCCACCTGCAGCAAGAAGGGTGATGGGAGAGGCGCCTTCACGTACTGCTTCATCCAGGGTCGTGTGGGCCATGCCACCCTCCTTTGAGCCTTGTTAGTCCAGAACCTGTTTCCTTGAGAGTCACTCCAGCTGACCCAAACCCTTACCTGATGGCTCTAGCCTCTCTGACAGTGGCCCTTCCCTCTGATGGACACCCAATCCTCAGCATTGTTTCAGAGGCCCCATGGTCCTTAGGGGCATATTTTACAGATAAGAACATGAAAGCCAGGAAATGACTGGCTGTAGGCCACATTGTGCGACCAGAGGGAAGTCTTCCCTAGACCCCTTGGCCTTTCCTGCCATGTGTGGCACCCAGCAGCTCACCATCCACAGCCCATAGAGAGGCTCAGAGTCCCATGGTACAGGTCATCCACCTGCTCCCACCACTGTCAGAGCCAATAACCCAGGAACAGAGTGCAGGACACTGGTGCTGACTCACATGGAGAAAACAGATTAACACAGCATGGGATGAGATTGGATGGAATTAAGATAAATGGACACCAGGCTGAGATCTAGCTCAGTGATACAGCTGGGGTTAGTATATATACATATGCTAAAGAAACAGTAAAGGAAAA
>NW_004524636.1:2137277-2154810 GCF_000260255.1 Octodon degus
TGGCTGGCATGTGGTGCTGGGGGATTGAACCGCGGTCCCTGTGCTTTGCCAAGCTTGTTCCAAGTAGGTGCTTTAGACCACTGAGCCATCTCGCCAGCCCTATCTATCTATCTTTTTGAAACAGGGTTTCACTATGTAGTTCAGGCTGGCTTTGGGCTCACTTTGTAGCCCAGGTTGGTCTGGAATGTGCAACAATCCTGCCTCAGCCTCCTGAGTGCTGGGATTATAGGCATGTGCCACCACACCCAGCTATTTTTAAAAGTTTTGGTTCATTCCACTTTCCTTTTGGGAAATCTGTCAGCTGTAGAAAAAGAACGAAGATTTTACAGTTAGACATAAATAGATACAAACTTGAGCTCTTTCTTTCCACTTCTCTCTTCCTTTCCTATCCCACCCTTCTCTCCCACCTTTTTTATTACTGGGGCTTGAACCCTGGCTTGCACACTGAACTATATCCCCTGCCCTCTTCTATTTTGTGTTCTGAGACAGTGTCTCACTGAGTTATTCAGTTGCCCACCTGGGCTTGAACTTGTAATCGTCCTGCCTCAGTCTCCCAGAGCACTAAGACTATAGGTTTGTGCTACTACACCCATCTTGAGTCCCTTTTGGAGCAGGCATCAAGCCCCGCTTCAGGGCAGTGTAAATAGACTAGATCTCTGTGCTTGACAGGTCACTCTACCCAGCTCTGTGGATCCCTGACTTATTGACCAAGCTGAAGGCTATAATCCCTTTCTCTCTAATCCAGTCCCTCCAAAGAGCCCTTCCTGCCTCCTCCATGTGGATATGGGGCCAACAGTGTCCTAACAGCCAGATGAGCCACACTGACAGGTGTCTCGGTATGAGTAAGAGAGGGAAGTGCTCCACCAAAGAGAAACATGGGGCAAGAGCTGAGACTGTAGCTGTGACACAGCATGTACAAAACAATTCATGTGCAAAGCCCTGGATTCAATCCCCAGCACCAAAAAAAGAAAATGTGGGGGGATAAATACCACTACAAAGAAACTATATGAGCTGGAAATACAGCAAAGAATATAGTTACACCATGCTATCGCCATCATTAGCTTCAAATCTGTACCCACATGCCCCCTTCCACTCTCACAACAACTTTATGGATATAAACTGTCAACTGGAGAGGAGACAAACACAGGTGACCTGCCAACGGCCACAGTAGTAGGCCCACACCTGAGCCCTGGCCTGTGGCACAACCCTAACACCAGCCTTCTTCCGCTGCTACTGTCTAAGTAAAGATAATGACAACAAAGGTTCTAAACCGATTCTCCCATTTTACAGATGGGGAAAGCTCAGGAAGCAGCAAAAATGAGCCCACAAACCCAGCCAAGGAAAAGGGACAGACCAGCGGGGGGAGGGAGGGGCAGGCAGAGTGAAAGAGATGGACAAAGTGAGGTTAATGAGGAAGGAGGTATACATATACATACCTTGACCAGAAAGCTGCTGTCACTCTCCTGGGTGACCATGACCACCGAGTCATGCAACTTTTCATCAAAGTGGACATGGCTGTGGGAGCCTTCTGAATCATGACCTGCCGCAAAGCGGATATTCCGGACTCTGGGTTTGTTGCCTGGGAAGAGTGAGAGAACAATCTAAGGACGGCTGGCTTCTTTCTTGCCCAAGAAACCATACTCCCTCATTCCTTCCCTGTCCCCAAACTACCCATAACATCCCCAGCACCAACTGAAGGGCTTCTTTCAGGGCTAGGCAGACACTGGCAATCATGAGGCCTAAGGTTCCCCAAACCCCTACAGTATGCTCAGTCCTACACAAAAGAGTGGGCTCAACTGTGGGCATAGGGGTATTAAGGGATTGAGTGATAGGAGCTTCATTGGGAAGCGGGCGGATGGTACCAGACAGGAAGACACTGCCTCCAGATAGATCCTCCCAAGCCCGTGCCCTACCCCCAGTTTTCCTGCATAGTGCCAAGTGTCATCCCTGGCAGGTTTATCAGTGCATGAGGCCCCTGGACTGCATTTCCTGATGGCCTCAGACAACGTGGGCATGGATGGGGACAGGCCCTAGGGACCTGCTTGGAGGCTGGAGAAATGAAGGGGGGCAAGATGGTCATTTAGCCCATCTAAGAGAGGCTGCAGCTGGATTGGATATAGGAGCTCACCAATCACTGGTAGGGAAGAAGGAAGAAGCTGGGAACCTCTCAGCCTCTCCCCATCATCCCTCTGCCCATTTGGCCTCCATCCCGGCCCTCAGTTGTCCTGTAGCTAGGCTGTCCCTGAGCTCAGTTGGGTTCTCTGACACAAGGAAGGGTAGTGTTATGGTTTGGATCCCACCTGTCCCCCAAAGGCTCTTGGGTTGCAGGACTGATCACCAGGCTACAGCACCAATGGGAAGTGATAAAATTAGAGGACCTCTAAGTCACTGAGCCCTGAATGGGTGTACTGGAACCCCCACCTCTTCCAGACTGTTTCCTGGCTTCCATGAGATGAGCAGCTTCTCTACTATGCATTCCCTGCCACGACATTCTGCTTCACCACAGGCCAAACAATAGGGCCTGTTTTGGCTTATACCTAGAAGTCCCCCAAAGCCTTGCATGCTCATAGGTGGGGCCTTCGGGAGTGACTGGATCACAGAGGTGTGATACTCATCAGTGGACTAGTCATCCACTGAAGAGTTTACAACTAAATGTGATTTGGGAGGTACAGACAGGTCACTGGTGGTATGGCCTAGAAGGACATGCCCTTACTCTACCATCTCTCTTTGCTTCCCACTGCTAGGGCATGAGCTCTTTTTCCTCTGTTGTGTCCCTCTGCCATGCCACTATACCTTGGAGCCAGTTGACAATAGTCTGAAGTTTCTATAAACTGTGAGCCTGGATAAACCTTCCCTCCTTTCACTTGTGTGTGTTATGTATTGTGTCCCAGTAACAAGGAAAATAAGACAGGGGCCATGTGGCCAATAACTGAAATCTTGTATACTGTCTGCCAAAATATACCTTTCCTTCTTTTTAGGTTGATTTCTCTCAGGTATTTTGTTATAGGAACAGAAAGCTCACTAACACACAAGGTGATGGCAAGCTGGAGGCCTGGGCTGAATGGGCACTCAGCTGAAGGAAGCCACGGGTATGACTCCAGACCTCTTGGATCTCTGGCCCCTAAGCCTGAGTCCTTGGATATTCTACAGAGGCCTCGGAACTCCCTGTGGTGCCCCACAAACTAACACTCAATTTTTACTATGTCTCCCTTACCTATAACCCTGGATGAAGTCCAGATTCATTCATTCAGTTGGTCCTTTGGAGCCTAAATGAAGTCAGATGCCCTCCATAACCTGCTGTGCCCACTTTCCCAGCCTCAGTGCTTACCACATGCAAAGGAGGCTGGTATACAGGGATACAGGAGCATATACCTCTGGAGAGGTATATGTTGCAGAGCCAGAGTCCCTGCTAGGGCATGGGACCTGGCATAAACACTGACATATTCCAAATTGTGCACACACACACACACACACACACACACACAGAGCTAAAGCCAGCCATACATGTGATAGTAACCATCCCCCACCCAGTGAAGGAGGTATGCAAACGGTGCACCAGGAAGACACTCACCCTTGTTGGCTGCAGCCATGGACGCCCTCCCTGCCACAGGGTGAGACACACAGCACCTGCCGGACACCACCGCTCAAGCTCAGCAGCCTCCCATGTTCCAGGACACAAGTAGGAGCCTGAAGGATAGGGATGAGGGATCATCTAGTGCCTGTGGCCAGCAGACAGGCTCCCTTTACACCTCAAGCGGGGCCTGCATCTTGCAGCACGGGGGCTTCTGCCCAAGCACCAAGAGTCCTCAACCCTGCCCAACACTGTACTAACACATGTTGAGCTTATGGGTACCAAAGTGGTAGCGTAGGACTTATGTGCCTAGCTCCCCTAAGGCTGGCAGGAAGGGCAGTTGGAAAGCAGGGTATGTTTTATCCACCTCATGCAGATGGTGCAGGTTGGGGGACACGGGGGAAAGGACCACATACAAGCGTCTCCCTGGAGTTTTCACTCCCAGTGGCAGGTCAGGGCTAAAAACAGACCAGAGCCCCCAAGATAGTCCCCCATTTAGGCCCAAACCTAAGCCTGAGTCACAAGACTGCCTCAGTGCAGGAGTCCCTGCGAGCTGCCCTAGAAGCCAGGCCCATCTCAGCATCAAAAAGAATAATAAGCATAACCAATAGAAACAGAATACATGAAATCAGAGCATCACAGAGGAAAGAAAAAGAAGAGAGAAAGCAGAACAAACCAACCCAGGCCTCACGTGTCACCGCTGGCGGTAGCAGTGCCCTAACTCTTTGCTCTGAAAAGTGGCAATTAAAGGAAAATAATTCAGACTCTCTTCCTTTCTTCTAAGTGAACTACCCTGGTGGTGGACAGAAAGCTCTTCTTCACAGGATATTCTTGGTGGTAAACAACCAAATGACCAAATGCCAAGTCATTCCTTACCCCAGAGGCAACAACAGTCAGTGGATGCTGAACCATGACGGAAGTTTGATGGGAAGGAGACACCCAGTGCCAGTGACTGGATCTGGAGTTTGACTTCACCAGTATGGTAAGATGGATTGAACCCAGCACCTCCACAACACCTTCTCAGTGAGCTAGATTCCTAGCCCTTTTGTTTGTTTTGTTTAAGACAAGGTCTCACTCTGTAACCCAGGCTGGCCTTGAACTCACTATGTAGCCCAGGCTAGCCTTCAATCTGTGGCAATCCTCCTGCCCCAGCCTTCAAAGTGATAGGACTAAACCCTACTGACCCAGGCATGTACACTTTCGCCAGGCTCCCAGACTTTTGAGACAGGATCTTGATAAATTGCCTGACTTAGACTCAAATCCATGCTCCTCCTGCCTGTGCTTCCCAGAATGCTGGGAATATAGCGATGCACCACAACCTTAGTCGTTTTTATTTTGAGACAGTCTCCTTATGTCACTAAATTGCTGAGGCTGGGCTTGAACTTGGGATCTTCCTGCTTCAGCCTCCCACAGCACTGGGATTTCTGGTGTGTTCTACCATATCTGCTGACCTGATGTTCTTTTTGTTGTTGTTGTTGTTGTTGCTGTTGTTTGTACCAGGAATAAAACTCAGGGCCTTATGTTTGTCAGGTAGGCACTGTGCCACTGAGCTACCTCCCTGGCCCAACCCCTGGTGTTCTTAAAGGAAAAGCACAAACTTGTAATGCATGGATGTGACATCACATGGCCACAATGGCTGATCCCCTCTCCCTCACTGTAAGATGACCTGATACACTGATGCCTCCTGATGTGAGGCAGCCCAAAGTCTCTGCATCCCTGCCCAAAACACTTAACCTGGATCTCACCAAGCCTCCAAACCCAACTTCTTATTTACTGAATGATACAGAGGGCAGCAGAACAAACTAAATGGCTACAAGCAAGCAATGAGAGAAACCAGGAAGTTAGGGGATGCCACAGGACAGCTGACCTGCTTTTTTCAAACTGCAAGAAGAAAAAAAAGAAAAAAAAAAAAAAAAAAAGGAAGGGAGAGTGTTCTAGATTATCTAATCAGCAAACTATACAACCTATGGGCCACTGCCTGTTTTTTTGTGAATAAAGTTTTACTGGAACACAACTGTTCATTCATTTAGATGTGTCTCTGACAGCTTTTGTGCTAAAACAAAACTCAGTGTGGTTGTAACAGAGACCATATGGCCTGCAAAAACTAAAATACTTACCATCCAGCCCTCTCAGAAAGTTTGCCAACCCCTATTCTAGAGTAACACACACATACAGGACAAGAAGACAGGAAAATCTAGAGGACAACTGAGTGTTAGTTTTGTTTTGTTTTTAACCATATTAGCTGCAAGAAGACAAAGAAGTGGGAACAAGGTTTTTAACTCCCTATAAAAAGGTCTTTTAGGGATACTAGGAAATGTTAGTGGCCTAAATGGTAGATGACACAAAAAAAAAAAATTGGTTTTGTTAGCTGAGGTAATGGAATTATACTATATAAAGAAGTTATGTTCTTAGTTTTTGAGAGAAACACATTGAAGTGTTTAGAGATAAGTGACCCATGAGCGACCCTGGTCAGTCCTGAGAATGAAGAGAAACCACAGAGTGGTCTCAGTCAGGGCCTAGGCCTGTGCAGGACATAACCTCAAGTCCTTTGGATGCTGAGTAGCTTAGGAATAGGGGTGAAATCACATCCCTCCCAAGTTCCCTATGCCAGACATGTCTACCACCAATGCCCAAACTGCTTCAGGGATAAGTGTTCCCCAGAGGCCAACTCCCAGGCCCCACAATTCAGGGAGGCAAAATGTACCCCTTCACCTCTACCCAGGGCTGCTCTGGGGTTAGCTTATCTCCAGGAAGTTTGGCCTTGGAAAACAGCCTGCCACAACCCTCCTACCCCAACCCTCCCCTGAAGCTGTACTCAGGCCAAATGCAAGGGTGCCAGGCCTTCTTCTATCCCTGCAGAGGCTGCCATCCCACACTTACGCAGCCAGGGATCAGTGACAGCCCAGTGTCCCCAAGGTCTCCCAGCCCCCAGGATACTTTCTGAAGGCTGAGGTGAAACTCTTTAACTACTGGCTGGAGCAAAATCTCCTGGGCTTTTTTCATGAAACACTCCCACCCAGGACCTGCAATGTCCCTTCTTGTCTTCTCATACACACTACCTGGTCCCTGTCCACCTTCGCCCAGCCCATCCTCTGTGCCTCCAGCCACACATCTCCTCAGTCTTAGACCTGACATCTTTTTAAAGAAGTGCTTCCATCCCACTCCAAATCCCAGGAAAGATCTGAAATTCTTTAAAGGATTCCCTTTCCCACTCTCTGGGACCATTTGTTAATTATCTTCCCCACTTTAAGAGCACAGTGGTTGTGTTTTTCCCAAACCTCTGTCCCTAGTGCCAGCACAGAACCTGACAGCAGATGCATTTCATTTACACTTGTTGAGTGAGTGAATGACCACACTAAGAAGAGCCTCCCAGGCAGGTGTGGTCAGCACCCACAATTCTCAGGGTCTCTCTGCCTATCTGCACCCATCCTGAAATGGAAAGGGCTACTATAGGCAGGACCCATGTCTCCTGCAGTACCCGGAACTCAAGACAGAGCAATTGCTCAGGAACTGTTGCAACCCTCTGTGAGAACACAGAATGAGGACACAAGTGGCTGCAAGGGCCCACAGGAAGGTGGAAAACCAAACCTTTTGCATCAGAGAATCTGTTTGTGGCTCTCTCCAGGGAGCCAGATTCTCATCCAAGCAAATCTTCATTACAAGCAGGAAAAGAGGGCACCAGGCCTCCTCTGCTGCAGCACACTCACCCAGAGCGGCCTGGATACCTTGCAAGCCCAGTATGGTCCTATCTCTACCCTGCTCCTGCACTAGCCAAGTCCCCAAGCCATGAGGCCCTCCCAGGGGCAGCAATCCTGGTTCAAATCCAGACTCTGCCCTTGCTGTCACTTCTTTGACACCAGAGAGTAAACAGTGGCCTTGCTGTCCCAGGATTTGGTGCAACTGTGCCTGAGTATCTGCAAAAATGTATGCACCCCCCACTCCCCTACCGGCTGAAGCAAAGCCCCAAGGGCCTGGTTTCTAAAGCAACAGCAATTCCACTGGAAGAGAGGCATAGAAGGACAGCCACTTCAGGTCAACCCTGAAGGAGCCAGGAGTGGCCCTCAGAGTAAGCCCTAGGGACTTCAGCTTCTGAGAAAATAGCTCAAAGGCAAAGAGGATCTCTCTCCTACTGCCTCCACTCCTTATTCCCAGGGCAGCCAGGCCCTGAGGGAGGACCAGAGAGCAGACTGTTGGGAGCTCTCTGCCCACCCCCTCCCCCAGCCAGAGGGGCTCAAAAAACGTGGAAAACATTTATCTTGTCTCCCTCCCTACCTTAGATGGCTATCAACAAGTCAGGGGGAGCCCCTGGACGTCACAGCATGTGGAGGGATAAAAACCTGGGAGAAGGGCCTCGAGGGCTTCATTGGCATTTGGTTGCTCTCAGAAAAACTGGGGAAACCTCCTCTCGGAAACAGGGAGCTGAGGCCTCATACTCCTCTTGGACTTGCAAAGACTGCTCTGAGGCTACCCTACCCAGGGTCTAGCATGTGGACAGGCAGCTGGATGACAACCAGGACTCGAGAGTTCTGCCCTCAAGAGTGCTGGATGCTACCTCAGGCTGCTCTAAGAAGATCCCAACCTCCAAACTACACAAAGACGGAAGACACTTGATGCAAGGCAAAGCACTGCTCCTGCCCACTCCCTTGCCACCACCTCTCTTCCCCAGAGGCAGCCCTC
The DNA here is from genome assembly GCF_000260255.1 of Octodon degus. Lineage (NCBI taxonomy): Eukaryota > Metazoa > Chordata > Mammalia > Rodentia > Octodontidae > Octodon > Octodon degus. The sequence continues at coordinate 2,145,526 of NW_004524636.1, forward strand.
AAACCCCAAAGGCATCATGAGGCCAGCTCCACCAGCTTCCTCTGCTATATGGCTGGCATCATGTCCAACTTCTCGGGGACTCATTTCTAAATTACTCAATTCCCATTCTCAGCCTGGATAGAAATCTTTCTCTGCATGAGGCCAGAAAAACAACCTTTTCCGACCACTTCCTTCCCCCACACCCATCACAGGGCTCAAAACACTCCCTTCAGCAGAAAGCACCCCAGCCTCTCATTAAATTCCAAGCCTGTACAAAGAACACTCACTGAGGCTCCAGATAGGGCCACACTCTGCCTCCCAGAACCTGACAAAGGACTGGGCACACGCAGGACCACCACAGGACAAGCTGGCAATCAGGTCTGGGGCCACAACTCAGCCATTCCTTCCTCCCTCCAACAAAGGTCCAAGATAGGTAAGGGGTTTTGTTTTGTTTTGTTTTGACCTCAGAAATAGTGTGCTGGGGGCGGGGTGAAGTGGGGAAGGGGCCCCCACCGTCTCTCCTGTCTGTCTCTGAACTAATGCTGCCACATAGCCCCCCACCAGCCCAGAATCCTGTCCCCACACTCTACCTGTCCTCAGCTCGCCTGCCCTCAGCTCAAGGATGCTGAGAGTTCTCTAGCCTCCAGATGGCCTATCCCAACCAGCCCGCACTGACCCTATGACCTGCACCCCTAAGAAACAGAGGCCAGTCTGGATTCAGGGAGTGACAGCTGCTTCCGACCTTCTTCAGCTTCCCGGAGTAAAGCGCTATCACCACTTCCCAATATCAAGATTGACGAAGAAAGGCAAGCTGAGGCGCCCTTTTCAGTCTAACACGGCCATATTCACTAACAGGTGCACTAGCCCACAACCTAAATCGAATTATTTCTGCAGCGCGACAGTGGGGAGGCGGCAGCCAAGTTCTCAGGGGCCCAGGTGAGGAATCCCGTGCCCTTTCCTGCCTACATCCCCGTGGGTGTGGCATTTTCATCCTCACCCTGTTGTGTACTCGGGGGACAAATACAGCTAGACGTGCCCCGCCATACCCATCCCGAGCAGCAAGGCGACGTTCCTCCGAGATAATTCCCTGAGCCCCTGCCTTCACCGCAGCCCTCTACGCCCCCCGACTCCACCTCACTGACGCAGGCACCTCCGGAGCCCGCACTCCCAGACATGACATTCACAGCCCTCTGCCGCGAGGGTGCCGAGGCACAGGAGGCGCCGAGAGATACTCGTCCAAGGTCAGACAGCGTGACGGATCAAAGAGCTGTGATGCAGGGGAAGCAACACTGCCGCCCCCATTATGCCCCTTCACTGTGTCACCCGTGTCCCGCGACAGCGCGCCGCAGGAAACACCCCTGCTGCAAGCAACAGCTAACGGTCACCCAGATCCCTAGGATTTGACATCCCACCGATCTGGTACTGGGCAGTCCTCCAAACTTGGGTCGGACAACGGAACCCCCAGCCCAAATCCGCCTATCACAGAGGGTGGGGTCCCGGGCACCAACAGCTTAGGACGGGGACGCGAAGAGCAGAACCTCGGCGAGCGGGGGCTGGGGAGCGGAAGCCATGAGAGGAAGGGCAATCTCACCTTGCGGGCACACCCCGGGACTGGGCAGGGTGGGGACGACCGCGACGGTGGCAGCAGCGGCAGCGGCGGCAGCGGCGGAGGCGGCAACAGCCGGGGATCAATGCTGAGCACGAGGAAGAGAGCCCCGCGCTGCTCCCGCCCGCCTCAGGCACGCCCCCGCCTGCGCCTATTGGTCGACTGGGGGGTGGGGCAAGGGCCGCTTCAGACGAATGAGCTAGCGCCAGAGAACTGCCAACCAGCTACGAGGTACTCGCGTCACGTGCAGGGGCACTGCGGTTGCGGCTGCGCTCTGCGATTCCGCGGCTGCCCAGGGCGTGACGAGTTCTCGCGATAACGGCTGCCAAAGTCCAACCGAAGGGAGAGAGAAGGAGTGTCTCGGATAGGTCCCGCCCCAGACCCGCCTTTGCTGGAGGGGGGGAGTTTGAACCTCCCGCCTCCGCCTAAATTTGGGAGGGGACTGGGGCGGGCCTAGCCTCCTTGCTTGGCCTTCAAGTGGGGCTCCGGAGCTAGATGTAACTCCAGAAGCTGGCCTTTCTGCCTGTATTTCACGCCAACTTCGAGCCGCACTAGTCCTGTCTAATAACTGACCAAACATCCCTCCGTCTCTGCGACCTAGGGGTTTCGGCGTTTTCCCTTTCCACCCCAAATCCCAGCCTCAGAGAAAGTGCGTCTATAGGGACCGAGACACATCCGGGAGCCCAGCCTGGCCCAGATAAGCATCAGAACAAAGCAAGCATGCGTGACGGGGGTTGGGAAAGCTTGTGCGGTCGCCCCCCGGGACCGCAGCCTCTACTCCCGGTCTCCATGGAGGCGGTCGTCATGGCAGCGGGATGTGCCTAGCTCAGCCCAGCAGGGTGGGATGTGGAGCTTCCACAGAATCTGGGAGCAAAGAGGCATTGCTCCGTGTCGTCAGAGGTTCCTGCCTCCCCTCTAGTTAGTCGAGGTACACACCACCCCCATTTCAGCTGGTGGCGACAGTCTTCCCCAAAATGCCAAAAGCGAGGGGTCCGAGCACGCCGCTCCTTCCGACAGAACTAGTAGACAGAGGGCTTGGGCGGCTGAGGGCCCGCTTTTTTTCCAGAGGGCTGAGATCGCAGACTCTGAACATCATATCCACTGGATCCCCGCGGCCTCTAACCTGTCTCCTGGTCTCCAGTCTGTACACTTGGTAAATTAATCTTTCTCAGCTGTTTCCATTGCGTCCTTCCTTTGCTCCAAAGCTCTACTACAGGACTGTCTCCATCGCTTCAAAAACTTTTAACAGCGTTTCGGGTGATTTGTGCGCTCTCTGGCGTTTTGAGAAGAATCTGTCCTGCGGCAGCGTGGATGCTGAGAGCTTTCACATTCCGATCCTCGCCCGCCTAGTCCTCTCCACACTCCCACCGTTTGAGGCACTCCATTATCATTATCTACCACTCCCCCCTCCATCCCCCTCCCCTTTTTCTTCTTTTTAAGACAAGGTCTCGGTGCAGTTTAGGCTATCCTTGAGCTCACTTGGTAGCCAGACCAGCCTCAAACTTGCAGTGATCTTCCTGCGTACGTCGTCCGAGCACTAGCATTACAGGTGTGCGCCACTGTGCTGGGCTCCCCCGTGGTATTTCATATCTGTTCTTTTCCACGTTGGTAGACGGTGGACCCAAAGTAGCCTGCAGATGTACTTTGTTCAGCCCACCCCTACTTCACAAAATAATTGATTTTCAGGTTTCTTTTTAAATACCAGATCTCACAGCATAAGCTCATTTCATCCTAGCATCAAAGGTTTGCACTAAATGGCAGCTGTCTCTTTAGGAGCATGTGACTTTACCATAGTCCCCACCAAACCCAGTTTTTATGTTTATCATTTGGCTCTGCAAACAGTACTTGACTTCATGAATCTTTGCCCCCTCCTTATGCTACCTTCCCACCTGGAAAAACTATCCCTAGTGTAGTGTGTCTTAAACACAAACTAGCTAATTGTCCATTGCCTGCAGTCATTTCCTAACTGTTCACTCAGCAAATATTTACCTAATGTATGTGAAGGGCAAGTTATGTGCTAGGCTCTGTGGAGTAGAAGACACCCATGAGCTTGTCGGGGACAACACACAGAATGAACCATGGTCTCCTCTCCTTTTATGTCTCCTATATAGGATTCCTCACACTTCTAGACCCTGGGCAATCTGGCTACCTGGGAGAACCCACAATACAGAGCTTCCCATATTGGGGATACTGTATGCTCCCGGGGAAGGCCACAGATGGTACCAGGAGAAAGCCAAGATAAAGGGGCCGGGGAGATGGCTCAGTACGATAAGCGCTTGACTGGGAAACGCAAGGATCTGAGTTCAATCCCCGGTTCCGCAAAAAAAAAAAAAAGAAAGCCAAGATAAAGGTTCTATGGCTGCCCCACTGCTCTTTAGTAGGCCTGTGAACCAAGAAGAGGGTGTGCCCTGGACATCACCAGAAATGTCCAGGCTTCCAGCCCAAAAGGCTTGCCAAACCTAGATGCCTCGAGTAAAGAAAGCTGAGCACCCCTGCCAGCTTCCCTGGAGATGGGGGCAGTCTGGGAAAGAAAAGAACTCTAAGTTAGAACAGATGGAGCACATGGCAAACACCCACTCCAGCTCCAAACACATAGTATTCTGGACTCTGCTGCTTTTCTTTTTTCTTCTTTCTTCTTTCTTCTTTCTTCCTTCTCCCTTCTCCTTCTTCCTTCTTTCTTCTTCTCTTCCTTTCTTTTCCCTTTTATCCTCCTCCTCTTTTTTACTGAGTCTCTGCTGTGTAGGCTGGCCTTGAACTTGCAGTGATCCTCCTGCCTCAGCTTCCCAAGTGCTTCCCAAGTGGGATTATAGTCATATGCCACCATACCTGGCTTAGACTCTATTTCATAACAATTAAATTACAAACTCCCTAGAAACGGCTTGGCAGTACCTAATAAAACTGATAAATGCCAACCATATTACAGAGTAATGGCTCAATTATATGTCACAAGGCATGTATATATTCATGGCAATGTTTCTAAAAACCTGAACTGAAAACCCAAAAGTACATCAACAATAAAATAGACAAAGCACAGTATTTTAAAAATAAAGAGTAAGCAAGGCATGGTAGTGCATGCCTGTAATCCCAGCACTGAGAGGCTGAGGCAAGAGGAGCACCTTGAGGTCAAGATCAACCTGGGCTACAGTCAGATCAAGGCCAGTTTAAACTGAACAGCAAGGGCAGGAATGTAGCTCAGCAGTATAGCACCTGCTTGGCAAGCATGACATTGTGAGTTCAATTCCTGATACCTAAATAAATAAACTACATAGCAAGATCTTGTCTTGAAAAACCAAAGCTAAAGTAATAGCCTAGGGCTGGTGAGATGGCTCAGTGGTCTAAAGCACCTACTTAGAGCAAGCTCAGCAGAGCACGGGGACCTGGGTTCAATCCCCCAGTGCCACATGCCAGACAGCCCCGCCCCCTGGTGGGCTGGGCTGGCCACACATACACACACACACATAAATAAATAAATAAATAAAAAATTAAAAAATAAAGTAATAGCCTATAATCCCGGCACTCAGGAGGCTGAGGCAGGAGGATCATTAGAAGGTCAAGACCAGCCTGGGCTACAAAGTGAGCTCAAGGTCAGCCTGAACTGCATAGAAAGATGCTGTCTCAAAAAGACTATCAATAAATGTCTTTTTTTTTTTTTTTTTTGAACTGGGGATTGAAAAATAAATGTCTTTTTTTTTAATTTTTTTTTTGCTTTTATTTTTATTTTTTTGATAACAATAAAATTCTTCATAGGAAAATTTGCATGGGTTTGGTTTAGGTACACAATTTCTGTACAAGTATAGGCAATAAATGTCTTTTTAATTGAAAGTTTTGGTTCATGTTTGATGAGTCACCTTGCTTGGACAGTACCCTGTCACAGCAGTGTTTGTAAAGCTGTCACCTCAAGGCCAGGATGATAGAGGAAGAAGGAGCTGATGTCCCACTGTCCTCCTTAGGGACTGTCTTGGTTATTTTTTTCTTGTTGTTGAGCAAAATACCTGATGCCCAGAATTAAGGAAGGAAAGATTTATTTAGTTCATGGTTTGTGGAGATTTCAGTCCCTACTCAGCTGGCTCCAAGGCAAAGTGGCACATGGCAGAGGGCAATAGTTCATGGTGTGGAAAACAGCAAAAGCAGAAAAAGCAGGTTATCCGCCCACAGCATTCATACCCATAATCCCAGCATTGGATTGTAAATCAGTCATAAATTCTAGAAGCCCACCCTGTGACTGTGTGAGTCTTTGGGGGACATTTAGACACAAACCATATGACAAGAAGACCTCCTACTGGCACCTCCTAAGGTTTCCACTGCCTCCCAGTAACCCTGGTCAGGGACCATGCCTTTAGCACATGGGCTTTTGGGTACATTAAATGTACTTTATTTGCACACACTTGTGGGTCAGTGAGAGAGAACAACCTCTTGACTCCATGGGACAACATAAATGATTCTCACAGATGATGTCAAGCAAAAGAGGCTAGACACAGGGCCTGCAGGTTAGCTCAGTTGTTTAAGTGCCTGCTCATGCAAACGCAGTCAGGCACAGGGGACCACAGTTTGAGTTCCACGTGCCTTACCAAACCTGCCCTTAAGGCAGCATGAGCCAGCAAAAAAAAAAAAAAAAATGCTTCTCAACTTTTAGGGCTGGGGAGATAACTCAATAGAATAAGAGCTTGCTTGGCAAGTGCAAAGTCCTGAGTTCAGTCCCCAGTACCACAAAAAAAATAAGTAAAAAAGAGACTAGACACAAAAATAATGTAGCACATATTTTTTGGTGAACATAGGTATTTAAGAATATATCTAGAAATGAAATTGCTGGGACATACTCGTGGTAGCTTTATAATCTAAACTATACTTCCCAAATTCCCTTCCATGTATGTTTCCAATTAGAGTGGGTCATAGCAGACATCTTGCATGAGATTTGAGGAAAAAGCAGCAACAATACTGGATTTGACCATGGTGAGCTCCAAGCAGGCGCTCTGCAACCCACACACACCTCACTGACTGAGGCACCATCCAGGCCTGCAAATGTTCTGCCTCTCCCTGGAGCCTTCACTTCTCTAACTCCTGGGTCAAAGGCCAGGTACCCAGCTTCTCCTGCAGGTCACCCCCATCACTGGGATTGGAGGCAGTGAGTGCTGACATGAGTTCTAGTATGTCCTTGAGGCTGCCAGCTCACGCTGATAATTCTAGTTTATTCTGTCCCCTTTATCCATCTTCCCTTCCCAACTCCCTGACCTGTGAACTTAAAGCTCCACCATTAAGTTAAAAAACTACAAAGTGTTGGCAAGATAACTCAGTAGGCTAAGCGCCTGCTTTGCCAAGCATAGGGACCAAGGTTCAACCCCTGGTCCCACATGCCATGCTGGCTCCCACCCCAGGCATGCTGAGCTGGCCACCAAGACAAGGCATGGTGGTGCACACTTGCAATGCCAGTGCTGGGGAGGCTGAAAACAGGAGGATCACTACACGTCTGAGGTGCAGAATGAGACTCTGTGCCAAATACATTAAAAAAATTTTTTGTGCTAATAATTTCTATCAATTTTTAAATTTTTTTTAAAAAACTGTAACTTTGCAGAGACTCCTGAACCAGTTCCCAACAACTACCTGAAGTCAAATCCTTGGCAGAAATCCCTTCAACTTCTCTGACTGAACCCTTCCTCATACTGATAGCATAGACATGCATTTAATTTTACAAGAAACTGCCAAACTTTTCTGAAATATTTGTTCTCATTTACATTCCCATTAGCTGAGTATAACAGTTGCAGTTGCTTCACACCCTCACCAATACAAAAATCAGCAACTTTAAAAAATAACCCACAGGTGTAAACCAAACAAAGCAAAGCAACAAGCCACTAGTCTTCAGTCTCTGTTATGGACCATGGCTGTGGTTAGGACAATTTCACAATATTAAGATTACAAATGCATGTATTATTTAACCTAGTGACCCTAGTTCTAGAACTTATCATGTAGATGGACTTATACATAATACTATATTATTAATATATAGCCTGAGGTTATTCATTGTTCCATTATTATTATTAATTTAAACGATTTAAAGATCACTCACTCAAACATCTAAAATAGAGGACTGATTAAATAAATTTGGTGCAATAGAATTTCAGGTTGCTGGGGCTGGTGAGATAGCTCAGTGGTCTAGAGCACCTACTTAGAACAAGCTTAGCAAAGCACAGGGACCACGGTTCAATCCCCCAGCACCACATGCCAGCCAGCCCCGCCCCCTGGTGGGCTGAGCTGGCCACACACACACACACACACACACACAAATAAATAAATAAAAAAGAATTTCAGGTTGCTAAAAATAGCTGGATGTGGTAGTGCACTCCTATAATCCCTGAACCCAGGAGATTGAGACAGTAGGATTATAAATTTGTGAACATCCTGAGCTACAAACACTGTTCAACCCTGTCTCAACACATGCATGTGCATGTGCGCACGCACGCACACACATGCACGGCAAAGCAAAAGTAAGAAAAGGGAAAAGAATATTTTCAATGTACTGATCTGGAAATATCTTGTTTTAGGGCTCTCCACAGAGAACCAGAGGAGAGACTAAATTGGCTCACAAGTTATGGAGGCTGCCAAGTCCCAAGATCTGCAGAGTGAGTTGGAAGTTAGAGACTTGGAAAGGCCAATGGTTTGGTTCTGATTCAGTCCAAAGTCCTGAAAACCAGGACAGCTGACAGTATAATTCTCCTCCAAAGATTGGCAGGCTTGAGATACAGCAAGAGTCAATATTTCTTTTTCTTTTTTTAAAGTATTTGGTACAGGGTCTCACTACGCAACTCAGACTCACAGCTATCCTTCCATCTCCACCTCCTCAGCACTGGGTTTACAGGCGTGTGACACCAAGCCTGGTTTCGGGGGCCAGTTTGGTGCACCCAGGGTGGGACTGACAGGGCAAGTGGCAGCAGAAATGGAACCTGGATGCTTGACCCCGAGCGACCTCCGCAGCCAGGAGTCAATGCTTCAATTTGAGTTTGAAGGGAAATTTGCTTATCTGTGATTTAAACGTTAATGTCATCCCAAATTATTCTTATAGAAGCACCCAGAATGTTTGACCAAGTAACTGGGCACCCAGTGGCCCAATCAAGTTTGACACATAAAATTAATCACATCAGATCTATATAAAATTTTATTGAGAAAATAAAGATGCAGAACAGAGTATGCAGTATGCTGCCTTTTATGTAAAAGGGTGAGAAATGATAACGTAAGTGTGCCTGTTTGCTTATATTTGTTCTTACTTTTCTATTTTGAAAAACTTTTTTTTTTTTTTTGGTGGTGGTGCTGGGGATTGAACATAAGGCCTTGTGCATGCTCAGCAAGTGGTAAGCCCTGAGGCATATTCCCAGCCTCTACTTGAGTTTTCATAAAGACACTCTAGAATGATATACAGAGATTCAAGATAAAGTTACCTATTAGAAATGTGCAGGAAACAAGAAAACTTTTTTTTTTACTTATTGTGATTTTTACAAAATACACCTGTAATCTTAGTATTTAGGGAGGCAGAGGATTGAAGATTATAGGCTTAAGACCTGACTGGGCAATTTAGTGAGACCATGTCTCAAAAATAAAACAAAGGAAAAAGTACAGGGTTGTAGCTCACTGGTGGAGTACTACTGGGTTCTATTCCCTAGAACTGGAAGAAAAAATCATGTAATGTTTAATTTGCTCAAAACTACATATAT
>NW_004524636.1:2155265-2165460 GCF_000260255.1 Octodon degus
TTTTTTTTTTTTTTTTTTTTTTTTACACTGCTGGGTACTGAACTTGGACACTGAGTGCTAGGCAAGCAATCTACCACTAAGTTACATGCCCAGTAATAAATTTTAAAATTAGTATTATAATTTTATTTTAGTTTTGTTTTTTGAGACAAGATATCGCTTAGTAGTTTAGGCTGACCTTAACTACGTAGCCCAAGCTGGTCTGGGACTCACACTGGCCCTCCTACCTCTGTCTCCTGAGGGCTGGGATTACAAGCATGCACTACCACACCCAGCCCTGAATATTTTTATTATTGAATTACTGAATATTATTGAATGTAGTCCTCAGTTCACAGCACTCTCCCTTTGGCCAGAAACAACTCACATCTGAAAACCTATAAACCAACCTACTTCAAGAGCTAAACAGTTATAAATAATTGTACCAACTCAAGTGCTCTTTTCTTTCTTTCTTTCTTTCTTTCTTTCTTTCTTTCTTTCTTTCTTTCTTTCTTTCTTTCTTTCTTCTTTTTCTTTTTGCTACTGAGAATTGAACTCAAAATCTCCTGCTGGCCAGGCAGGCGCTCTGCCACTAAACTGTATCCTCAGCCCTTTTTTTCTTTCTTTTTTTTAGCAGTACTGACGATCCACCTCAGGACCCTGTGCTTGCCAGGCAGGTTCTTATGCTGCTGAGCTGTATTCATAGCCCTGCTTTCATTTTTTTTAAAACTGCGAATTGGACCCAGGCTCTTAACACTGAGCTTCATTCCCAACCCTTTTTAATTTTTTTTTTTTTTTTTTTAAATTTTGTGTTAAGGTTTCACTGTGTTGCCCAGGCTAGCTCAAACTTGCATCTTCCTGCTTTGGCCTCCCAGAGTGCTGGGATTACAGGCCTATGCTACTATACATACTTGTTACTGTCTCCCTCACTAACTTTGGTGAAGTAAGCTACTATCCTTGAGTGAGGCCATCCAGTAAGGAAATGAAGGCAGCTACCAGCCAACAACCAGCAAAACACGGAAGCCCAGCAGCCCACCAGAAACTAGATCCTGTCACCAATCAACATGCATATGACTCCTTCCTCAGCTGTCCCTGCAGATGGGACCACAATTCTGGCTGATGCTTCAGTGCAGCTTTGATCGAAAACCCTGAAGCAGAGGCCCCAGAGAAGCCAGCCTGGCTTCTTTCCCCACAGGAAAAAAAAAAGTGAGATAATAAGCACACTTCTAAATGGATAGTAATTTGTTACACTGTATCAGCTAACTACATGGGTCCTTTTTAGTTCTTTTACTATTACAAAGGGTGTTGCTATGACCACTGCTGTGAACTGTTTCCCAGGACACAGAACACAAAGATTAAGTTTTTCTTCGTGTATGCCTAAGAATGGAATTACTAGATCTCATGATGTATACATAGTCAACATTGCTGGTACTCAGCAAATCATCTGTGTGAAGGTCATATAAGTGGGCACCATAGTGTCTTGGTCAACATTGGAAGGAAGGCTTGGCCTTGGCCCATAGACCAGGGGGTGGGCAGGGTTGGGAGTCATACAGGTCAAGTTAAAGGGTCAGACCATGGGCAGGTTGGAGGGCAAGTGTGTGGTACCGCTGGAGAGAATCTGAAGCTTGGGTTTAAACAAAGTTGAAGGACAGTTTGAAAGCAGATTTGGAAGCAATCTAATCCAGGGTCAGTCCACCCAGCAGTGGGAACACAGACCTAACACCAACAGGATGAAACTCATTCTGAGCCAACAAGGCTCTTCTAGGCAGGGGAATAAGGGTTAGATGACAAAGAGGGCAGGAACCCATTCCCTTAAGGGACTCAGGCAAAAAGAGGAGGCAGGCACAGGGAAAAAAAAGCACAGTGCCACCTTTAATAGGGCCCACCCTGTCCCACATCCCCAGGCACTCCCAACAGTACCCCACAGGTGAGGAAGGCCACGGTGTGGGCACAGCAGATGTGTCCCCTATTCCTGGCTGCTGCTATTCTTCACCTATTCCTCTCCAGCTGCTGTGGTCTCCATCCTTAAGACCACTCCCAGGTGAGCCCCTTGGCTTCTGAAGGCAGCTTCCTGACTACCAAGGGTAGAACTAGCTTGAGACACCACAGTCCCCAGGGCTGGGTTGGGATCTAAACTAGGGATGTGGACAGAGCCTGGGGACCTCCTCCCAAGGCCTAGGGAGCTCCAAGACAGGGCTCTGGGCAAGTGGTCCATTTGCCAGGCCTAGATGTCAAGCCCCTGCCAAGGCCCCCCTTCCCCAACTCCCTCCCTGTCTGAGCAGAGGAGGCTGGTGGGCACTGGCTCTGCCCTCCCAGTGCTTGTCTGCAGGTGGGTGGCTGAGTCTTGGCATCAGGGCTCACCGCTGCTTGCGCTCAGCCTGCTGGAGCCGCCGGGACAGGTCCTCTATGCGCACGTTCTTGAGCTGAAGCAGATGCTCCAGGCGCCTCACCTTCATCTGCAGGACCTGGGCAGTGAGGCATAGATGTACTCTGAAGCCTGATGCGATGCCCCTGCCTCTGTAGCCCCCAGGTCCCCAAAACTCCCCGAGGCACCCTCACCTGCACAGTCTCCTGGGAAGCCAGCAGTTCCTGCTCTTTTTCAGCAATCTGGAGCACGAAACTTGGGTCGCTGTGCTGGGCCTGGTTATACCCAGGAGGCCGGGGAGTTGGCTGCCGGACCCCTCTGTGGTGTAAAGCAGCTTAAGAGAGGCCTAGACACCCATCCCCAGGCGACAACCCTCAGCCAGGCCTCCCTTCTTCTGCTTCTCCCCTGTCACTCCTCCCTACCTCCTCAGGTGAAGCCAGCCCCACTTACTCCAGCCTGCACTGGGAGATTACCAAGTCTCTCCCAGCTTCTTTACCTGAGATGGCTGCCTCCCTGGGGGTCAAGAGCACCTTCCCCTCGGGCCTTCTGGGATAGACCTGAGACAAGGCAAGTAGAAGAGTGACCTTATTTGGATCCCATTCTCCAGCATAGAAGGAAAGGAGAAAAGCTCATCCTGGGAGGGAGAAGGGAAGTCTTACCGACATCCATGTAGTCACTGACATCCTGAGGAGCCAGGTCCTGAAAAAACCCCCATTGTGCACTGTGAGCCTCGGATTGCCCATCCCAAGAAGCCCAATGTACTTTCTGCAGTCCCCCAGGTCATGCTGTCCTGGGCAGGCACCCCTAGCCTGTGCTCATCACCAGGGCCAGGTTTTCTGATGCCTGGGAAGCCCTCTAGGGCAGGAATTAGGCTGGAGCCCAGTGATACCTGTAAGGAGCCAGCGCCCTGCTTCCTGCGTTTTCGCCGCTCCTCTAGGCGCTGCCTCAGTGGGATGAGCACTAACTCCACCACACCTGGGACACACTGTGCAATCTTGCGCATGACATCATCTGGTACCGAGATGTTCAGCTTGCTCAGCACCCTCCTGCAGAGTAGACACAGGGGTGGCAGATGGGGTCTTATGGGAAATGAAGTAAAAATGAGGGCCCAAAAGGAAAGGAGCCAAGTCCTGAGTGCACTGCCATTGGGAAGTGGAAAGGCAGGATCTAAGCGCTCCTGCTCAGGTGTCCCAAGGCTCCTTATCTCCTCCCCAGTAGAAGAGTTCCTTGATTTTATTACCAGGTGGATTCTGTCTATTGGCCCTCCCACCTGCCACCAACATTGTTCCAGCTTGGGTATCAAGACTATAGGAGGTGGGCTAGCGAGATAGCTCAGGGAGGGCTGAACTGGACACACACACACACACACACACACACACACACACACACACACACACAGACTAGAGTTGAAGTGGCTTGGGCAGCCCTTCCTGGGAACCTGGGCTCCTCCCTTCCTGGATATTCTGCTACCTGTTCAGGTGACTCCAGTTGCTGAGCTTCTGCTGGAGGGAGTTGGCAGGGACATAATTGTGCATCTCCACCATCTTGGGGAAGTAAAACTTGATGATCTCTGCAACCAGGACTGAGAGAGTGAAGGTGGGAGGTGTGAAGGGTTGAGGGTGAAGATGGAAGAAGAGATAGGTGGGAGATGAAGCATAGTGGTGGAACCAACAGAGAGGTGGGGGTGTAGCAGGAAGGATGATTGAAGAGACAGAGAACAAGATCAGTGACTAAACAAGTACCTGGCATATCCCAAAGGAGGTACTTCCCTTCCCCATTAACTCAAGGCACAGGAAAACTCAGAATGAGTCTCCAAGAGAGTCTTTCTGGATCCTGAACCCCACCCTAGTAATTCAAATGGATGCACGCATGCACTAACATTAAAGTCCAAGGAGTCACAGACACACACAAGCAGAGACACAATAATATTCCTCTACAGATGTACACCTAAGGCACAATGTGTAGACATGCAGGACAAACACATGACACACACACACACACATAGGTGCATATGTAGTGCACATATACAAGCACAGAGCCACATGCATGCAGCCTCCTCAAATAGACACATAGAGAAATGAAAAAAAAATGTATACTTCTGTCACTGAACTCCCAGGACACATTCCTGAAATAGAAACCTAAAGAAACACATATGCACACAAGACCCTCCCCCAATACGTGCAAAAAAAAGTCAATACACATGAACACACTTATTCTCAGACTCCTATGAGACAGACATGTGCAGAACACACAGCAATAAACAAGCACATACAGAGATGCACAAAACATAAACATCTCCACAATTAAAGTCCGTGGAGGTAGATACACATACACCACGCAAGGCTACAACATGAAGACTGCTCATGGACACTTCATACAGATACAAACAGAAAACACAAACACTGGGGTTGGGGATTTGGCTCAGCAATAGAACGCTTGCCTAGCAAGGTGGAATCCCTGGGTTTGGCCCTTGGCACCAAAAACAAAAGATAAGCCTTCCCTAGAAAACAGTTCAACAAAAATACCAAAATAAAACAAACAAACAAAAAAGTCAAAAAACAAACAAACAAACAAAAGACCAAAAACAAGGTAACTGAACAGAAACACACACTTCTAAAATTGAAGTCCCAGGAGACAGAGCCCCCCGCCCCCAACACACACCTCAAACAAAAACATGGTGTACTCAGACTCTTTACACAGGTACATACAAGACAGAATATACAGAAACACATGGGAGTGCACACCTCCGTCACTGAAGTCACGAGAGAGATTTCGTTTGGGTCGGGACAGAGGGATGTTGTCTACCCACAAATACAGCTGATGCAGAGCCTCTTCGTCCATGTTGCTAGCCATTGGTGTCCTTGGTAAGGGTAGGCCGTTCTAGCTGTGCAGCTTCCAGCCTCAGTCTTACGACCCCTCAAACGCCTCCTTTCTTGCCTCTGTAGGAATCCAGACTTCCTTTGCCTCCCTAACCTGGAGACTCACGTCCCGTCTGGGAGCAGCCATATTGTTTTCTGAAACCATGGCAACTACCGGGCCTCGCCTGGGAGCAGAGGATTCTGGGACATGTAGTTTTCCCCGCACTACTTTTCCCTGGGCCCCAGCTTGGAAAAAGCAGTTAGGTGCCCTTATCCTCCTCTCTCCAAGAAGGCATCACTTCTGAGCCTATGCCACCTGCTGAGCAGCCACTGACCAAGCGTGGGATCGGCCAAGGCCAATCAGGCCACCTGTATCTATGCACTAGCATCACCAACGCTGGGATGGCCCTTCTGTACACTTTTAGTTGTCATTCTTAAATGAAGGCATTCCATGTTTGTCAGCTTTAGTAGTGGTCCACCGTTAATAATTTGCTACATCTAGGCCGTGAGGTATGCTGTACAGCGGTGCTTCCTCACTGACTCCCTCCCCAAAGCTCTGTACTCATTGCCATTAGCATAGCCCATCTCAATGTCTTGCTGGGCCATTGAATATGTAACCCAGCCTCCTAGAGAGAACACCAGAGTTCAAGGCCAGTACTGCAGGCGGGTTATTTACCTCCTTAACCTATTTCCTCCTTTGTGAAATATGAACAGTTCTTACTTGTCTCAGTGGGGTGATGGGAAAGAAACTACAAAACAGGAAAATCTTACTATTTCCATAAGACCTGTATTTGTATAGGAGGGATGGAAGTTGGTTACAGATACAGAAACAATTCCTGCAGACACATCCTTCATCTCCCTCCAAGGAACTGTTTTACCATGGACTAGAAATTGATTTTCTCCATTTCAAATCAGCATTACCCTTAACAGGGTTAGGCATATGGGTCCCTCCTTACAGAAGAGGTACAGAGTAGCAGAAGCTGGATACTTCTAGGATCAACCTAAGGAGATCACACTACAGAAGTGATCAATACAGACTAATAATTGGCTTTGGTCACAACACTGAACCTCTAGGCCTGTTTGTTATGACTTCTCAAAGGGCTTTGCAAGTATCTTCTAAAGTGCTTAGAGCCTGGCTCATGGCAAGGGCCCTATCAGCTTCAACTGGTGGAATCATCCGTGAGATCATCTCAGCTATAGCAAAAGAGGTGCTCCTGTGGGCAGGGGACACATGGAAGTGATTTGCCTTGTTGGTACTTGAGGTAAGGGGCCTGGGTTGGCCAGGGGCACCTGAAAAGGCCACTACACTTCCTCCTCCCTACTCCAGAGAAGGCCCAGGGGTTAGGCTGGGCTTCCTTTAAGCTTTCTGGTCTTCATCTCCAGAGCTCAGATTGGGGGAGGGGTTGATATCAAGGGGAATCCCAACTCCTTTTTGTTGTCCCTTTGTTTATAATTCCCTTCGAGGGGATTCAAATGTCAGAAGTACAGAAGACCAAGAATGAAAGTTAGCCCCTCTAGAAGGGACCCCCACCCAGGGCAGGCAAGGGACAAAAGATGACCTGGATATCCCCACTCCCTAACATTCCAGGGTGGGGAGAGGAAAAACTTGGTGGCAATGGTGAGCAGCAGTTAGGCGGAACTTCAGAAGTGATGTGCCAGCCCCAGGCAGGGTGGGAAAACCGGTTTGGGGCCCAGAGCTCCCAGAGCTCCCGCTGGGGTGCTGGGGCCTGAAGGCCTCAGCAATGGAGAGTTACTAAAGGGGTTAGTGTGTGAAGAAGACAGGACTAGTAAAGGGCAGTCCTCAGCTTTGGCTGGGGAGCCCCTGGAGGGCACTGCATGGGGAGCTACCAACCCATCCTTAGCCTCTTGTGGGTGCAATCTCTTCTCAGCAACTTATCTTCCTCCTGCCACTGATCCTCAGCCATGACCATGAGGCTTGGAACTGCTAATCACTAAAAGGACTAAAGAGGTCCTATGAAGAGACCAGACGTAAACCCCATATTCCCTTCCAAACTAACATGGTCCAGGGAAGCTATCTCAACAATCTTTTGTTCTGGACCCATTCTTGCAAGGACTTTCTTGACCAGCCTTGGTGGCCTAAGCCTCAGGTGCTTATTGCCTGATTTAGTCCAACACACTGCAGGATCTGTTACTCTGTGCCAGTCAAGTGATCCCAAGTTGCTGTCTAACCCCAGATGGCTAGACTTCCTTAAATAGACCCATTCCTCCCCAGTCCTCCATAAACATTTAGATGTAGATGTTGAGGACTCCCTCTGCCCCTCACCCCTCTCACCCTTGCTTTCATGTCCCACCAGCGCAAGGACCAAAGGGAACCAAGGAAAGGACATGTCCCCCAAGTCAGACGCAAGCCCAGACCATGAAGGATGCACCCTTGGCTGTTAAAACGTTCACTCCCACAAAAGGGGAGTGGACAGATTTATTGAATTCAAACTGGGAAAGGAGCAGCTGGACGGCCGGACTCTGTGCCCAGCCCCAGGCCCCTCTGCCCAGGATGGGGCCCTGCCAGAGAGGGATGAGAGGCACAGGGCCTGCAGCTGCCCATGAGGGAGGCACCACTGTCACTCCCATGGAGGGCCTCTTGGAAACCTCCAATCTGGAAAGAAAACCAAGGGCCAAAATCACACAGGTGGGCCAGAGAAAGGGACTCGGGAGGTGGAAAGCAGGCAGAGGTGGGCTCAGAAACCCACCCTGAGTTAGACTGTGCTTCTCGAGGTGGCCTGGAGTGGGGTGGGAGGCTGCCAGCCTTGTGGGGGCCTAGGCTGGACCTTACTCTGAAGCCCTTCCCAGAATGGCTTTGGGGTCCCCCCACCAAAGACCTGGCTGTGGACGGCAGGGGGAGAGGCACTCTCCGGCCGGGAGCTTCCAGGGCCATCCCTGGCTGCTGCCGTGGTCTAGTCCACTGAGGGCATGGTGTGGTAGCACCAGACAGCTCCCCACCCACCCCACCTGGTCCCCTGAGCCTAGGGGCAAATGGGGAGAAAAAGAGGACTCTGAGAAAGAGGCAATAAGCAGGCAGCAAGGCAAACCTCAGCCCCTGTGCCTGTGTCAAGGCCAGGGGAAGCATGAGTAAAGGCCCTGGGGATCCCCCACCTGGTTCCATCCCAGAACGTTCTCTGCCCTGGGCTGGTACTACCCATCTGGGTCACAGGTGCAGCTATGCTCAGAGGCTCAGCTCTGATGTCCAAGACCCCGAACCCCTGCCTGCCTGGCGTGGTTCTTCCTGGTTACATGGACCAGATCGTGTTCCAGATGGAGAATGTGGCTCTGTACACGGTCATCAATGGGGAAGGAGGTCAGGTACCTCTTGACCATGGCGAAGTAAGCCATGGCCTCCCCGAAGCTGGGCACAGGCACCTCGTCGCCATCATCCTCATCCTCATCCTCATCATCTTCCTCCTCTTCATCTTCTTCTTCCTCTTCCTCACTGTCTGACTCAGAGTCCTCCCCACCTTCCAGGAAATGGAGGGTAGGGCACTGGGCCTCCTCCTGGGCACTGTAACCCCCGAAGCTGCCACCAGCCTCAACTACTCCCTGGGCCCAGTCCTCGGCCTCCAAGCCCTCAGAGGAGCTCTCCTCCTCCTCCTCCTCTTCCTCTTCCTCCTCCTCTTCATCACTATCATCAGCATCACCCTCCTCCTCAACCTCTTCTTCCTCCCCCAACTCCTCTCCTTCCCCTCCTTCCTCCTCCTCCCCTTCTTCTTCTTCCTCCTCCTCCCCTTCACCCTCCTCCTCCTCTTCTTCCTCCTCTTCCTCCTCCTCCTCCTCTTCTTCTTCTCCCTCACTCTTAAGGGAGGTGGTGATGGTTGCATTGGGGCCACCCCCAAAGCCGGCCTCCCGAAAGCAGGTGGCTATGTCGGAAGGCTCCACTGCCTGCCAGGCAGCCGCCACGAAGTGCAGAGCCTCCATGAGGCCTAGCTGCAGGCCTGAGCGATCCTGGCCCTCCAGTGCTGCCATGGCCTTGAGCAGCATAGCCTGGCGGTAGTGGCCTTTCACCTGTTGAACCACTCCCCGCTCCAACGGATGCACAGTGCCTGGAGGAAAGAAGGCCAGCTGCACATGCCGTAGACCTGAGGTGTCCAGGGACTGGGCAGCCAGGCGGCCGGCCAGCAGCAAGACCCGGCGGGACTCTGCTGCCATTCGGGTGTCCAGAGCCTTTAAGTACTTGGCCAGGGCCTGGGTGGTGACACCTCCCTTCGAGTTGGCAGTGTAGTCACAGGGTAAGCCGCCTTGTCCTGCACGGGGCTTGGCCGACTTGCCGGCTACCAACGGGGGCAGCTTTTCGCTGCCGTCGGCGTTGGCACACAGCAAGACGCTCAGGCGCTGGGTGGCTTGGCGCGCCCTTCCATCACTTCCGCAGAGCCCCGCGGCCTGATCAGGCAGAAAGTCGTACCACAGACTGGTCTCGGTGGCGCTGAATACGTCCTGAGAGGCGTAGCCCTCGGCCACCGACGGCGGCTGCTCCTCGCGCGCGCGCCAAGTAGGCGCGCTCCCA
The DNA here is from genome assembly GCF_000260255.1 of Octodon degus. Lineage (NCBI taxonomy): Eukaryota > Metazoa > Chordata > Mammalia > Rodentia > Octodontidae > Octodon > Octodon degus. The sequence goes on from NW_004524636.1 coordinate 2,164,975, forward strand.
CCGCTGCCTTCGGGGGGCACAGCAGCCGGACTCGCAGGTGCCGCTGGGGTCCGGGGGGTAGAGTTTCGGCCCCTGGCTCGCGTCACGCCGCTGCAGGACACCACGCCGTGGCGCCGGCGGAAACGGTCCAGCCAGCCGTTGGAGGCAGTGAAGTCGTCCATGCCCAGCTCCTCGGCTATCCGCAGCGCCTTCTCCTTGAGAATGATGCCCTTGACGGGAAGGCCCGCGGCACGGATCTGCTGGAACCAGGCGATGAGCAAGCCCTCGAGCTTGTCATAGGGGGACAGCTTGTTGGTCTTGCGGCAGGTGGAGGCCACACCGTACTTGCGCTCCGACGCCAGGATGGCGCGCTTGTTCTTCAGGATGGTGCTCAGCGTGGACGGCGGGATGTTGAAGCGCCGCGCGATCTCGCCCTTGCGCAGGTCCGGGTTCTCCTCCACCTCCTGGATGATCCTCGACTTCTCCCGGAACGTCAACTGACGCCGC
>NW_004524636.1:2165832-2204951 GCF_000260255.1 Octodon degus
CCCGGTCCTGCGCGCCCACCCCTTTCCAGCCGCCGCGGACCGGCCGCCGGGGGCGCTGCGGCCCGCTGGACCGACGGGGGGGCGGGCAGCCGCTGCCTCGCCAGGTGGACTGCGACCTACCGCAGGAAAAGAACAGTCATCTTTGTCTTTTCTTTTTTAAAAAATTCGAGATAAAATTACTGTGCAATTTTGAAGAAACTGAGAAAAAGAAAAGAAATCCGCACCAATAAAACAAACCAGAAGCTAAGAATCGCCTTCCATGCCAGCACCTGGAGAGATGCACAGGTAACATGTGGATGTATTTCCTTCCAGGCTTTTCGCTAGGCGCAGGCAGTTTTCTGTTTTAAAATGTATAAAACTGGCGTCAGGCTACAGACCGTGTATCTGGCGTCGCCTCCTAGTTTAGCTGGCATGGAGTGATGAGAATTGTACCATCTTGATAAATGTCACTGCCAGCATGCTTTTTAAAGGTTATATATTGTTCCAAGTATGGATGAACTTAACTCTGTAAGCTGTTGTTACACATTTATTATTTTATTTGTATAGATACGCTATACAGGTACTTTTAAATCTATCCACTGGTGCTAATGACATTTAGAAAATTCTAGCATTCTCACGCTGCCTGAATACTGATAACATCTCAGTGTATCTCTAAGTTTTGCTCTGTGTATATCCATAAATACATGTGTTTGTACCTATAGAAATAACGTCCTGCATATACATAAGCATATATACACATAAATCCTTGAAACTCCTCCAAAGCCAAACATCAGAACGAGCAGTTCTTACAGTAACGAATGCAGTGCTCTCAAAAGTCTGTAAAGGGGGCTTGCGCGCTAGGGCCTGAGTTCAAACCCCACTTCCGGGGGGGAAAAAAAGTCTGTAAAAGCAGCAACCCAAGGAGACAGATTGAGGAGTGGGCATGCTGGGTGCGGGGGCCAGCTAGGGAAAGCTTCAAGTGAATAGATATACACAAAGAAGAAAGAAGACCAAGAACAATACCTGGGTGCTTCAAGATGAAGGGCTCAAGACAGGCCCAGCAATAGCCTCTCAAGGAGCATCTGAAGCATGGGGGAAACCAGTATGGTGTTCTGGAAGCCAGGGGAGAAGCCCAGCTTGCTGCTATTTTAGTGTGCATTTGTCTTTTCATGTGTTTATTGGGCATTTGGGTCCTGCAGATGCTCTAGTCCTGTTTTGCCTATGTTTCTCTTGTCCGTCTTTCTTTTTCTTTTTTGGTACCTCAGCCTCCTCTGAGTGCTGGGATCCCAGGCATGAGCCACTACTCCTAGCTAGAACATAAAATTTTTGCTAATTCTATTGCAAGTGGTTTTCCCAGTTTGTCACTTTTCCTTTAGCTGAGTTTAGAGCCGTCTTTTGGATATGAGAGGTGGGTGTGACTGATCCCACCTGGCTGAGGGCTCCCTCCAGTGCCTCTTCAGGAAACTGTCTACATTTTAGAAGCTTTACTCATGCACACAGAGGTGTCCCAATTTCGGTGTCTGTTAGGTGGATAGACTGTGGTGGACTATTTTTCCCTTCTTTGCTGAATGTTTCAAGTTTTCTTTAATAAGTAGCATAGGCCCTTAAAAATGAAAAGGGGGAGCTGAGTGTATGACTGTAATCCCAGCACTCTAGAGGCTGAGGCAGAAAGATCACTGTGAGTCCGAGGCCAGCCTGGGCTACAAAGTGAGCTCAAGGCCAGCCTGAACTGCATAGCGAGACTCTGTCTCAACAAGACAAAAATAAATAAATAAAATGAAAAAGGGGATGGAATAAAATGAGCAAGAGAATGAAAAACTTACTGATGGGTGTGAAGGACAGGGTTTGGTAGGTGGGATGGGCCCTGTTGAGGCCTGTTGAGAAGGCAGACTGAATTTCCTTAACTGATCTGACAGGAAGAAGATGGGGCTTACAGAGGAGGTGAGGGCTCCCAGGACCTCACAGTGATGGTAGGGAAGTGGTCATTTCACGGGAGTGGGTGCTGTGCACTGATATAGGCGACAGGTAGACCAGGTATCTGGAAATGGCTACCTCAGACAGCACATATGTGTGGTTTCTTTCTTTTCTTTTTTTTTGCAGAACCAGGGATTGAACTCAGGCCCTTTGTATGTTCATCTGGGTATACAAGGAGAAAAACCTCTGTTCGCACTTTTGCCTTCTCCTTAAAAGCAGCTCCATTGGGTGTGGTGATATGTGCCTATAATGCCAGCATTCTGGGAGACTGAGGCAGGAGGATCATAAGTTCAAGGTCAGCCTAGACAACTTAGTGAAATTCTGTCACAAAATAAAATGAGATATGGGATATATTAGTAGTGGTGCACTTGTCTACTATGTATGAGGGCCTAGGTTCAATCACCAGCACTGGAGGGAGAAAGACAGACAGACAGACAGACAGACAGACAGACAGACAGACACAGAGACAGACCTAAACAATTAAAACACTGAGTTCAGAGGCCATCCGTGGCTTTGGCCTATCTGCAGTGCTGAGAGACTAGAAGAGGCTTAAGGAGGTAAAATTCAGGGAAAGGGAAAAAAAGATTTCAATGTGCAGTGCTGTACTTTCCCGCAAGCACAGTAGGAATCTGTTCTACAGAGACTAGTAGCAGCTGAGGCCTCGCTGCTGTGTCACGGCAGGTGTGGTGGATGGCGCACACCTTGGATTCCCAGCACTCTGAGAGTCTGAGGGAGGAGATCCAGAAGCTGGAGCCTGGCCAGGACAATTTAGCAAAACCTTATCACAAAATAAAAGAATAAAACAGTGCAGGGGATGTAGCTTAGTACAAAAGTCCTGGGTTCAATCCTGGTATAATCAATCAGTCAGTTTAATAACCTACCTGTTTAGCATAGGGATTAGAGTAAACAAAGGTCATTATGATGTGAGTATAAATTTATCTTCAGGGCTGGGGAGATGGCACAGTAGAATAAGCGCTTCCCTGGCAAGTACAACAACCTGAGTTCAATCACCGGTTCCGCAAAAATTAAAAAAAAAAAAATCTTCAAGTAAAATTTAAAAAGTTTGGAAACAATGTTTATGTACTGTTTGTGTACCTTTTCTGTTTGTATTCTTTTTAAAAATAGGCATCTAGGGGCTGGTGAGATGGCTCAGTGGTCTAAAGCACCTACTTAGAACAAGCTTAGCAAAGCACAGGGACGGGTTCAATCCCCCAGCAACACATGCCAGCCAGCCCCGCCCCCTGGTGGGCTGAGCTGGCCACACACACACACACACACACACACACAAATAAATAAAATTTAAAAAAAAATAAATAAAAATAAAAATAGGCATATATTTGTTTGCAAACATATAGACCTACACACTGTCCAGTATTTAAGCCAGTAACCCTGTGTGGCTCGGGAGCTGTTGAAATGCACCAGGTGGAAACTGAGGTGTGCTTTGAGTGTAAAATACATATTGGATATGAAGACTTGGTATCAAACAAAAGTATGTTGATGTGTTGAATAATTTGAATGTACTATGTTAAGTATAAAAATAGTCTCATCTTAAAAAAAAAATCTTTTTACTTTTTTTTAGGGGGTGTACTAGGGATTGAGCTGAATGCCTCACAAATGCTAGAAAAGTGCCCTACTACTAAGTTATACCTCCAGTGCTCTTTTACTTTTTAAAATAGGACTACTAGGGTCGGGGAGATGGCTCAGTGGAATAAGTGCTTCCCTGGCAAACACAAGGGCCTGAGTTCAATCCCCAGTTCCACAAAAAAAAAAAAAGAAAGAAAGAAAGAAAGAAAAAAGAAAAGAAACAAAAAATTAAAAAAAAATAGGACTATTAGATTTTAAATTTCACATGTGGCTCACATTTGTGCCTTTTATGTGTCTGTTGGGGTCTCAAGGGAATATGTGGCATGTTTATAACAGTGGCTGCCTCTGGGGAGAAGTCCTAAAGGTTTGGGTGAAATCCTGGTCTGAGTTTCCAATGCCTTTTTGTACCATTTACGCTATATCCTTCTCAGGCCAGGGATATAGCTTAGCAGCACAGCACCTGCCTGGCAGGCAAGCACTAGTTGTAAGTTTGATTCCTGGTAATTTTTTTTCTCCTTTACCTACATGTTTGGTGGCATGTAACACCTTTTTAAAACCTTTTTTTCTTTTCGAGACAGGATCTCACTATGCAGTTCAAGCTGGCCTTGAAATCACTTTATAGCCCAGGCTGGACTTAAACACACAATGATCATCCTGCTTCAGCCTCTAGAGTGCTGGGATTCCAGGCATGCACCACCACACCTGGCTTTAAAAACCATTTAAACTGGGTGTGGTGGTACATGCCTGGAATCCCAGCACTTGAGAGGCTGAGACACAAGAGTTCAAATTTGAACTTAGCCTGGGCAATTTAGCAATTTATTTGAGACCCTGTCTCGGATGAATGGATGGATGGATGGATGGATGGGTGGGTGGGTGGATACATGGGTAGATGGAGATAGAGCTCATTGTTAGGTTCTTAGTTCAATCCATAATACTGTAGAAACAACAACAGAAACACTAGGAAAAAGTTCCACCAAGGTAAAAAGCCCCACAAAGGCAATGCTGTGTAGGAGCAAGCTGGAAAAGCTGAAGGAATTTTGGAAACAAGAGGCAGTGTTTTCTCTTTCTGCCCAGACCCCAGAGCCACACCAGACACATTGAAAGAGCCTACAGCTTCATATGCTCAGTCCCAGGGTGTTTGCTTCCAGAAGAAGATGGAGCCGGGCGTGGTGGCAGACACTTGTAATTCCAGCACTCAAGAGGCTGAGGCAGGGGACCACTGCCAGTTCAAGACTTGCCTGGGCTACATAGTGAGTTCAAGGCTGGCCTCCTGAACTAGCTGGCAAGACCCTATCTATAAATAAATAAATAAATAAATAAATAAATAAATAAAACAGAGGAAGACGGAGACCTCTGCACCCCACAAGTGTGGTAACCAGAGCCTGGCTGGCTGGAAGGAATTGGTCCTCTTACTATGATGGCTGCAAATAGTTCTGACTTGAACTGAGACCTTTGCACTTGCCAGGGAAGCATTTATTCTACTAAGCCTGGGCTCAGTGGTGCAGCGCCTGCCTAGCAAGCGCGAGGCCCCGAGTTCAATTCCCGGTACCAAAAAACAAAATAGTAAAAATAAGACTTATTCTACTGAGCCATCTCCCCAACCCCTTTATTTTTGTTTTAATTGAGCACATATTCTATGATGTAATTCAAGAAAACAGAGTTGAAGGACTTCCTTCTGTGTCCCCCCCCCCCCCCCGTGGGATTTTAAAGCGTTTTTCAAATCAACACAACCCATATGTGGGATGTAAGTGTTGGGTAGGAGTGGTGCTGGGGGTCGACCCTGCTATGTTGGCTTTGAAAATACAACCTTCCACCCTCAAGGCAGTTTATTGTTTATTTTTATTTATTTTTGGCCGGCTCAGCCCGCCCTGAGGGCGGGGCTGGCCTGGTTTGTGGTGCCGGGGATTGAACCGGATTGAACCGTGGTCCCTTCGCCTGCCTCAGTTTGCCAAGCAGGCACTTTAAACCTCTGAGCTATCTCACCGACCCAAGGCAGTTTATTTCTGCAGGGAGGCCTCACAGGATGTCCATTGCCCTCACCCTCCTGTGGTTGGCGGCTGGAGGTTCCAAACTTAACCCCTGGCCCACGGCGGATAACCGGAAGTGCCCTCCTTGCATAGTACAGGAGCTGGGCCAAATACTGAGAAAAAGCAAGGGTGCAGCGCCACCTTGGTCAGCTCTCAGGTAGGCTGCGGTCTTCTCTTTTATGTCTTCCTCAGTCACCTAACCCATCCAGTGCTTCCCCCTGCCGGTCCTCCCTTTGTGTCCCCTCCCCCCCACGACTGGCACCGTGGGTTTGGACTGCCCCCACCTCACCAGAGGTCAAGACTTCCCTGGGAGGCAGAAGCTCCACTAGCTTTGGGATGCAGATTTCTCTGCTTCCTCCAGGAAAATAGGCTCGGCTGGAAGGTGACTGGATAATTAGAAAACGCTCATTGTAAACTAATGAAAAATTCAGCCACCTTCAACATCAAAGAAACCCTAATTAACGCTGCCATTGACCCCAAATCCAAGCCATCAATGAGTATGATATCCTTCCTTAACTAGGCTCTCTGGCCTCCTAACTCTCCACAGCAGAATTATGACTAAGAGAAGCTTGGGCCCTTTGGGGAGCCGTCGAGCCTGCTCCCCGCCGGAAGCGCCCACCCATTCTGCCTCTGCGAGTGGGCGGCCCTGGGCACCGCGAGCAGGGAGCGCGCATATCTGGGCTCCTCCATTCGTCCGAATGTGTGCTCCTGACCCAGTTAAAGAACCGGTTGCAAAACGCAGGGGGCACGCAGAGCACGCGGCACAGCTGTGCTAGAACAACTTCCCGGAGCCAGGTGGAGCGTGTCACTGTCCCCACGGGTGGTCGCGCGCGATGTTAACAGCGCGTGTCCTGAGACCATCGAGGATGGCTGCTTTTTCGGAGCATATGTAGCCCCAAACCGTGTCCCAAGAGGAGACACTACGCAGAATTGGGATCAGGAGCAGAGGGAGGAAAGGGGTCTGGGGGGGCGGGGGATAAACCCCAACCCATGGCAGCACCCGGAGCCTGGCAGCGGGTGAACCGGGTTTATCCGGCCCCGCGCTCTACCCCGCGGCCCCGCCCTTGGGCCCGCCCTCCACCACCCCGCGCCCCCATTGGTGGCGTCTGGCGGCGCGGCCGCTGTTATTTTTCGAATATATAAGGAGGTGGAGGTGGCAGCTGCAGCCAGAGGCTTCCCGGACTGCAGCCTGAGCCTTGTACCCCGCGCCCCATCACCCCTCCCCACCCTCCCCGCATCCCTTTCCTCCCTGTCTCCCTCGCTCCTGGCCCGTTGCTTTTCCTCCCTCCCCTTCCTCCCGCCCCGGCCCACTCCCTCACTGACCAGCCCAGCTGTGCCCAGCTTCTGCAGCCGGCCCCGCAGCGATGGAGGAGCCCGCGCCAGGCTCAGCTCTCAGCCCGGCCGGCGAGAGCACTGCCGCCCAGCGCACGGGGTACATCCCCAGGCGACAGCTGGGCCCTCAGGGTCTCCTGGGGTCCCCGGAGCGCGCGACCTCTTCCTCTCCGGTCACCACCCTCACCCAGACCATGCACAAACTCGCTGGGCTCGGCAGGTAGGGCGCCCCCAAAAGGCTGGGCGTGGGGTGAGAAGCCCGGGCCAGGGTCCTGGGGAGCTGGACATGGGAACCGCGGAATCCAGCAGGTGGAGCCGGGAGGTGTCGGCGCAGAGCAATGGGGCGCCCTTGCCCCAGCTTCTGGAGCCGAGGACAAGGGCACTGAGACCGGGATTGTGCGGCTCACACCCCCAGGTGGCCTCTTTTCCCTCCCTTCTCTCTCGTTGTACCTCCACCGCTCTGTCTCTAATCCGTCTACCCCAACTGCCACCATTTTACCCCAGGCACAGGATCCCGAGGGGAACGATCTTGGTTCTCAAAGGTTCCAGTCCCTCCCTGAGGCCCAAACTCCATTCTGCCCCCAGGGTTACTGAGATTAAAGGCTAACCCGATTCCCGAAGTCAGCCCGGGAGCGTTGTCCCAACAGCATTAGAGACTCAAATTTTGAACTGAACTCCAGGAAGGAGTGGATGGCTCTTCAGGACCACTTAGCTGCCCCTGACTCCAATCCCTGGGCTGGTGGCCCCACTCTCTCACTCCCTACTCCGCCCCTCGTTTTTGCCCTGGGCTCCTCTCACCCTGCTCCTAGATCTTCCTAATGTAATTAACCAAGGGAAGACACTTGGAGGCCTCACCATAATGAGTCACGTTGGCCTAAGAGGGCAGGCTGGTGACTGATCTCCTTGGCACCATGTCAGAGGATTGTTCCTCCTGGGGCGCTCCCTCTTGGGCTCTGAGGAGGCTGGTGCATAGTGGCCAGTCCCAGAGCCCCGCATTTATCATTTTCCTCTCCTGGGTCCCTTCTCCCTTCCCAGCGATCCCCCAACTTGTCAGGTAGGGACCTTGCCCCTGAGAAATCGCCTGACTCGCAGATCGTTGTCCCGACGGGCGTCCGAATCTTCCTTGTCATCTGAGTCCTCAGAGTCTTCTGATGCAGGTGGGTCCTAGGTCCTTAGGGAGAGCCCCCCCATATGAGAGGGTTGGGGGGACTGTGTGGCCCCCCAGACTTCCCTGCCCATCAGATTGAGATCTTTTCACAACCTGGTGGGCTGGCAGGCCAGCCTCCTGTGTTCTGCCCAGAAGTGGGAGGAAGACAACCTCTTAACTGGTGCTCACCACACAGCCTAGACTGCTGAGCCCAGGAGGGTGGGGCCCCAAGTGAGGAGAGATCTTACCTAGTAGACTGGCGCCAAAGTCTAAACCACAGCCCCACCTGTGCCACTGAGGGCTGAAGTTGACATTCTCTTAATCTGTAACTTTTTTCTTTAGAAAACCATTCTCTTCCAAATTATTTTAAACCAGTTTAAGAAAAATGTTTAGACTCCCAAATGTGCTGATGCACACCCATAATCCCAGAATCCAGGAGTCTGAGGCAGGGAGATTGCTGCAAATCCAAGGCCAGCCTGAACTGCATTGTGAAGCCCTGTCTCAAAAAAGGAAAGAAAAGAAGGGGTCGGCCAGATAGCTCAGTGGATTAAAAGGCCTGCTTAAGCAGACACAGGGACTGGGGTTCAATCCTCTGCCTGCTGTGCTGGCCCCACCCCCACAGTGCACTGAGACATTGATTGAGACTGGGCACTGGGTGTGGTGGCCTGTGCCTGTAATCCCATTGCTTGGAGGCTGAAAACAGGAGGATCGCTGAGTCCGATCTGTGTAGTGAGACTGTGTAAACCCTGTACTAAATACATTTTTTAAAAAAAAGAGCTTAGAAGGCATTGTAGTATTGTGTTTGTTTTTTTTTATTGTTTGTATAGCTTTGGGAAGTGAACCCAAGGCCTTGGTACTGAGTTTTATCCAGCTCTTTAAAAATATTTGTTTGTTTGTTTGTTTATTTAGAGGCAGGGTCTTGCTAAGTTACCCAGGATGGGCTCAAACCTGCAGTCTTCCAGCCTCTACCTTCCAGAATGCTGGGGTTATAGGCATGCATCACCACACCTGACTTGCATTGTAGTTTTTTGCAAACTGGAGTTCTATAGTAAAGGAAAACCCTGTGCCCTTTTGGGGGACAATGTATCCCCTAAAGGTCTCTGAGTAGGTTTTTGTTTCATTATGTAGTATGTCCAAACCTAAAGGCTTTCCTCCTTTTTCAGGCATGATGAGGGAAGTATACAGAAAATGCTTCTACTTTCAAACCAAGACATTCTGTCCCTGCAGGTCTCTGCATGGATTCCCCCAGCCCTATGGACCCCCAGATGGCAGAGCAGATGTGAGTAGGAAAAGGGGAGTCCCAGCCACCAAGGGGTCAGCATCTTAGATCCTTGATACCTTTCAGAATCTTAGGTCTCGCACAGACTCACTGAGAGGCCTAGGAAAATAGAACCCTTAGGATCCCCTATTGAGTACATATGTGAAATACCTAATTTAAAAATATGGTCCAGGGGGCCAGGGAGATGGCTCAGTGGAATAAGTGCTTCCCTGGCAAGTGCAAGGGCCTGAGTTCAATCCCCGATTCCGCCAAAAAAAAATTAAATAAATAAATAAAATAAACAATAAAAATATGGTCCAATTAGTCTGGGTGTGATGGCATGTGCATATAATCCCAGCACTTGGGGAGGATGAGGCAGAAGGATTGTAAATTCAAGCCCAGCCTGAGCTACCTAGTGACTGAATAAAACCTTGTCCCAAAATAAAGACTAAAGTCTTTGGGTTCAATGCCCAGTAATGAGAAGAAAAAAAATCCAACTGATTTAGAATTTCAGCTCATTCTAGGCTAATCAAAATCAGTTGCTGGGTCAGGGAGATAGTTCAGTGGCATAAGCACCTGCCTGGTAAGTGCAAGGTCCCAAGTTTGATCCCCGGTACTGCAATCAATAATCAGTTGCTTTCAGACTGGTTTGGCCCCTGGCCTATCAGCAACTTCTGGCCTCAGTGCCACTTGACTCTAATCACCCCGTGGACCTGAGGGAAAGAGAAAGTTGCTGGGCTCTGTGTGCATACACCTCTCCTCAGCTAGAAGGCATGGGGAGTGCCTTCCAGAGCACAGCTGTTCCCATCCAGCTGTTAAGATCGCAGCAGGCACAGCAGCTGCCAGCTATTAGTGGGGACAGCTGGACTCCCACAGCCTGAGCTGAGCGACTGTCTAGTGTAGTGACTGTGTTTCTTCCCATTGTCTTTGTTCAGACTGGTCTGGGTACAAGGTTTGTCACAAACAGGAAACAAATGGGTGGGGTAGAAGAAGATGGCAGGTTGGTTTTTGGTAGTTGTTCTGGCCTTACCCTTAAGGCCCAGGTGCAGATTGGAAACTAAATTAAATGAATCAGTCTTACCTGATGCCAGTTGGGCTAGGAGTGGGGAGGGGCATGCCTCGACTTTTTAGCCCCTAGTGCCTGCCATCCCTGTACCTGCTTTGATGCTTTTCCAGCCTCAGAAGCTGTAGTGTGTGTGTGTGTGTGTGTGTGTTTGGATACACAAAAAGCTCCTGCTGGCAGGCGGCCCCTGGCGACAGAGCCTGGGCCGAGAGGGGCTCTCTCCAGAAGCTTATGCCCAGTCTCCATGCAAACCGTGCAGAACCATCTGTTGGAATTTCTTGTTGCTGGCCTCTTGGGGGTGGGGGTGGGACCTGGACAATTCCACAGGAGGGAGGAGAGGATGTGACCCTGTATATTTGTGGCTGGGGGTGGTCTGCTATGGCCCCCACTAAAGCAGGCCCCTGTCCTGGAGAAAGCTAGGCCAACTCTTCACAAAGGGAGGGAAGCCCAAGCTTCTGGGGTCCACTCCTGCAGACCTTACATTGCTGGGTGCCTGTGGCACATCATCCCTAGATGGATGGATGCCTTTCCCAGGGGCCATATAGCCCTGCTGGGTGATTTGCATACAGGTGGAAGGCCTGTGTGCAGGCTGGTGAGACTGTTGCCTTGGTGACGCCTCAGTGACCCTGCGACCTGGCCCAGCTGTCCTCACTGCCTTCTGTGGGCCCCCTTCTATTCAGGACTGCCTTTTAAACTCCCAGGCAGCCTCTCATTGTCATCCCCCCACCTGGGCCTCTGACAGCAGGCTTCCTCCTGATTCTCCCCTTCCTGTCTTGAGCTCTGGTCCTGTCTTTACCCCTGTTGCTGGGCGTTGAGGGCCGTAGGGGAAGATGGGTGCCATCTGCTCTCTCCTAGGTTTGAACAAGCCATCCAGGCAGCCAGCCAGGTCATGCGAAGGTATGTGCTTCCTGCCCTTTCTGCCCATCAGAAGCTCTGCCCCAGAGGTGCAGAGGGCTCTAGTGCAGGAGCATCCTGCCTGCTCTTGATCCCTGCTGCCCATTTCTGCCCTGACCTGGTCCTGCTTCCTTCTGCAGTGAGCAGTTTGCCATCAGACGCTTCCAATCCTTACCAGTGAGTGTTCCCTGTGGCCTGTTGGAGGCTTATGTATGTTGGCTGGGTAGGGGCAGGAGGCATCCTGTGTCCCTCTCAGAGCGGGGGCTTGATGTAGCCAAGTGTTCATTGGCTGTGTCAGGGAGATGATTTTCTGGGTGGCTGGGGGAGCTGGAGGACAGGGGGGAAAAGGAGTTCCTAGTCTGGTGGCTGAAGAACATTGCCTCCAGTACAGCCCTGTCCTCCCCAGGTAAGGCTGCTGGGCCACAGCCCTGTGCTCCGAAACATCACCAACTCTGAAGCACTAGACCGCTGGAGCAAGAGCGAGGCCGGTGGCAGAGCTGCCAGCAGCCCTGGCGAGGATAAGGAGAACGTGCGCTTCTGTGGCCTACAAGGGAGCGCTCAGGAGAGAAGGGGGCAGGCTGGGGTGGTTCCCTGGCATCTGGTGACACTTCTCGCATCTTGCCCACAGGAGGGATTTGTTTTCAAGATGCCATGGAAGCCTATACCTCCCAACCCTGCTTATGCCCTGGCAGAGTGGGCTAGCCGCAGAGAAGCCTTTACCCAGAGGCCAAGCTCAGCTCCAAACCTGATGGTAAAGAGAGGGCACTTGACTCGGGACATAGGAGAACCTGTGCTATAACAGCATGTAACTCAGTTGTGCCCCAAATTTTCTGATCAAGGAGATTATGGAGCCACAGAGGAATGTGATCGATGATGTATACATAGTATGCCTGTGGAGACTGACATGGAGAGAAAACATTCTCTCAGGCTTTCACAGAGAGCAAATTGGTCAAGCAATGGCCATGACTCATCCTCATGGTTGACACTGACAAAGGATCTACAAAGTGTGGTACAAGGACTACAGGATAAATACTGAGAATACTTGACTGACCTTATCAGATACATAAGTTACATTTCTTGTTATATAGGTCTTGCTTTATCTTGGTCTTAACCATCCTGCAGAAAAGTATAAGAACGAGGTATATAAAGTAAAGCCATGGGCTGGTGAGATGGCTCAGTGGTCTAAAGCACCTACTTAGAACAAGCTTGGCAAAGCACAGGGACCGCAGTTCAATCCCCCAGCACCACATGCCAGCCAGCCCCACCCTGTGGTGGGCTGAGGTGGCCACACACACACACACACACACACACACAAAAAAATAAATAAAAAAAAAAAAAAAAGTAAAGCCATATTAATACAATGAGCTGTAAAAGGCTCAAGTCAATAACTTCTGAGGATAACCCACTACTATTATGGACTGCTGGACAGTGTTGGATTGTTTAGCTGAATTCAAACACCTTAGTATTTAGATGCCAATAGAATATTCACCTCTGACAGTACTAAACGAAAAAAAGGAGATACAAAGGAAAAATCATTTTGTATTTATATATACAAAATAGGATAGATATACAGCTACTTTTGCTTAATTCAATGAGAAGATAGATTTGTAGTAATAGTGTTTGGACAGGATATCCTGTCTGGTGCTTGTACTATGGATAACCACTAAGAAGATAACAATGTACAATGTATTGATTATCGAAACTGTCCTATTAATCAGCTTTGAAACTGTCTCATTCGTATTTATTTCTCAATAAAATAAAAATAAACAAGGGCCCTAAAGATGCAGCCCTGAGAAGGCAAGGATGGTGTAGCGCCCCCAGGCACTGGGGACCTGTCCCCAGAGGATAGAGCAGGGACCATATCTGTCTCACTATCAACAGTGCTGTACTCCTGAGAGGAAGATGGAAGTGGAGGAGCTGAGCCCCAGGGCCCAGTCTCACTGCTTCTCCCTGAGCCCTTCTGAGGGGGCTGAAGAAGATGATGGATTTGTCGACATCCTGGAGAGTGATTTAAAGGTAAGCAAGCTTGGCCACCAGGCCCTGCCTCCACCTCCCCAGGACATCCATAGAGGAGAGCTCTGAGCCCCTTCAGGAAGACTGTGACTGCACCCCAGGTTCAGAAGGAGAATTTGAGGTAACTGAGTCCTGACCTAATCTCTGGCCAATCAGAGAAGAGGAAGTGACTGGTTCCACAGTGGAGGGGAGGCAGGGCAGGGTGAGGGGCTTCTGAGGCAAGTCCCAGCTACGAGTGGATCCCTGCAGTGCTGAGGTCTGGGGCAGTGAGCTGCAGGCCTGGTGTTTGCTGGAAGAACCCTGAAGGCTGTGCTGGAGGGTACAGGGCCTTGAGAGGTTTGGCCCCTGCCTGTGGTTGTGACCCTGTCCTCCTTGATTTGGGCTTAGGATGATGCGGTCCCCCCAGGAATGGAGAGCCTCATCAGTGCCCCATTGGTCAAGACTTTGGATAAGGAAGAGGAGCAGGTGGGCCTCTGATATGACCTCAAAAAACCTTGGGATTGGGGAGGTGGGATTTGAGGTTGGGGGACTGAATACTCACCTGCCACCCCTGCCAGGACCTCATCATGTTCAGCAAGTGCCAGCGGCTCTTCCGCTCTCCATCCATGCCCTGCACCGTGATCCGGCCCATCCTCAAGAGGCTTGAACGACCCCAGGATAAGGACATACCAGTCCAGAGCAAGCGGAGGAGGAGTGTGACCCTCCCAGAGGAGCAGCAGCAGCCTGAGGAACCTGTGAGTGACTTCCTGTAGGAGCCTGGCTCTTAACTGCCAGCACCCCCAAATGGGTAGGGGGTGGGGGAACTCCTAGCTGTCACCTTCTTGTCTGGATTTGGGGCAGATGATCAAGGGCTAGTAGTGTCCTGGCCAGGGCAAGAAAGGGAGGTCCCAGGCAGATGAGACACTGAGGGGCTTCCTCACCCCTGACTCTGGCCTCCATCTGCTTCACCTTCCAGAGAGCCCGGGTCCTCCGCTCAAAGTCCCTGTGTCATGATGAGATTGAAAGCATCCTGGACAGTGACCACCGCGGGCTTATTGGAGATTACTCCAAGGTACCCTACTCTACCCTTAGGAACCTGACCTGCTACCAACTTCCACCTCTCCCAAGAATGACTTCTGTTCTTCTTCTCTCCCAGAGGCCTCCTTTCTTTGTTCTGGGAGTCTTTTCAGCCTTTGTCCCCAGGCAGACTCCTGCTTCTCCTTGGTCTTCTGACTCTACCTCAGCTCTGCCCAGACATCTGTAATGCCTTAGCCTAGAAAAACATCTCTAAACTAATACAGTCTCTTTCCCCATCATCCCAGGCTTGGTGGAGCCTTGGAGCAGGGGTGTGTGTGTGTGTGTGTGTGTGTGTGTGTTCTACTCCATTTACTTCTGGGAAATTGTTCCCTGGTGTCAGCCCCAGGAGATGTGTTTTGGTTGCTGTGAGAACCACAGCTGAATTTGAAGGCCAAAGCAGAGTGGCCTCTGGGCTCGGGAAGGAAGCTCCATTCTTTCTAGGTTCCTGGCGTTAGCAACTTCACTTTGTCCTTTGATTTTTTTCTCCCCCTCCCTTCCCCTTCCCTCCCCCCTTCCCTTCCCCTCCCCTCTCCCCTTCCCCTCCCCTCCCCTTCTCACCTCTCCTCTCCCCTCCCCTTCTCTTCCCTTCAGGCCTTCCTCCTACAGACGGTAGATGGCAGACACCAAGACCTCAAGTACATCTCTCCAGAAACCGTACGTGGGGCTGAGCCAGTCTCCTGGGTGCATGAAATGCCACGTTTAGCTGCTGACCTCTCTGGGAGTAGATTGCAGGTACAGACTAGCAGAGGGCAAAGCACCAAACACCCATTCTGCTCTCCAGGTGGTGGCCCTACTGATGGGCAAGTTCAGCAACATTGTGGAGAAGTTTGTGATTGTAGATTGCAGATACCCCTATGAGTACGAAGGCGGGCACATCAAGGTGAGCTATGTCAGTGGGAAGCAAGTGTACCTACCTTCTCCCGTGGGGGACCCGTCTAGCAGGAGGCAAGGGACTGCAAAGGATGGGGTCTGCCTCTCAGGTATGGGCTGGGGGCCTGACCCCCCTGCTCTTCTGACAGACTGCAGTGAACTTGCCCCTTGAACGAGATGCCGAGACCTTCCTGCTACAGAGCCCCATCACAGCCTGTAGCCTGGACAAGAGGATCATCCTGATTTTCCACTGCGAGTTCTCATCAGAGCGTGGGCCCCGCATGTGAGTCCCTGCTCCATCTGCCCAGCCAGCTGGTACCTGCACTTGGTTCCCTGCCTAGTCCTGTAGGCGCTAGAGCCATGTTGTGGCCAGAGTGTGAGCCCAGCCCCATAGCCTGGGCCTCTTGCGTGCTCTGATGGCTTAGAGCTGATCTGGCCCCTCACCCATAGATCATGGCATCCCACACCCATAGACCTGTCATTGTCCCTCCTGTCAGGCCTATCTACCACTCATACAAAGTCTGGTCCCAAGTCTTCAGCAGGGTCCTTTCAAAGTCCAAGGGTCCTGTGCCTAGCCACTGATGCTCACTCTCCAGAATTCATGCTCTCTGCTGGGAGCCTGTTCCCTTGATGTCTGCAATGCCCAGGCCTTCTTAAGTCTCCTCTGTCTCCCTTCATACTCTACCCTAGCTGGCTGTTATCTGCTCCTGACCCTGTGTTGCCACCAGGCCCATCAGACTGCCAGTCCTCTCTGCAGGGCTCACTCTGGGCTCAGTCTGCACCCAGATGCTCTACACTGAGGCTTCATTCCTGCTGCCCTCCTCTCTCCTCTACCCCACTCTCCGTTTGCTCATTCCAGCCCATAGCTTCCCACCCTGGCCAGGCACTGGACCAGTCACCAGACAATGGTGTGGAGCCCTTTATCCCTCCCTTCCTTTCCCCAAATTTGGGCCTCACTGAGTCTGGAGCCCTCGAATGTATCAAATTTGTCCACTTGTCACTTCTCCACTTCCTTTCCTGCTCCAGGCCACAGATTGCTCTATGAAGATTGCACAACTGTCTTCTAGAAACAGACTGCCCCTTGATCTGTCTCCTTCCTGCCTTCACCCCAGCCTCTCCTACCCAGTAGCCAGCTGATCTTGTGGTAGACATTTCTGTGCCCAGCAGCCTTCTCTGGCTCCCCAAGGCCTCCCTAGGAGGGGGTGCAGAGAACCAGGCCCCTGATCTACCCCAGCTCTCATCTTTGTCCCTACCTCCACCAGGTGCCGATTCATCAGGGAACGTGATCGTGCAGCCAACGACTACCCAAGTCTTTACTACCCTGAGATGTACATCCTCAAGGGTGGCTACAAGGAATTTTTCCCACAGCACCCGGTTGGTACCACAGTGGGGAAGGCTGGTCTCTGTGAGAGTGGCCTGTTGCAGGGAAGGACCAGGTGCCCCCTGAAAATGACCTCTCCCACATTGAAATGACCTTGTTCCTCCCATGCTGCCTTAGAACTTCTGTGAGCCCCAGGACTACCGGCCCATGAACCACGAGGCCTTCAGGGAGGAGCTGAGGACCTTCCGCCTCAAGACTCGCAGCTGGGCTGGGGAGCGGAGCCGGCGGGAGCTCTGCAGCCGGCTGCAGGACCAGTGAGGCACAAGCACCAGTCTTGCCACCTTTCTTGCCTCACAGGGCCTGGGTGCCAGTGTCCCAAGGACCTGCTAGAGGTCCCAGGTGCTAGCTGGGGGAAGACAGCACAGCTGCCCTGCTGTCTGCCCCTGTCCCTAATTCCCTTTGTCTCCCTCCAGTCATTTTCCACACCCTGTTGTCACCCCTGCTTGGTGGTTTGTGCCAGCTCAGAGCAAGTTTTTGGTGTTCAGCAGGGCCTTTTGGCTTTTCTTTCTTGTCTGAGTTGCCTCTTTGTCTTCCTGTGTCCAGCAGAGCGCTCTCGCGCTCTCGCGCTCTCTCTCTCTCTCTCTCTCTCTCTCTCTCTCTCTCTCTCTCTCTCTCTCTCTGTGTGTGTGTGTGTGTGTGTGTGTGTGTGTGTGTGGCTGGGGGAGCTACAGCCTCTGATGATTTGAAGGTGAGCTCTGTCATGGCCTGGGAGCCAGCAGCCAGCCCCCTGCCCCTGAGCACTGACCAGGCTAAGGCTGCCCTTGCCTTCTGCAAGCACCACGTGTTTATCATGTCCCTTTCTCCTCTCTTTCCTATCCTTCCTTACAGCACCTCTAGCATAAACATAAGCTCTTACTCTTTCCTATTGCAGTGTTACCTGCAAGCTTGATTTGTCTGATTTTACTTGTCTCAGGACACACACCCTGGCTGTGGGGCTCCCCAATCCAGCTGGGGTTCAAGATGTGAACATCAGTTGCCTTCCTGGCCTTGGCTTTTGTTGCCCCAGCAAAAGACATCATCATCCTTGAGGGCATCCAGGGCAAAGGCTAAGACCTGAGTCAGGCCCCACCCCCAAAGGCCAGCACCCACTGCCATGAACCCTGAGCCTGACTGCTCAGAATTTGCTGCTGTCCTGTCGCAGATGGATGGATGGATGGATGGAAGGACAGACAGATGGATGGATGAATGGTCATGAATGCATGGTGCCTTGCACGTACTTGTGCACACAAACTGGGTGGAAGCACTTTGGTGAACATGACAGCCTGCGGCAGGAGTGTACATGTGTCTCTTTGTGTGGACAGAAGTCTTTACACTTAGTGTTTGGAAATATTCAAAAAGAAATGTTATGAGAGCAGTTAAACCAAGGACCCAGCAATCTCTGGATTTGGAATCTCAAGACGTGGGAAAGACTGTGCTTGAGGGCCCAGTAGCTCAGCTGTTGCTTGCACCTTGGTTCAATAAAGCACTGGTGAGCAAATAATCCAACCAGCTCTGTGTCCTGGGGGGTCCCTGACAAGACCACAGTAGACCCAGTGGTGGCATGACCATGGGCTTGGTCAGCACGGCTGGAAGACCTCCAGAGAGGGGACTTGATGATTTCTCCCCATGTTTCCCTTCTAGCTCTCTTGGTTTTATGGGGTTTTTTGTACTGGGGATCAAACTTGGACCTCGTGCTTGCCAGGCAGGCGCTTATGCAACTGAGCTATTTTCTCAGCCTCTTGTGTTTTTGAGAGAGGGTTTCTCACTATGTAGTTCAGTTAGCCTTGAGCTCACTTTCAGCCTAGAGTGGCCTTGAACTTGTGGCCCTTCTCCTGCCTCAGCTTTCCAAGCACTAGGATTACCAGGTGTGTAATACCATGCCCAGTTGGTCATCTCTTTCATGACATTCCTGCCAAGACTTTAGATTCAGCCCCTCCTTCACTTTACCTGACTACTTGAGCATCTCTGAGCTCACTCTTCTTAAACCCTATACCACAGCAAGAATGGCCCCATCACTCCTGAAGAATGGTCAATGATGGGAGCGTGGTGGTAGAGGCAGAATCCTGGCAGATTCCTTTAAGATTTGGGCCCTCCCCAGATTGATCCCTTCAGAGTAGCAGGAAGGGATCAATTTGGAAGAACCAGGCCCAAACCCAGGAGCATGAGGAAGTCCTCTCTGAATCCCTTCACTGCAGATGAGCCCCGTGCCCCGGTGAGCAGTGGGATGGTGGGGACTCCGGCATCTGGATGAATGTGCTGCTGTTGCTGCTGCTGCTGCTGGCACACACAGACTGCTGTACTCGGTGGTGCATGAAGTCCTGGGTTTGATCCCTGGCCACAGAGAACAACATCACAGTGTGTACACCTCAGGTGTGGTTAGCACTTCCTGTGAAAGTTTATGTTCTGAAGTAGGTGCTATGGTTGCCAGCTGCATTTTACAGATGGAAAGGTAGACTATTTCCTAGTACACCAGGGGACTCCAGAGCCTGAGTCTAAAGGACACTTGCTCTGTCTCCCACCCTAGAAGTGGACATGGGTGAGGAATGGTTTTGAGGGGCTGGGCCTCTGCTCAGGGAGGGGCTCCAGAGGCCCCTCAACTGACTAAGCCACTGGTAGCACAATGAATATTGGAGCCAGGCATAGGCGTCCAACCTGTAATCCCAGCATTTAGGGAGGCTAAGGCAGGTGGGTGGAATTAGCCCTTGAGTTTGATCCCTGGCACCAAAGGCGGGGGGAACGTTGGGCTAAGGGTGTAGAGGAGTTAGAACACTTACCTACCATGCAAGAGGGCCCATCCCTAGCACTAGAAAACAACCTAACCTTGCAGTACAGAGACTTGGCCTAGACCTTTGAGGAAGGGTATTGAGGGAAGGGGATAGAGTGAGCCCTGGGCAGCAGCATGCTCAGACCTGCCTGCCCCACCTGAGAGCTCAGCTATCAGAGGCCTTGCTCCTGGTTTTACAGGCAGGAGGCACTCAGGGAGAGCACTCAACTGCCCCACCTCACACAGCAGAGGAGTAAGCAGGCGCTGAGGCAGGCCCAGGACTCTCACGCTCCACCTCCAAGGGACTGGGGCTGGCTTGCCTTGCTGTCACTGTCATCCTCCCACTAAGTCAGGCCACGTGCCCAGATCTCCAGCCAGATGCTGGCGTCTGAGGCCACATTTGTTCCTATCATAAGCCACCATCGGTCAGCTGCTGTCTGGCTGAAACAGACACTCGGTATGCTCGGTCTTACTCTTTGAGTTTTTGAGATAGGATCTGGCTATATAGTTTAGGATAACCTTGAACTCTGTGTCACCAGTCTTGGGCTTAAACTTACGGCAATCCTCCTGCCTCAGCTTCCTGACTGCTAGGATTCTAGGCATGCACCACCCTGCCTGCTCTACATACAGTCCCCTTGGCTCCCGGGAAGGCATGAGCTCATTTTGCTGGAAAAAAAATGGTGGGGAGCAAAAAGGCACTTGCTGCAGCCAGGAGACAGAAGTCTCCCCTCCACACACAAAGAGGCAGGGAGCTGGCAGCGTTCACCTGAGGGCAGGGCGAAGGCAGCTGTCGGAGCTCTTGGCTCTACTCAGGTCTGACTCTGTGCCCCTGGAACACTCAGGGGATGGGGCAGAGGTGCCCCACAAACCTCCCTCCAGGGAGGGAAGCTGTATCTCTTCCAGGATGCTCCTAGGGGGAAGTGGATCAGGCAGGCAGGCCGTTTAAACCCTGGGCTGTCAGCCAGCTTTGAAGTTTGTTTTGTGGCTGGGGTGGGGCAGGAATTTCAGTCTGTGGGGCAGCCATGTGCCACTTGCACGGGCACTGTGGAGCTGGGCACTGGGGTGCAGGGAGCTGGCTGGGCAGAGGGTGGGGCGCATGGGGGGGAGACTAGGAAGTGGGAAAGGTTTTCATGCAAGTCACTGACCGAACTGCTCACCCAGTAACCTCTGCAGTAACAATGTTTAACAGTAATGTATCCTATCCTCCCAGCTACTGGGGAGGCTGAGACAGGAGGATAACATCTGCATGTTCAAACCCAGCCTGGTCAACTTAGTGGCTGGAGAGACCCTGTTGTTTTTTTGTTTTTTGTTTTTTTTTAAAGGGCTGGGGATGTTGCTCAGTGCAAAGCCGAAAAAAGGGGGGGGAGGGTCAAAAATTGAAGGCATACTCAGCATTTCATCAAAGGCACGCATCATCAGCATGGGGTGTGGGCCAGAAGAGCAGGCCATAGCCAGGGGGAGAGGACCCTTGTAGCATCTCAGGAACCCCTTGTGTCCTTCAGTCCTTCCTGCTCCAGAGGAAGCCGCTCTTCTGACCTCTTATCATAACAGTGTGGCTTTGTGTGTTGACAGACTTCCCAGAAATGAAATCTCACCGCTAATACTTTCCGCCCAGGTTTTCACCCAGCATGATAGGCATCAAGCTGTCTCACTCAGCAAGTTTGTTCTCTGTCGTAGCTTACTGCATGATGCGGATAGATATGCCCTTTGATTGAATTTCATTCTATTTTTTTTCTTTTTAAATTAAAATTAATTAATCAATATTTTTGGTGTTAGGGATCAAATCCAGGGACTCACATGCCACTCAAGTGCTTTGCCACTGAGCTATATCCCCAGCTGTCTTCTGTTTTATTTTTATTTTTTTCAATATTGGGGATTGAACCAAGGGGTATTCCATCACTAAGCTATATCCTTGGGCTTTTTTTTTTTTTTTAATTTTGAGACAGTCTCATTAAGTTGCCCAGCCTGCCCTTGAATTTGTGACCCTCCTGCCTCACCCTCCATGGAGCTAGGATTACAGGTGTACACCATTGTACCTGGCTTTTTTAAAAACTGTCTTTTAAATTAAAAATATGAAGGTATAGCTAGGTTCAGTGGCACAGACCTGTAGACACAGCTACGCAGGAGGCTGAGGTAGGAGATCACTTGAGTCAAGCCGTTTGAGGCCTGGAAGATTCTGATTCAAAGGAGGAGGAAGAAGAGGAGGGAGGTGAGGAAGAAAGGCGAGGAGGAGGGGGAGGAAGAGGAAGTAGAGGGGGACACAGAGGGGGAAGGGAGGGCAAAGAGTGAAGGCTCACACAAACACACTCTCTTGCCATGTGACGGTGGGTGCTGTCTCAGGGCCTCATCAACAAGGACATCTATGTGATCCTCCACATTGGACCAGAGCCTCGAGCCAAAGTAAACTTTTTTAAAAATTAAAATGTAATTTATGTGCAACAAAATTCACCCCTTCCAGTACATAGCTTCATGAGTTTGACAAGGCTGTGTAACTGCCACCACTGCTGCCATACAGAACTCATTCATCCAACCTCAGATGGGCTGCTCAAGATGACGGCAAACTCCACCGGGCCATTTTCCGAAGCTCTGCAGGGTCCTCCACCCACACCCCCCACCAGCAGCACTGAGAGCTGTGTGCCATACTCCTGTCAAAACTAGTCAATTGTTCCTCTCTTCCCAGACACTGTGACTTCTGAGTACAGCAAATACCATTATATGGAAAATTTTATGATTTCTGGATTGGGGATGATGGTGCATACCTGTGATCTCAGTACTCTGAGAGGCTGAGGCAGGAAGATCACAAGTTTGAGCTTATCCTGGGCAACATGGCCACGTAGCAAAAGTGTCTCAAAATAAAAAGAAAGTTGAAGGAATGTAGCTTAGTGCAAGAGCCCTGGGTTCAATCTCCAGCACCATACATAGGAATGAAGGAAAGAAGAAGGAAGGGAGGGAAGGAGGAAAAGAAAAGAAAGGAAAAAAGGAGGAAAGAAAAGGAAGACAAGGTCGGATTTCTAAAAAGACTCCCTGCCTGGAATTGAACACAGGCACCTATTCTGCACAGGCAATAGGATGTTGGTGGTGCAGAAAGCAGCAAGACGGGAAGGCCTGCGGGCCCCAGGAATCTGGAGGCAATCAGGAGGGGACAGCTGAGTCATGCTGAAGGCTGCTGTGCAGCTATGGAAGTCGTGCCTTGAGAGGACGGAGAGGGACTGTGCCCTCTATTGTTCAAAGGAGGTGGCTGTGGGAAAGAAAGAATAAGCAGTCCCACCCTCCACACGCAGGAATCTGTGACCACCAACGAGAAGGGGTGGGGTGGGGTGGCCCCACCCAGCGGCACTGCCACGCCCTGGTGTAGGGGTGACCACAGCAGCTGCCAGGCTCTGAGTCAGCAGCCTGGGGCAGCGGGAAGGAAGGGGCGCTCAGCTCACGTGGCTGGGCCGGGCTGCCTCGTGAGATCCGCGCTCTCAGAGAGCTTGCAGGAAGCCGGGCTGTTTGAAAGGACGAATCACACATAGCCTTGTCCTCCTAGGTCCGGGCCAAGAAAACTTCCCTAAAGGAAGGCCTGCAGAGGCGGGCACCCTGGGTGGGACTTGGAGTTCTGAGGAAGGGGCGTCTCATCCTGCGCTGGGGGCTAGGAAGGCTAATAGCTTTCCATAGATCCTGGGGCACAGAGGCAGAACCAGCTCAGAGGAGGAGGGAGAAGGAGCAACAAGGGGACTGGAAGAGGCAGGCTGAAGTCCATCGTGTGGGTAAGGCCAGCAGCTCATGGACACTGGCTCACTGGGCCTCTACTTCCACGTCCGTAAAACGGACGGTAAAGCCCAGACCTCAAAAGCTATGGACTGTATCAAAGCAGATGGTGTTTGTAGGGCATTAGAACAGGGCCTAGCAGCAACCCTGAGTCCAACTGAGAGGCCTGTGGCTGTTACTGTTTAGGGTCAACGTGGGGACCAAAAGGAGATGCAGGACAAAATATAAGCCTAAAAATATTTAGCTTAAAGGGCCAGTCTTGGATTTTTTTTTTTTTTTTTTTTTTAATGCCCTCAGGGCTTGTTTGGCTGGCTGGAGAGTTGTGGGGATCGAACTAGAGCCACCTGAGGCTGACAGCTTGGTGGAAGCAGCCACTTAATGAACTGAGCTAGGGCCAGGCCCCCAAAGGGCCAGTCTTGGGGGCTAGGGAGATAGCTCTGTAGTCTAAGCGCCTTCCTGGCAAGTGCAAGGACCTGAGTTTGATGCCGTGCTGGCCCCAGAACACTGGGCGCACTCTGCCAGCCTATGAAACCTGGCGTGGTAGTGCACATCTGTAATCCCAGCACTGGGGAGGCTGAGACAGGAGGAGCACTAAAGCTGCAATGTGAGACCCTGTACCAAACAAATAAATAAATAAACAAAAGATTTTTAAAATTTCATTTATTTATTTATTTGTGGAACCGGGGATTTAACTCAGGCCCTTGTGCTTGCCAGGCAAGTGCTTATTCTATTGAGCCATCTCCCTAGCCCAAATTTATTCATTTTTATTTATTTTTATATTTTCCTTTTTTTTTGTAGCTGGCTCAGCCCACCTGGGGGTGGGGCTGCCACAGCATGTGGTGCTGGAGACCCCTACATTTTGCCTAAGCTTGCCTAAGCAGGCACTTTAGACCACTGAGCTATCTCACCAGCCCCCCCAAAATTAAAAATAAATAAATAAAGGGCCAGTCTTAGCCAAGTGTGATGGCACACACCTGTAATGCCAGCACTCAGGAGGCTGAGGCTAGAACATTGCTCTGTGGCCAAGGTTAACCTGAACTAGATAGCAAGACTTTGTCAGAAAAAATATTAAAGAATAAAAGGAGGGCTGGGGGGATAGCTTGACGTTCTAAGAGTCAGGCTGGCAAGTGCAAAGACCAAAGTTTGTCAGAAAAAAAAAAAAAAAAAAAGGAGGGCCAGTCTGAGGGGTTCCCTCCCCTTTCTGTACTAGGACAAATCCAGAGGAATGGGTTGTGGGAAAAATGCCCAGAGACAGTATAGGAGGTGGCAGCTGCTGCCACAGTCTGGGTAGCAATTAGTAGGTTGTAGCCTGAGGTCTGGGGAGACAGGATTCTGTGCTATTCTGAGATGGTGGGGAACTGGGGTGAAGGCACAGGATTGCCAGGCTTTTGTCTCCTTTATTTATAGCACAATCCAACCAGTATCACTTCACTTTGCTTCCCAAAAGAAGCACAACCTCCCTTCCTCATGGTTTCTCCTTTGCTCTTTGAGAAGCAGCCAAATACGCTTCTCAGGGAGGCAGTCAGGAACTCACTGCCCAGGGCTGCGGAAACTGCCTATCTTCCAGTCCCACAGCCAGAAGTAGGTGCTGGCTAGACCACAGGGCCCTTGTTTCTCTAACAGTATTATTGAGGGGTTGCAGCCAACAGGCATTGGTGGGGTGCTCTGGGAGACCCCCATTGGCAGAGCTGTGTAAACCTTCTGGAGGCTGGAAGAAGCAGTTGAGCTGACCACTCCTCTGCCCATAACCCAGGACCCCGCTGGGTGGCTGAGAA
This sequence comes from Octodon degus, assembly GCF_000260255.1. Lineage (NCBI taxonomy): Eukaryota > Metazoa > Chordata > Mammalia > Rodentia > Octodontidae > Octodon > Octodon degus. The sequence continues at coordinate 2,190,679 of NW_004524636.1, forward strand.
TTGAACTCAAGACCTCTGTTGGGCAGAATCAGTCCCCAGCAGGCCCATGGGAGGATACAGGGGATCCAAAGGCAAGTTCCTGGCTGCCTTTGGGGGAGCAGGCCCACCCCATGAGGTATAGAGCTGCAGAGGATGGGCCTGTAGGGAAAGTGGCCCACAGAGAAGAGCAGGTGGAAAAGAGTCAGCAGAGGTGTTAGGGTTTGTCTAGTTGTTCCCCCAAAGCCTTGTGTAGTCACTGGGGTGATTTTCTAGAGTCTGTGATCCCAAGGCTGGGGTTATGGGTATAAATGCTGCTGGGATTATGGGTGAGTGCTACGTCCACCCTGGGGCAGATAGTCTGAAGGCAATATAAGGACAGGAGAGGTGCTTGCCTCTGCCACCGCTGCTGCTTCTCCTCCCTTTTGCCTTTGTTCTCTGCTGTTTTCTGTCTCCATGAACTGCTGCCCTCTGCCATGTGCCACTGTGCCTTGGAGTGAGTCAAATATATATTTTTTAATGTACTTGTTGTTACAGGGTCTCCCTAGACAGCTCGGACTTGTGGTGATCCTCCTGCTTTCAGTCTTCCCAGCGCTGGGATTATAGGTGTATGCCATTACCTCTGGACTCTGGCCAGCTCAGCCCACCCTGGGGGCAGAGCTGGCATGGCATGTGGTGCCAGGGATCAAACTACAGCCCCTGCACCTGTCTAAGCTTGCCTAAGCAGGTGCTTGAGGCCACTGAGCTATCTTGCTGGCCCTGAGCGAGCCAAATATGGACTGAAACCTCCACTAACTGTGAGCTAAATAAACCTTTCCTCCCTTAATTTTGAGTGTCAGTTATTTTGTCCCAGCAACGAGAGAAAAATAACCTAGACAGGAGGTGTGCACAGTGGGCTTCGTTCACAGGTGGAGGTGTGGCTGTGGGCCTCCTCTAGGCAGACTGTGCCACAAATGCAGCCATGCTTCCTGCAAACATTGCTAGTTTTTTTTATAGTTCTCTCCCTCCCTCCGTCTCTGAGAGTGGTGCACTTCAACATCACAATCCTCCTGCCTCAGCCTCCTGAGTGCTGGGCTGAAGTTATTAAATTTTACTCTTACACCTTCTTACCTCTGGGTCTGTCACATCCGCACTAGTCAGGTGCCCAGCCCTGCCCCAAGCCATGGGGTAGTCATTATAAAAGCCTCACACAGTGGACATACATTGGTTCACCCCCATATACTCACACTCTCCCATCTCATCTTTAGGGCAGCCTTTGTAACCCAGGGGTCCAGCCTGTCCCCAGCTCCTGCCACCTGACAAAAAAAGCCCCACCTGCCTTGCCAGCTTCCCTGATGCTGTGCCCATCTGCCCCTGGGTTATTGATCTGTTGAGCCTCAGCAAAGTGCCAGGCTTCACCCTGTGTGCTTCTGAGCCACACTGCCTGGAAAGCATTGGGTGGAAGGTAACAGAAACCTACACAGGGGCGTCATCACATGAACAAATCTGCTCCTGACTGGGCAAGGAGAACCCACCATACCTCCTAGCCTGGGCTCCTCATGGTCTCTCTGAACTCAGCACATGGTTCTGATGTCAGGGAGCATAAGATGGTCGAGGCTGCAGAAAGTCAGAGACTGGCGCCACATGCTTTCCTACCTGGAAAACTACGGCTTTCTGAGGACTCGTCCAGGTAGCCCCCATGCTGCTCCAATGCTCAGTGACTGTGGGGCACTTCTGACTGGTCTTTAGTCCCCTAAATAATGGAGGAAGGACATGAGACCCTGTGTCCAAGAAGGCTGGCTTCTTGCCACTTTTTTTTTCTCCTGTTGAACAAACATTTAATGATAGGAAGAACACTAAGTTGAAAGCAAATACTCTTGCCTTTGACCCTGGAAAGAGGGTCTTGGGAAAATAACCTATACTAGGAGCCCTTTACTTACTTTCAAAATGAGGGAATTGGCTATATAATTCTCAAAGGTCTTTCATGATTCTTAAGTCATTAATACTAATTCATCTTCATGCTGTAAAACGAAAGCTCTAACAGTACTAACTTGGCAGTTGGGTTGAAACTAGCTCCACCCACACAAATCTGAATAAAAACAGTTCTCTACCTTCTGAGCCCTGCGGCAGCCAAATCCTCAAGTTAACAAAGTGCAACAATAGGCTTCAGGTGGGTGCTCCACGACACACAAGCTCAAGACACCGAAGTCGTGGCACAACTATAGGGAAATTCTTCTTTGATATCAACATGAGGGGCCAGAGAGATGGCTCAGTGGAATAAGTGCTTCCCTGGCAAGCGCAAGGGCCTGAGTTCAATCCCCAGTTCTGCCAAAAAATAAAAAAAAGAACAAAACTGGTATTAACATGAGGAGAAAATTCACTCACAGTAGAATCCAGGTGCATATATTACCTATAATTTATCATTTTTTTTCAGCACTGCAGATTGAACACAGGCCGTTTGACTGAGCTACATCCCCAATCTTTTTTATTTTTTATTTTGAGACATGGTCTTGCTAATTCAATAAACTTCCCTGGCTGAGCTTGAACTTGTACCTCCTGCCTCAGCCTCTCAAAATGCTAGGATTACAAGAATGTAGTTATTGGGCTGGTGAGATGGCTCAGTGGTCTAAAGCACCTATTTAGAACAAGCTTAGCAAAGCACAGGGACCACGGTTCAATCCCCAGCACCACATGCCAGCCAGCCTCGCCCCCTGGTGGGCTGAGCTGGCCACACACACACACACACACACACACACACAAAATAAATAAATTGAAAAAAAAAAGAATGTAGTTATTAATTTTGACCATCTTTTATGAACATACACATAATACACACACATAATTAGAACTGTGTCTGTATTAAATCAAGGTCCGGATGCATATGTTTGCTCTCTGCTGCAAACTGGAACATAAGGCTTATCAAGGGAGGAGTTGGAATTCTGCTTACTAATGTTGATTCCTACTTTATAATCCATAATATCCACTACTTTCACATAATCACTGAAACTAAAGATGTTTGAACCCCCCTTCCAGGTACTTTATTTTTTTATTTTTATTTTTGTGGAACCAGAGATTGAACTCAGGCCCTTGCGCTTGCCAGGGAAGTGTTTATGCCACTGAGCCATCTCCCCAGCCCCTGCTTCCAGGTACTTTATTGTTTACTTTCTAAAATCAAATTGCTCTTTTTTCGGGTTCTGAAAGACTGAATGAGGGGTTCTCATCATCTTCCTATTTGACAATAAAATAGATTTTTATCTCTTGAATCCAATGTCTAAATTTATCCTTATTCCTCCCTAATATTTTAATGTATTTCCTATTTCAACTGTATTTATACAATTTTGAATATTTATCTCTGCTTTGCATTGTAGAAATTAAGCCAATAAATGTGCAGATCAAAATGACTCTGAAAATGTCAGGTTTGCTTAATAAAAATCCTTTCAGGAAGTACTAAAATGCTTCCTATTTAATTGTGATTTCCAGTAAGTGCTCTATCTTTGGAACATTTTCATATCAAACTCATGCCCTTTTTCAGAAAAATCTCTTTCATCTCATTCCACTTCCCTCATTTGAGATCTCAGGCTCTATGCTAAGAGTTTTGTTTTGTTTTTTTCTCTCCTGACTGAAAAACCCTAATACTGAAGAAATGGCATCACTACTATGTATTTGTTAGACTATGCATATTTATCATTTGTGTTATAAAACAATAGATTTGTATTTGTCAGTCCCAAATATAAAATTATTTTAATATTACTATTTCCCAGACTCTGCATTGTCCTTGTATCGCCCCCATTTCTTTTATCGCCCCCATTCCACATGAGACTTCTTCATGGAGGCAAGATGTTTCTCTCTTGAGAATCCCTGAACTAAAACCCAATTTCTGAACTAATCACTATTCAGGATGAAGCTCAAGAATGATGTTTGAGGGCTGGGGAGATAGCTCAACAGTCTAAGCACCTGCCTGGCAAGCACTAGGACCTGAGTTCAATCCCGGGTACCACATGCCATGCCGGCCACAGCACACTATGCCTGCCCTGAATCCGGGTGGCGCACACCTGTAACCCCAGAGCTGGGGAGGCTGAGACAGGAGGATCACTATGAGTCCAAGCTGTGTAGTGAGACCCTGTACCAAATGCATAAATAAATAAAAATTGAAAAATGAAAGAATGAAGTTTGAGGGAATAGTGTTCAATGAAAATACAGAGAGGAATTTTACTAGTGAAAAATAATATGGAACAATATTACAATATTAAACACTGTCTGATTATTAAGCCAAATTACTCCAACTTTAGGAAGTGCTTATTCCACCGAGCCATCTCCCTGGCCCCCCACCTTTATAGTTGAAAACTAATGCAGGACATGTTTTTAAAAACAACCTGCTGAAGCCTTCATGAAATTAAATCTTTTTACAGGGCAATTATAGCAGCAAATTATATTGCTTTACTTGGTTAAACTAGTTTCATTTTCAATTGTATGAACTACAAATTTATACCCTTATTTTTCATCCATTCTGATATTCACAACTAGAAGTTTTAGATTTTCAAAATAAATTCTACCTCATTTAGCAACTTATAGTTGAGGCATAACAACCAATTTCTTTTTCATTCTTTTTCTTCTTTTTTTTGCAGTACCAGGGATCGAACTTAGGACCTTGCACTTTCCAGGCAAGCACATATTCCACTGAGCTGTCTCCCTAGCCCTGTAACTTACAATTAAATCTGTATAGTATTTAATAAAAATTGAATACTGTAACAAATATTGCTGATTGGTACCACAATATAAAGATTTAAGAGTACAAAATAATTATTTCTTTTTCTTTTTCTTTTTTCTTTTTTTTTTTTTTTGGCAGAACCGGGAATTGAACGCAGGCCCTTGCACTTGCCAGGGAAGTGCTTATTCTACTGAGCCATCTCCCCTGCCCCCAATTATTTCTTTTAAAAATATTTTATTTTATTTATTTGGTATAGGGTCTCTACACAGCTCACACTTGTAGTGATCCTCCTGTCTCAGCCTCCTCAGTGCTGGGGTTACAGGAGTGCACCACCACACCTGGTTTTGGTTGCTGGCTTGGCATGGGGCCAGCACAGCATGCGGTGCTGGGAATCAAACCTGGGTCTTTGCATTTGTCATGCAAGCACTTATTCTACTGCGCTATCTCCCCAACCCCTAAATAATTTATATTTTTCTTTTTCTTTTCTTTCTTTGTGTGTGTGTGTGTGTGTGTGTGTGTGTGTGTGTGTGTGGTACCAGGGATTGAACTCAGGACTCTGTGCTTGACGGGCAGGTGCTTATTCTACTGAGCTATCTCCCCAGCCCGATAATATAAATATGCACAGAAATTTAATTTAATTTAATTATTTATTTATTTATTTTACACAGAAATTTTAAGAGTTTTGTAGAAAATAGGGTGTATGTCTCCCAAATGTTATTGTGGCTTTTTTTTTCTTTTATTTATTTACTACAGGGTCTCACTATGCAGCTCAGACTTGCAGTGATCTTCCTACCTCAGATTGGGATTACAGGCACATACCACCATGCCTGGTTTTGGTGGCTAGCATGGTATGACCGGGGTTCCAGAGTAGCATGGCATGCAGCACTGGGGATCAAACCCGGGTCCTTGTGCTTACCAGGCAGGCGCTTAGACTGCTGAGCTATCTCTTCATCCCTATCTCCCAAATTTTAGAAATTATTTCTTAAGCCTAACTTAAGCAGGCTGGAAAGAGGAAAAAGAAAGGGTGAAGCCAGAGGATCATGACTAAGAGACCTCAATAAAACCCTCAGTGCTATGGAGCTATGGCCCCTGACTCCTCCAAAAAGGCAGAATCATGTAAAATGAATGACATGAAGGAAGGGACAATCTTACAGACGTCAGCATTTTGCATCTCTGTGCTTTGGAAAGGTGTTCAGCTGGCTATTGCTAGCTCCTTCATACACTGTACCAATCTTTGCATCTCGGAAGTTTTTTTGTTTTGTTTTGTTTTCAGAGCCAGGATTGAACTCAGGCCATTGTGCTTGCCAGGGAAGTGCTTATTCCACTGAACCATCTCCCTGGTTCCTTTGGAAGTATTTTTCTATTGAGTAATCTTTGGTATTGCCTACTCCTCCCATCCACTCAATACATTTACTAGTTGTAAGCCCTGCAATCTCATGCAGAGTATCTGGCCATAGCTGCCTCTTTTCTGAATGGCCTCCCAGCTTCTACAAGTTGGGTAGCATTGTGTGTTAGTAATCTTGTAGCTTCCAGCTGGGTAGCCACATGAGCCACTTGGCTGGAGCCGCTGAAAATCAAATAATCTGCCAAATTATTTTCTTTCTTTAATGTATGGAATGGTATGGTTAAAACATCCTTGGGCCAGTCCCAGTATCTGCAGCAATTCCTATTCTACCTTCCTGGAGAATTTCTATGGCATATTTATAGTGATGTCCAGCTTGTCCCTAGATACCTGCTTCTGGAACCTTAACATTTTCAAATGTGAGTGGATAGCTGACTGGTGGTCACCTTCTTACAACCAGCTGAATTGAACTAGCATGGTGCTGGGTGCGGGAGGCCCACCTGGGAACTGTTGCCAGCAGCATAAGAGGCAGAAGTGGAGAAGAGCTGGGAGAGGCTGTTGGGGATCCTGTTTGGAGAAGCTGTTGGAGCTGTTGGAAGCTGTTCTCTTGGGCTATTCTGCTGGAGGACCTTGTCATGCTGGCTTTCCTGATGAACTTTGGAGGAGCGTTTGTCCTCATCTTAGGCATGGCTTCCTGGATCCAGAGGGGAAGATAGTGCCATGCTAAGCCTCATGGAGAAGCTTGTCACATTGGCTTTCTTGATAGAAACTCAGCTTTCCTTGTTGCTGGTGGAGCTTGGGACCTCACTGTGGCTGAGGATGGCTGAAATAATTTGGGGGGAAGCTCTGGTTGTTACCTTGAGCATTGCTTCCTAGCTAGAACTTGGATCCCTCAGCTTGCTAGCACAGATCCTTCATCCCTCTGGGAGACTTTCTAGCTTCCACCATCGACCTTTGGACCTTTCCAGCATAAATCTGTTAAATGGGCTCACCTGAGACTTTGTTGTGGGCTGTAAGTCTCCAGTTGGACTTCTAGGAGGCTGTTATGGTTTGTGTCTGGTTGTCTTCTACCCACCCAAAGCCTCATGCAGTCATGGGGCAGACTTCTAGAGTTTGATTAATTCATGATCCAGTGCTGAGATTATGGGTGTGAGTGCTGCTGGGATTATGGGTATGAGTGCTACACCTGCTGTGATGAACAGTTGCTCTCTGTCATGTGCCCCATTTGCTTTGGGGTCAGCTGAGAATGGACTGAAACCTCCACTAACTATTAGATAAATTAACCTTTCCTTCCTTAATTCTGGGAGTTTGGTTTTTGTCCTAGCAACGAGAGAAAAGTAACCGAGACAGGGGCATTGTTATGAGCTGTAGGATTTCAGCTGGATTCATGCAGAGTATTAGGATCCAGGTCCTCTGGATTCTTTAGTGTTTAGTGTGTAGACAGATTTCTTGCGTTTCTTGTGTATGATTCCTGTGTGATTCCTTATAAAATAATGTTGTAAAATGTGTCCTGTATTATATTGTTCCTCTTGCAAAAACCCCAAAGCATGACAGACAGGTAGAAGACACTCTGATCCCCATTTTGTTTTCTGATTTCCCTACTTGAAGGCTTTCTGTACCATAATCTACTAAGAAGCAGGTGATTCCTTTATAACCAGTGGTAAGCTCTACACTTGCAAAAACCATGAAGAACCCTCCATGCCCTATACCAATCCACATCTTTGACCCATTGATGACATAAAAATTTGTCTTTTTATCAGCTCTGGTCTTCAAAGCAAAGAAGTCATTACCTGCTTCAGCCTTTGAAAGAAAAAAGCTTCCTAGATCCGCTGTCCTTAGTGTAGGCAAATAGTTGGCTTTTGGTCCTTCTGTCCTATGTTCTGCAATCAGCTTGTTAATTACTGTGTTCTGAAGGTTATACAGAAGAGCCACATATGCATGACCTTCCTCTACCCCTAGGGTAGAGGGAAGAAATCAAACTCCTATTCCTCCATATTCTGTATCAATTTCAATACCCATCAGCAGCCTAATTTTTGTATTATTGGTTTCTCCATTTTTGAATTTTCATCCATGGTTGAAACCAAAGGAGCAATTTGTTCCTGTGAGAATTTCCAAACTGTGCTCTTTATCATCATTTTGTCATCTGTACACGTCCGCAGCAGAGCTCAGGGCAGCGGAGCCTCTGACTGGGAAACTCTTAGGACATGAGGAGGAACTTTACAGGAATTCAGGCAAGTTGGACGGTGTCATCTTAGCGGCCTGCTGCTGTGCAGCACCTGGACCGGCCGTCCTTCCAACCTGGCTGCAGGCGAGGTCTCTGGGCTCACCCCTTTGTGTTTGCATCTACCGAGCTCCTGCCCCCCAGAAAGCCCAATTCAGCTATTACCTCCTCTGTGGAGTCCCCCACAGTTGCTCCTCTGGAGTCTTGCCCCCTCCGATCTCTGGGTCCTCTCTCTGACCCTGCCTACTTTGGCTGTCGCACCTGTCCTTACATAACCTGCCAGAAGCCCTCAGCACCAGCAGGATGTGCCTGTTCAAAGGAGCAATGAGCACATGCATGAATGAGGGTGTTTTCCCTTCCAGGCCACATCCAGCCCTCAGAATTGAGCCTGAGTCCTTCCCATTGCCCCTCTTTATCTCTGTGCAGCTACTGTGAGAAGGAGCAGCATCCCTCTGCCCCAAATGTTTTCCATTCCCACTGCTGTGTGACATCAGCCTTACCCGGAGCGTCTCTGAGCCTGCCCCTCCCCCTTAGTCATCTGCCCACCAGAGGCTGGGCCCAAGGTTTCCTTCCACGTTGCAAATCTCAGCTGTGCCTGATTCAAGCCTGGACTGGGCAGATGAGGATTTTACTGCATTCAACACTCGATTTAAAACAGACCTCGAAGTAAATAATTATTTTAGTAGAATTGTTGCAGTCCCCAGATGGACATGAGTCATATGAAAATAACCGCACGAGACAGAAGTGTCTCTGAACTGCCTGTGGTCTGACTTTTTTTCTTTTTTCTCTTTCTTTCTTTCTCTCTTTTTCTTGCCTGCCTGCCTGCCTGCCTCTTCCTCCTCCTCCTCTTCCTCCTCCTCCTCCTCCTCCTCTTCCTCTTCCTCTTCCTCTTCCTCTTCCTCTTCCTCTTCCTCTTCCTCTTCTTATACTGGGAGTTGAGCCCAGGGAGCGCTGAGCTGCATGCCTTGTTCTTTTTATTTTGAGTTTTCCTAACTTGTGCAGTTTGAACTCCAATTTGTGCTCCTCCTGCTTCAGCCTCCCAAAAAGCTACGATTACAACCGTGTATCACCATGCCCAGCTTGAGGCTTCTGTTTTTACTTTTTTCTCTATCTTGTTGTTTGTTTTTATTTTTTGTAGTACTAGGGATTAAACCCAGGGCCTTTTTTGCACTGAGATAGAATACGAATATATATATATATATATATCTTTATATAGGCTCTAAGTTACAAAGATGCCCAGGCTGAGCTCAAACTTGAAACCCTCCTGCTGCAGTCTTCCAGAGTACAGGGATTACAGAAGTGGGCCACCACAATCAGCTAAAGTTTTCTTTCTTTTTTTTTTTTTGCGGAACCGGGGATTGAACTCAGGCCCTTGCACTTGCCAGGGAAGCGCTTATTCCATTGAGCCATCTCCCTGGCCCCTAAAGTTTTCATTTTTAGTGAATTTTTTTTTTGGAAGGATCTACAGGGTGTTCAGGGCCTCACTACTTGATGAGACTTGTAGTGATCCGCCTGTTTACAGCTTCCCAAAAACTGGGATTACGGGTGCATGCCACCATGCCGCCTTCTCAGCGCACCCCAGGGGCAGGGCCAGCACAGCAGGCTAGGGAATAGAACCCCTGGCACAAGCAGGCACATTAATCCACTGAGCTATTTGGCTGGCCCTTAGTGAAGTTTTTTTTTTGGCAGGGGCAAGACCTGAGTTCAATCTCAGGCCCTTGTGCTTGCCAGGGAAGCTCTTATTCCACTGAGCCATCTCCCTGGCCCTTAGTGAAGTTTTTGTCAGACATATAAAAACATTATTTGGGCCAGGGAGATGCCTTAGTAGAATAAGCGCTTGCCTGGCAAGCGCAGGGTCCTGAGTTCAATCTATGGTTCTGCCAAAATAAATAAATAAATACAGGCTGGTAAGATGGCTCAGTGGTCTAAAGCACCAACTTAGAACAAACTTAACAAAGCACAAGGACTGCGGTTCAATCCCCCAGCACCACATGCCAGCCAGCCCCGCCCCAGAGCTGGCCACACACACACACACACACACACACATTAAAAAAAATTAATTTAAAAATAAATAAATAAATACATCATTTGCAAAGTCAGCACACCTGTATAATTATTACCCAGATCAATGTGTCTGGCTGAAAGAGTGTCCCCATTCCCCTCTGGTCTCCATCTACTAAAGAGAACCACCATTCTGACTGTAACCATGCAGAATAGCTTCCCTAGATTTGTACCCTTTCTGCTAATGGAAGCAGGTGGTGGCTGCACTTTTTTTTTTTTTTTTTTTTTTTTTTTGGAGACAGGGTCTTGCTATGAGCCCAGGCTGGTATTGAACTCATGTTGCACCCCATGTCTCAGCTTCCCAAATGGGATTACAGGTGTGCACTGCCACACATGGGATCTCTGCTTTTGAGACTGGCTTCTTCCACTCAACAGAGTACCTCTGAGCTCCATCTGTGTGTGCATCATCATTCTCTTTGTTGCCATGTAAGTGTTGTACACAATGCACTTAACTAACTGATCTAAGTTGATAGGTATTTGGGGAGTTTCCAGCTGGGAATAGCTGAGAATAAAGTGACTGTAAACATCTTTGTGTATTTTCTCAGTGTCTTCATACCCCTCTTTCCCCCAGGAGTGGAACTGCTGGGTCACAAACCACAGGTGTAGCCTGAGTGTGCACTGCTGGGTGGAGCAGTAGGTGGGGTCCAAGACGGCATGGATGGGATTCTCAGGGTGACCACAATATAGACCACCGTGTGGGGGGACCCACAAAAGGTCAGTGATCATGAAGGGACCTAGTAAAACTACTGAGGGAGATTTGCTCTCCGCTGTATCCCCATTACTCCCAGGACAGGGAAGTCCTTCTGGGCTACCTCACTCTGAGACAGTCAGTCCTAAAGCAGGTCTTGGCACAGCCTCACTGCCTGTGGAGTGGGCAGGGGCCAGGATGCCGTGCTCCAGATGCCAGGGGGGCCCCCACGGGGAATGCTCAGCCAGCTCCACTGTAATCAGCTTGCTGATACCCCGCCTGGCCCTCAGTGATAAGGACCAGGCACCAGGAAGTGTTCCCAGGCATGGAGCCAGTATCACTCCCAGCCCATCCCTTCACCAACAAATACACCTCCTGCCTCAGCCAGGTGCTCTCCCAGGTCCCATGGCCCAAGGCTTAGGGGCTCCACCTCCAGCCACCCTACCCTGTCCCCCATTTCCTGTCATCTGCCAGTACATGGGTCACTCCAGTCCTGTCTGGGATTTGGCTCTGACAGTGAAAACTGGGGTCAAAGTTTAGGTGCAGCCCACAGGAGACACCACTACTGATAGACCCCGAATGTTGCCCAGGGTCAGCTGAGTGCAGTAAGCAGCTGGAACAGGAAGGCTTCTCCAGAGGTTTGGTCTGAGCACATTTGAAGGGCAAAAAAAGGGGAAAAGGGATTCCAGGCTGAGGGATCACCCACCGGGAGGTGCTCAGAGACCCAAAACCATGGCTCACACTTGGGTTTTGGCTCACATGCCAAGAGCTAAAGAAGAGCATTACTGGGGCAGGCAGTGAGGCCAGGCAGGCCCTGGGGGCCTCACTCAGGTCTGGGCCATGTCTCTAGACTGAGGTCTTCACCCGATGGCAAGGCTCTAGTGCCTACTGCGTCCAATTCAGGGTTGATATATAAATCTCTTTACAATATCTTTCTTGCAGTATGGGGGACTGAACCCAGTAAACACCTAACTTCATTCCCAGTTTTATTTTGAGACATTGCCCGAGCCAGTTTCAAACTTGTGATCCTCCTGCCTCAGCCTCTTAGGAGCTGGGAATCCAGGCATGAGCCCAGTGGCAAGCCTTCTTCACTGTACTCTTGGCAGTTCAAGAAATCAGACATAGCTGAAGGTGAGATGTGGAAGGAAAAAATAGCCCTATAAGCGTTCACCTCAGGTGCCTATGGAGTTTCACTGTGACCCAACCAAGCTGACTGTCCAGGTAGGGACAGGTTGTCAGCGTTGGGACGAGTTCGAATCCTTCTATACTGAGGCCTGCCCCAACCTTGGGCTCCTGAGGGAATCTACAATATAAAATCTGCAAAAAAACCTAGCAGCTTATGCATAGTTGGCAGAGGTGGGATTGGGGTCGCATTTAAAGCAGCGCACTGGTAAATTATCCTGCAAGAGGTAGGTCCACGAAATCAGGCGGGCTAGATGCTGAGGCTCTGGCTTGGGTCTGCGAGCCTCAGGGTAGCAGGTGACGCAAGGTCTGAACACTGCCCCCTGGCCACACTGCGCTGGGCCACTGCGCCCCCTCGCGGCCGCCGGAGGCGGTGTTGGGGCTGGCACGGGGCTTCCAGCTGGGCCCTGTGTGCCCGCAATGGGTGCGGCCCGCCGAGTTCCCTACAGGAGCGCAAAGAAGAGCTTCCCAAAGGACCGCGAAGCCCAGGGGCGTGCCCGGGGAGGAAGCGCTTGCGCAGGATCATGAAGGGCTTTAAAGGCCACGCCCACCCCGACCGCCACGCTACTGCGCAGGCGTCCCCGGCTGCGGGGCGCCATTGCTCTCTTGCTCCGGAACGGGGGGCTTTGTCGGAAGTCCACGGGACCGAGGGAAGGCAGAGCACTACAGCTCGACGACGGCGGGCTGGTGCTGCAGATGCAGCCAGTGAGGGCTGCGTGCCCTTTTAGGTCCGGCTAACCAGTAAGGAACTACAATTCCCAAGGTGCTTTGCGCTGAGGCTTGCGGGAGACAGTGATGTAACGGATCTTGTACTACGGGTGCTCCAGGGAGAGGGCAACGCGGTGGCGAGGGCTGATGATGCATTCAACTTCCGGGTTCGACCCGAGGCTTTAATCCTTCCTGCTTATCCAATTTAAATTGCCACCTTTTGTTTTGTGGTACTGGAATTGAACCCAGGACCTTCGTACAAACTCACGCCTTTACTTTTTTTTTTTTTGAGACATAATCGCTGCATTGCCCAGGCTGGGCTCCAATTTGCGATCGTCCTCCTGCCTCAGCCTCCCAGCACTGATTACTAGCATGTGTAACCCTGCCGGGCTCCCGGTTTGGCATTAACTGTGGCTGTTTCGTGGCTGTGTACCTGGTGCCTTTCAACCCTGGGCCACTGATACTTTTTTTTTTTTCTTTTTGCGGAACCGGGGATTGAACTCAGAACCTTGCACTTGCCAGGCAAGCACTTATTCTACTGAGCCATCTCCCCGGCCCCACCACTGATACTATTATTACTAGTTTTTTGGAAATAATTTGACCAGCTCCCATAATACCCTGTGAAAAAAATTCTCCAGTTGTTAACATAATTTGTCTCATTTGCTTTAAGCACTTCCTCTCTTTATACTTTTTTCTTTTCCGGAACTATTTGAGGTCACAAACATTTGTAGAGACATAGCCCGTGTATTTTCTGAAAACAAAGTCACCTTTTAGTCACAAAATGACTAAACAACGAACAGACTTTTTTCTAACCCACAGTTGTCCATATTTAAGTGTTTGTTTAAATCATTCCAGTTGTCCTAAGAAAACCCTTTGTGGAAATGACCTTTTCTAGGTCTAGGGTCTGTTCCAGGAGTACTCGCTGCACTCACCTGTCTGGATCTTTAGTTTTTCCTTCGTTTGGTTCTGCTCCAGGTTTTCTGGCCGATTCTGGAGATTCCCGGCCAGTTCTAAGGTTGAGTTTGTCTGAGGTTTCTTTTCCTCTGGGGCCTGCCTTGTGCTGACTCGGGGCTGTTGCATTCAGAACCTGATGTGTGCCACGGGTGGGTGCCCAGAATCAGCATCTAAGCCACATCACGCTTCTGTCCTGTAGGGCAAATCCACCAGCCGAGCCCCTAGCAGGCCCCACTCTTCAGGTGCTGCCCCTAATCTGACATCTCCCTCTCACCCAGGCCTCAGTTTCCTAGAGGACCGCTCAGCCATGGTTCATGCCTTCCTCATCCATACCTTGAGGATCCCGAATGCAGAGGATGCGGGCTTTTGCCGAGTGCTCTACTCTTGTGTCTTTGGTGCTGAGAAGTCCCTGGATGATGCACGTCCACATGGTGCGGAGAGGGACAGGCTCCTC
>NW_004524636.1:2205731-2221350 GCF_000260255.1 Octodon degus
AAAAAGCCCTGAGGGTCACAGGGAAGGGTGAAGTTCCCCTTTACTCAGAGGGGTGTGGGAAGGGATGAGAGCGGGCAGGCTGGTTGGACAGGCTGAGTGTTGGCACTGACCCTGTGAGGCAGGCAGTGGGGGTGGCTTTTCTTCCTCTGGGTCACTTTTCCTGTCCAAGGCACTGGGTTCAGAACCTGCGTTCTGGCTCCATGGAGTAAGGGTGGGTCAGGGCTCTCAGGCTGAGGACTTCATTCCCAAGTGGGGTCACCTTTCGTGGTGTGTGGCCCCGGGCTGATCACTTAGTCTCTCTGAGCCTGCTTTTTGCCTGAGATCTGGTGATGAGGGCAGTTCCCCATTCTGGTGGTGTTGTGATGAGGACCGAAGTTGGTGTGGGGGCTCCTTCAACCTGACCTTTCCCCTTGCCCCAGGCAGGTGGAGTCGATGTGCCAGCTTCAGCAGCTGGCATCAGGCCGCCCACCCTTGGACCTGCAGGCCCCAACCTCCGACGAACCTGTGCCCCTGCAGGATGCCCCACGTGGGGTGTTCGGGCTGGCAGCTGGGGACCCCTTCCAGGAGCCTCGGACTGTGGTGTGGCTGGGAGTGTTGTCCCTAGGCTTTGCCCTGGTGCTCGACTCCCATGACAACTTGCTGCTGGCCGAGAGCACACTCCGCCTACTAGCCCGCCTCCTCCTGGACCATCTCCGCCTGCTGGCTCCAGGCTCCAGCCTCCTGCTGCGGGCTGACCACATCGAGGGCATCCTCTCCCGCTTTCTGCCCCATGGCCAGCTACTCTTCCTCAATGACCAGTTTGTCCAGGCTCTAGAGAAGGAATTCAGTGCTGCCTGGCCCCGCTGATCCTTGCTGGCATGGGCTTCCCCCAAGGGTAAGGAGAGAGCAAGGATTGCACACACATGAAGGGAAGCGTGCTGTTTGCTCAGCCCAGCCTTCCACCCTCCCTGTTGTGCCCACACCCAGGACCCTGGCTGCGACAAACTGGTAGCAAGGAGTCTGAACAGCAGTGTGAGGGGCTCTGCCTGTTTTTGGGTCAGTGGGATCATAGCACATCCTGAGCCCAGAGCTGCCCAGTGACTCCAGCCACTGGTGTGCTGGCCATGCCAGGCCTTGACCCCAGCCCCAGCCAGGAAGAACTGCCTGGAACTTGCCCCATCCCAAAGCCTAAATCACCTTTCCACAAAAGGGGTTCCTGAGATTCCCCCTTTACAGTGGGAGTTGTTTGGCACTGTGGCAGGCCTTGGTCCCTGCCTTTAATCCCCTTAGGCAACATCTTGGGGGATTTTGTCCAGTGAGAGGACATACTCCATGGCTTTCCTCATTTGCCACAGCCAAATGCCTGGATGATGTTGTCTGTCGTGTTTTCTATTAAAAGTGCTGGCTGTGTGAGCTCACCTCTCGTCCTGTGAGTTGGATGATTGCACTCTGCTCCTGTGGGTAAGAAGCTCGCTCTGGCCAGGTGCCATTGCTTTATGCTGCAGAGTCCCCTAAGAGACTTCTTGGGAGGCCTCTGTTTTTGTACCACAGCCCACCTCTCTTTCCTTATGTGCCTCCTTTGAATGGGCACCTGCTTCCTCTAGCAAATGTGTGTCACAGGTAGCTGGTTAGCATGCATCCCTGAGAACAGCCCAAGCCAGGATCAGGCATGGGTGACTGCTCTGAGCTACTCCCGGGAAGCTGGAAGTGGGGGCAGCCTTCACGTGTGTTGTCTAGCCTGCAAACAGGCAGGAGTGCAGTCCTTCGCCCAGACCAATGTACCGCAGTCGCCTCTGAAGGCCCTCCCCTGAGAGGTGAGGTGGTGAGGGCTGAGCGTCTGCCCTCTCCCTTCAGCCCCTTGTGGCCTTGCCAACCATTCCCTGGCTCGCTCTGTCCTCAGAAAACACCTTCAGTTGTGGAGCCGTGCCTGCTGCACTGCAGTGAGACCCGAGGGGATGTGACTGGGACACTAACGCCAGCCATTAAGTCTTTAATCAGTAGTTTCTAGTGGCGCTTTCAGATCACTCAGCTGAGCTGGGCATGGTAGTGCATGTCTGTAACCCCAGCACTCTGGGAGGGTGAGGATCAGAGGTTTGTCTCTGACCTGGGTAATTTAATGACTTATTGAGACCCAGTCTCACAAGAAATACAAAGAGCAGGGTCTGTAGCTCAATGTCTAAGCCCTGGGTTCAATCTCCAGTACTGAAAAAGTTGAGAAAAGAACTTGTTTACATCCATTCTCCTGATTTCTGTTACTACCAAGGTGAGGCTTTCTTGGCACGGGCAGGACAGGCCTCCTGGTGGTCAGGTGCAGGGGTGGACCCATCTCTTGCCTGCCAGTTTGCTTGCTGGTGTCCTTCAGCCCAAGAATTCTCCCAGTGACCTTTCTGCATGTTCTGGCCTCCACCCCAGCACCCGTAGCCTGGTTTCCACCACAACTCGTGTGTGTCTCACGTTCCTGCAGCTGCCTGGCTGGTACCCACTGGGTGCTCAACAGGCTGTAGAGATGTCTAGTTCTAGGGAGATAACGCTAGGCTGAAAGCCACACAGCAGCATGGCTGGAGCATCCCTGAACCTGAGCTCAAAAGAGCCTGAAGGCCCTACATGGAAGGACGCCTCTAGGAGGGCCCAGGGAAGGAGCCAGGATTTAGCTGGGGATGAAGTTCAGCAGTGCAGTGGCTGCCTGGAAAGTGCAAGGCCCGGAGTTGTTACTCTAGGCTCCCCCAGGAGCCCTGCCAAGCCCCATGCCCCTCAGCCACCTGAGAGCAGAGCTGGCATTGAAGCCAGGGCACTTCCAGGTGACAGGAAGATAGCAGGAGGACAGTGGAGCCTGGACAGGGGCCTCACCTGGAGGGAGGAGGCAGGCCTTTGTCATGGGTTACCAGCAGTGTGGGGAGCCCCAGGCTGGGGCCTGGGTCATTGGATCTTCCTGGCATCCCCAAAGGCCTAATCTTCCCTCTACACAGCTATGCACATATTATAAACATGATAAGCAAGACCTACTTGTCCAGTATGGCTCGTGACATCTTACATCTTTTTTTTTTTTTTAAGTGTATTTGGTACAGGGTCTCACTATGCAGCTCAGACTCATAGTGATCCTCCTGTTTTCAGCCTCCTAAGTGCTGGGATTATAGGCGTGCACCACCACACCTGGTCTTGGTGGTCCACTTGGCGTGCATGCGGGGGTGGAGCTGGCATGGCTTGTGCCAGGGTTCAAACCCTGGTCCCTGCTCTTGCCTAAGCAGGCATTTAGTCCCCTGAGCTATCTCACTGGCCCTTACTGCTCTATTTTTTAAAATTTATTTGTGTGTGTGTGTGTGTGTGTCCAGCTCAGCCCACCAGGGGACGGGGCTGGCTGGCATGTGGTGCTGGGGGATTGAACCGCGGTCCCTGTGCTTTGCTAAGTTTGTTCTAAGTAGGTGCTTTAGACCACTGAGCTATCTCACCAGCCCCA
The DNA here is from genome assembly GCF_000260255.1 of Octodon degus. NCBI lineage: Eukaryota > Metazoa > Chordata > Mammalia > Rodentia > Octodontidae > Octodon > Octodon degus. The sequence goes on from NW_004524636.1 coordinate 2,209,165, forward strand.
CTGCTCTATTTTTGTAGTTAAAGTGGTCTTAATTTTTCTTTCTTACATAGCATCCCCCTTCCCTTTTCTTTTTTGGTAATGCTGGCAATTGAACCCAGGGTATTCACTAAACCTCCAACTTTTTTTTTTTTTTCCTGTTTTATTTATTTTTTTTTCTGTTTTTTAAAAATTTTTTTTTGTTTTATTTTTATTTATTTATTTATTTTGCGGGGACCAGGGATCAAACTCAGGACCCTGAGCTTGCCAGTCAAGCACTTATTCTGCTGAGCTATCTCCCTGGCCCCTCTTTTATTTTTTGACAGGGTCTCACTAAGTTACCAAGTTGCCCAGAGTAGACTTGAACTTTTGATCTGCCAGCTTCAGCTTCTTGGTGTGCTAGGATTTCAATTATGCACCACTATGCCTGCCTTAGACCATCTTTTTGGGCTGGGGATATTGATCAGTGGTAGAGCACTTGTCTATCATGCATGAGGTCCTGGTTCAGTCCCCAGTATTGCAAAAAGAAAAACAGTGACAAAATCCAAATAATATAGAGAGGTCCCACATACCCCCTGCCTTCAACATATGCACAACCTCTCATTCTCAGCATCCTGCACCTGAGGGGTCCTATTACAACTGAGGAGTCTGCATTGACACTAAAATCCATAATGTATGTTAGAATTCATCCTTGATGTAGTGCACGTTATAAATTCCTCCTCCTACTCTTCTCCTCTTTCTCCTCCTCCCCCCTCCCCAATTTTATCCTCTTCCTGCTCCCTCTCCTCCTCCTCCTCCAACAGGTTCTCTAAAGACACTGGTCTTGAACTATGTAGCTGAGGTAGCCTCCAACTGGTAATGATCTTCCTGCCTCAGCCTCTCAAGTGCTGAAATTTACAGATGTGTGTCTGGCCATGCTTTATGACTTTATTTTTTTTTTTTTTTTTTTGAAACAGGGTCTCACGATGCAGTTTAAGCTGGCCTTGAGCTCACTTTGTAGCCCAGGCTGGTCTCAAACTCCAAATGATCCTCCTGCCTCAGTCTCCCGAGTGCTGGGATTACAGGTGTGCACTACTATGCCTGGCTATGACCTCTATAATGTGTCTGTCATGACAGTATCCTGCCGTCAGGGCCCTAAAAATCTTCCTGTGCACCACCTGTCCAGCCCTTCTCCCCACCAACTCTTGGCGAACACTGGTCATTTTAGTCTCGATGGTTTTGCCTGTGTCACATGTCATATAGTTGGAGTCACAGCTGGAGCCTTTTCTCTTTAGTTTCTTTCACTTGTTTTTGTTTTTTAGAGAAAGTCTTTTGCTATATAATAAGGCTGCCTTAGACTTACTCTGACCCTTTTGCCTCGGGTTCCTGAGTGCTGGGATTACAGGCATGTACCACCACTCTTCTTTTTTTTTTTTTTTTTAAAAAATAATGGGGATTGAACCCAGGGTCTTCACACTGAGCTACATCCAAGCCCTTTTTAATTGTTTTTTTCAAAATAGGGTGTCGCTAAATCATTAAGATGCCCAGGCTGCATTCAAACTTGTGATCCTCATACTGCAGCCTTCTCCAGTGTTGGGATTACGGTTGTGTGCCACCAAGCTCATTTTTAAAAAACTTGCTCAATGGTAAACCATCACGTAGTTGAACCAGTTTACTTACCCATCACCTACTGAAGGACAGCTTGTTTGCTTCTGTGCTTTGGCAATAAAAGAAAATTACTGTAAACGTGTGTACAGGTTTTTGTTGTCAACAGAACTTTTCAGTGAGTTGTGTGGATACCAGAGGGTGTGCTAGGAGAGAGAGCATAGCAGTTTACGCGTTAGGCTCTACAAAGGGTGTGCTAGCTAGGTTCTGTGGTAAGAGAAGAAAAAGAGGCCCAGCGCATTACTGCTACATCAGATGCCCCTTGAGCACCTCTGGCGGTTCCTCCATTCAGCCTCTGTATGCTTCTGGCCCCCACTCGAACCCCCAAGGACCCCTCTCCCACTCATAACAGCAAGGGTGTGTGGGCACAGCAAGCACTTGGTACCCCTTTGTACACGCGGCTGAACTGTCACCTGGTGAAAGCAGCCTGTGTACCGCCTCCTGTTCCAGGGCTGCAGCAGACCTCGGAAAGGCTCCTTCAGGTTTTATTTTGCCTGCTGCAATTTTTATCTTGAGAAGAGCGGGTGAGCTGGCTGCCCTCAGTTGGAAACCCTCAGGACCTTTCTTTGCACCGAGGCAGCCCGCAGCTGGGGCCATTAAGCTGCTAACCTTGAGGGCAGCCAGACAGCAGTGAGCTCTCGTAGCAGCTCCAAGGGCTCCAGGCCCAGGCTGGCAGCTGCGGGCCGCAGGCATTAAGGGCAGCTAACATCGGGAGCTGTTGAAATGTGCAATTCTCCAATGACAGGTCCAACTGAATGTCTTGTATATGCTTGCTTCTCATTTGTATATCTTGTTTGGTGAGGTGTCTGTTCAGGGTTTGTGTTTTGTTTTGTTTGGTAGGTTCTTGCTATGTTCCCTAACTCCTAAGATCAAGTAGTCCTCTTGCTTCAGCCTCCCAATCTAGCTGGTACTATGGGCATGGTGACCATGCCCAGCTTTTAACATTCATTTTTATTTATTATTAGCTAGTTTATTTTGCACCACTAGGAACTGAACCCTGCAGCTTTGTGCTGTGCTGCATCTCCGTCCCAACCCCCACCTCCCTTTTAGACAGTGTCTTGCTAGGCTGTAAATTTGCCTGGGCTGCTTTTGGCCTGCAGCCTCCCAGAGAACTGGAATTACAAGTATGTGCAACAACCCTGCCCTGTTGCTCAATATTTTCAAAGTTCTGGGGATCAAAGCACAGCCTTACTCACAGTAGAGCTTCATCACAGCGCCCACCAAAGCGATAGATACTCCCAGCCTGTTCTCCAGCTTTCAAAATTCCGTTGTTTTCTTATGGTTTGACCTTTAACAGTTGTTTGGATATTTGGATGATAGTCCTTTATCAGATATATGTTTTATAAATATTTTCTGTGGCTTCTCATTCTCTGGACATTATCTTTCATAGTCCTAAACTTTTTAATTTTATTGAAGTTCAGCTTACTAATTATTTTCTCCGAGGATTGTCCCTTTGGTGTTTGTATCTAAAGTTATCTCTGTGCCTCAAATTGGACTTTTTTCCTATTCTAAGAATTTTATAGTTTTGTGTTTTCCATTCAAATCTATGATTCAGGGGCCGGGGAGATGGCTCAGTAGAATAAGCGCTTTCCTGGCAAGCGCAAGGGCCTGAATTCCATCCCCGTTTCTGTCAGAAAATAAATAAATAAATAAATAAATAAATAAAAGAAACAAATCCATGATTCCTTTTGAGTTAACTTGCATGAAGGACATATGGTCTGTGTCTAGATTTGTGACTTGGGGGTGGGGGTTGTTCTAGTGCCATTTGTTGAAAAAAACCTGTCTTGTTCCATTGTATTACATAAGTCCCCTAGAAAGACCTGTTTTTTGTTTTTTTGCTTTTGGCAGAACCAAGGGTTGAACTCAGGCCCTTGCACTTCTCAGGCAAACGCTTATTCTACTGAGCCATCTCCCCAGCCCCCCCTATTGACCATATTAAAACAGATCTATTATTCTGGGGTCTCTATCCTGTCCTCTTGATCCATTTGCCTATTTCTTTTTAAAGTTTTCATTAGTATGTGTTTGCAGCACATTTGATTGCAGTCATCTTGATGAGTTGGTACATGCACATAGCGCATCTTTTTATGGCCTTCTCCCTTCCTTCCCTCCCAGCCCCTCCAACTCTTGGTCCTCTTCTCATTTGCAAAAGACCTGTCTCTCTGTTTCTTATCTTGTGTTTTGCTCTACATTTATATTTCAGGTTTCTTATATAAGAGAAACCATGTGTTTGATTTATTTCACTAACGTTATGGTCTCAAGGTGCATCATTTTCCTATAAATGACTCACACTTATCCCTCTTTGTGGCAACGTATATACTCCTTCATATGAAAACACCACGTTTTCCTTACCCATTCATCTGTTAACTGGCATATAGGCTGCTTCCAGGATTTAGCTATGATGAGTTGTGTTGCTGTAAACACGGGTATGCATGTATTGCTATAATATATAGTCTTTAATTCTGTTACTTCTCTTTTTTGTTTTTGTTTTTGTTTTTTGAGACAGGGTCTTTCTCTGTAATTCAGGCTGGACTCAAGTTCCCATCCTTTTGTCTCAGCCTCCCAAATTCTGGGATTACAGGCACGTGTCATCGCGCTTGGCATTTGTATTTTCTCTCATCCATACTACACTGTCTCCATTACTGTAGCTTTAGAGTATTTAATGAAGTCAAGTATGTCAGTCCTCCAATTTTATTCTCCTTCAGTATTGAGTTGGTTATTCTGGGTTTTTTTGTCTCTCTACAGACAGAAGATTGAAGCTAGTCCCATATTTTTTGTCTTATACTAAACTATAATCAAAATGCATCAAAAGTTTAAATATTAAAACAGAAATAGGTGACCTGCTAGAAGACAAAATAGGCAAAACTTTTGAAAGCTTAAGCAAAAGCCTTTTGAATTGAACCCCAATAGTACCAATAATCAACAAATGATATCATATGAAATTAAAAAGTTTCTGCCCAGCAAAGGAAACAGTCAGCAGAGTAAAGAGACAACCTATAGAATGGGAGAAAATTTTGCCACCACACCTTAGACCAAAGACTAATATCTAGAACTAATTAATCTAACATAAGAAACTCAAAGAGTAGACTCCCAAGTAAAGACCTGATCAAAAAATGGGCCACTGAAATGAATAGGTCTGTCTCAAAAAGAGTACAAATTGTTAACAAATGCATGGGAAAGCACAATATGACTGGCCACTAGAGAAATGCAAATTAAAACAACACTGAGATTCCACCTTACTCCAGAAGGAATGGCTATCACCAAGAAACCAACCGATAATAAACACTGGCAAGGGTGCATGGAAAACAACACTTCTGTATTGTTGGTAGGAATGTAAACTAGTACAACCACTATGGAGATCATTATGAAGATTACTCAAAAAGCTAAAAATAAGCCAGGCATGGTGGTGCATTCCAGTAGTCCTAGCACTCTGGAGGCGGAGGCAGGAGGATTGCCATGAGTTCAGGGCCAGCTTGAGGTACAGAGTGAGTTTCAGGCCAGCCTGAACTACATAGTGAGACCCTGTGTCAACAACAACAGCATCAGCAGAAAAATCCCTTTCACCCAGCTATTCCTCATCTAGAGATCTTCACCAGAAAATTAAAGATATACTACAGAGATGAATGTGTACCTATTTAAATCTTAGAAGCAGCTTACATGCTTATCAGTGAATGAATGGGTAAAGAAAATGTATTTTTACATAATAGAGTACTATTCTGCCATAAAGAAGGATACACTAGTCATTTGTAGGAAAATGGATGCATCTTTCTCTAGGAAGTGGAGGATTCTGGGAATTGAACTCAGGGCATTGTACTGCCAGGCAGGGGCTGTGACACTGAGCTGTATCTTTGGCCCTAATGATGCATCTTGAGACCAAAATGTCAAGTGAAATAAGTTGGACATACATATCACATGATTTTTCTTATGGGAAGCCCAAAAATAAAGAACAAAATAAAAAATAAAAAACATGAAAATAGGGCTGGGGAGATGGCTCAGTGGAATAAGCACTTCCCTGGCAAGCGCAAGGGTCTGAGTTCAATCCCCGGTTCTGCAAAAAAAAAAAAAAAAAAGAAAGATGAAAATAGTTGTCTTTTACAAATGGGAAGGGGATGAAAAGATGGAAGTGGGGAGACAGGGAGGAATAAAACAATTGAGCTGTGTTGTGTACATGTGTCAACTCCCCAAAATAAATGTGGTCATTATATATTACAAACATGTACTGACAGCCAGGCATGGTGGTATATGTCTGTAATCCCAGCACTCAGGAGGCGGAGGCTGGAGGCCAGCTTGGGCCGCAGACAGAGATAGTCAAGACCAACATGTATGTCATAGTGAGACCCTGTCTCAAAAAGACAAAAAAAAAAAAAAAAAAAACAAAAACCAAAAAACATAGCAATTAAACACAGTCTTGACTCACTTCTGCTTTTATTTTCACTAACTCCTATCTTTATTTTACTTATCTATAACTCATTCCTTAATTCTTCTGTTTTGAATCTTTTAAAAATTGATACTGGGCTTTCACCTACGAATTTTCTCTGGCCACTTGTTTATCTGTATCCTACAGATCCCGGCACTTGGTGTTTTCTCTATTGATGTTTTCTGGAAAATCTATAGCTCCATCTCTCCCGTTTGATTCCCTATTTATGTGACCTTATTTTTAATCGTAATGCTTATCAGTACACGTTTGCATTATCCCAGATCGCATGGCTGTATGAGACTATTTCTGAGCTCTTGTGTGTTCCAAACCAGGATGAAAGCACCAGGCGTCTGGTGTGCACACCGGGTAAGCCCAGCACTCAGGAGGCTGCGGTGAGGATTAGAAGCTTGAGGCAAGCTGGGAGATTGGGGAAAACCCTGTCTAAAAATGTTTTATTTTTAAAAGGGGTGGGTGGCTGGGAGTGTAGCTCAGTGGTAGAGCACTTGCCCAGCATGCACAAGGTCTTAGGTTTAATCCCAATTAACACACACATACATTTTATTTTCATTTTAGAAGTTTTTAATTAAAAGTTGCACAGAGGAGGACTTTATTCCTGCGTCTTCTCAATCGTTTCTTCCTTGTATTTGCCCTTTTCCTTTCCTACTTGGCGAGACTTGGCTTTCTGTTCCAGGATCTTTGTGCGGTCTCTGTCTAGTCTTAGCCTGGTGATAACCACCTCCCTGGGGCAGTGCCCACGTGGCCAGCTGCACCCGTTCAGTGTAGATGACATACTTCTCCCTGTAAACCTGGTACTTTGCCGATCTGCTGATCTCTATAGTGTCCTCGCACAACCTGAACTTCATCATCCTTTCAGATGGGCATAGAGCAAACATTGTATTTCTGTTGCAGCTCTTTGGGAAGAAGAGAAGACATAATTTTCCTGAAAATGTGGAAGGCACATTGAAATGCCTTTTATGGTTTTTGCTTCAGTCTGAAGTCACAAAAGGATTAAACTTCATTTTGGCTGCTTCAACTCCAGCGATGGCCACAAAAGGGAAGAGCACACACACACATTTTAGAGCCTATATACTTGGTCTTTTTGCCTGTGTGCCCCAAAATTTATTTATCACTTAATGCCTGTAACATTACTAGACTACATCTCATAGTGCAAAAAAAATTTTTTTTCTTTTTTTTTTCAGAACCGGGGATTGAACTCACACCCTTGAGCTTGCCAGGCAAGCGCTTATTGTATTGAACTATCTCTCCAGCCCCCAGTATATTTTTTTTAAAATAAACTAGTCTTTTTTTTTTCCTTTTGGGGTGCTGGATATCCAACTGAGGGTCTCACACATGCTAGGCAAACAGTCTATTGCAGGACTATACCACCAGACCTGAAGATTTTTCTCAAATAACAGATAGATAGATATAGATATAGATATAGATATAGATATAGATATAGATATAGATATAGATATATACACTTTCTGAGACAAGGTCTCACCTGCAGTTCAGGTTGGCCTTCAGCTCACTTTGTAACCCAGGCTGATCTCAAACTTGCAATGCTTCTCCTGCTTCAGCCTCCCAAGTGCTAGGATTACAGGCATGCACCACCATGCCTGGCTCTGAATTATAGTTTTAGATAGCTATTGTATTTCAGTGTTCCCTTCAGAAATTCCAAATGGATCTCTTGTGAAACATACCTCTTATTTGCAATAAGGCAGGAACCACAGAGCAGTTATGCGGCGAAGCCCAGCTTTGCTTAAGCAAGGAGGGAGCTTGCAGGTTGCGAGGCTCATGGAGCTCAGTTGAGTCACTCAAGTCTCTGCCTGCTGAGTGCCCGCAAATCCTCTGCTCGAGAGAGTTGGATCCCTTAGGACTCAAGTGCCCATTCTTGAGCCCCTATCCTGCCTGTCCAGAGACCCCCAGCACTTCAGCATCTGCAGGACTTCTCATGGGTCATTTGAAACTAGTTAGCATCATTTGCTCATTCACGCTGACCTTCTACTTCCACCTGTGCCACTGTCAGTCTTACCTGGGTATCAGGACACATGGCTCTGCCATGCCTCTGTCTAAACATGGAGTTAGGGCCGGGGAGATGGCTCAGTAGAATAAGCGCTTCCCTGGCAAGGGCAAGGGCCTGAGTTCAATCCCTGATTCTGCTGAAAAATTAAAAAAATAAATAAATAAACATGGAGTACATGCTCTTCACCTCGATGATGCCAGCATCTTTGCTTTAGTAGACTGTTAAAATTTAGAGAGACAGATGATGACATAGAAAAAAAATGAAATATTGCCTACATTATGTTATTATCTGTTACTATGATGAAATAGAGGAAGCTGATTTTTGGTAAAGAAAAAAGGTTTATTTGGCTTACAGTTTAGAGATACGAGGACATGGTGCTGGCATTGCTGGCTCTGGGGAAAGCCTCTGAGTTTATGGAATCCCAGTGGGAGCTGAAGTGAGAGGGAAAGACCTTCTGGCAGACAGGAAATCTGGGAGCAGGGAGGGCCAGCACTGGTGTCCCAGGAGCCCGAGTTTGACAGGCCCACCCCTCAGCATCTCCAACACACAAAAACATAGGGAAAGCTCAAACAATATCCTGGCCATATCACTCTCCTTCCCTTGAGTGTCTGGGCCAATTGTGCATGAGGGTAGGGGTGTCCTCTCTCCTGGCACCCCCACCCAGAGTCCTTTCTTTTCCACTGATTAAATTTAAAATGTTTTGAAAATTTTATGTTTTTTAAAATTTATTTATTTATTTTTTAAATGTGTGTGTGTGTGTGTGTGTGTGTGTGTGTGTGTGTGTGTCCAGCTCAGCCCACCAGGGGGCGGGGCTGGCTGGCATGTGGTGCTGGGGGATTGAACCCTGGTCCCTGCCTTTGCCTAATCAGGTGCTTAGTGTAGTAAGCTATCCTGCCAGCCCCTGTTTTGGAAATTTTAATTGTAAAATATACATAATATAAAATTGATATTTTTAGTGTATGATTTAGTAGCACTGGTACAAAATGTTCTGTTTCCATTTATCATTCAAAACCAAAACTCAGCCCTATCAGCCAGTGACTCCCCACACATCCTCCTCTGCTGTCTGATCTCTCACCTGCTCATTCATTCTTGCTCCTTCCTCATTTCTGTTCATTCTGGATACTCTGGGTTCTCCCCCTACCCATCCATCATCGTACAGCCCCCCCTTTTATTTTTGGGTTTTTTGAGACAGGGTCCTGCTACATAGCCCAGGCTGGCCTTGAACTCATGCCAATCTTCCTACGTCAGCTTCCGGAGTGCTGGAATTACATGCCTGCACTACCATGCCCAGCGGGGGTTGCCTTGATATCACAGACAAACAAGAGAAAGAGAAAGATTGTTGCAGGGTTTCATCTTTAGCAGCTCAAAAGACTTTCAACTCTTCTTTGAAATTACAAATTCTATGCTGGGCAGATAGCTCAGGCAGAAGCACCTGCCTGGCAAACACTAGGACCCCAATTTGATGCCCAGTACCACATGTCATGCCAGCCCCACCCCAGAGTGAGCCATGCTGGCCTGATACTCAGCATGGTAGAGTATGCCTGTAACCCCAGCACTGGGGAGGCTGAGATAGGAGGATCACTACAAGTCCAAGCTGTGTAGTGAGACCCTGCACTAAGTGAGTAAGTAAATAAATAAATAGATTTTTTAAAAAATGGAAATTAGAAATTCTCAGCTGGACATGGAGTACGCAGGTAATTCCAGTATTTGGGAGGCTGAGGCAGGATTGCAGTTAAGTTTGAGGCCAGCCTGGGCTTCATAGCAAGACCTTGTCTAGAAAGAGAGAGAGAGAGAGAGAAAGAGGGAAGGGGGAGGGAGGGAGGCATGGAGAGAGAAAGAAGGGAGGGGAGACGAGGTAAGGGAAAGGAAAAGAAAAGAAATGAAGGAAGAAAGAGAAATTACACCTTTTATGGAATACAATTATATCCCTAAGTTGGCTGTCCTTCTCTGCTTATGTCTGTTCACTAAAGGAGACAGATACATCCTTCCAGGGCTGGGAGCTTGGGTTATGGTAGATCACTAAGATTACGTGTTAGTATGGTAAGGCCCTGGGTTCAATCCCCAGCACTGCAGAAAAGAAAAAAACAAAAACAAAAACAAAAACAAAAGAGGTATTCTTCCAGAGATGCGTTCTGTATTTTCCTTCAAAGACAGATATAGCTGTACTCACTTTTCAGTGTTTCCTCCCCTCACTGCATATGCTTACTGGTATGTTATTTGGGTTGAATACTTTTTCCCATCAGTTATGCCCTCCAAGATGGCTTATGTTGTGTCATTTTGTTTTCTTTCTTTCTTTCTTTCTTTCTTTCTTTCTTTCTTTCTTTCTTTTTTTTTTTTTTTTTTTTTTTGTCATTTTGTTTTCTACAGTATCCTCACTGCCTGGCACATAGCAGACTGCCTACGTATTAAGTGAATGAACAAAGGAATGAATGCATGTGGAGGTTTACGGGAGACATCTGGAGCCAAGGACTTTGTAGCCTCACCATGTGACAATTTTTCCTTTCTCCTGGATTTCAGATAGAAACAACAGCCAGGGCTGAGGAATAGTTTAGTGGCATTAAGAACCTGCCCAGCAAGTGCAAGGGCCTGAATTACATCTCTGGTACAAAAAAAAAAGTCTTCAAATCTTGAAAGAAAAGAAACATCAGGCTGCCTCTTATCTCTCAAGGATAATACTCCCAGGCCTCCAAGTTCCTTTCCCAGAAGGTGACCTCCATTTATAGAGGCCAGACCATCGCAGTGTCAGTGTTTCCTGCTGTGCGGGGGAGGGGTGGTTGATATAGTGCTACGGTTTGTTCTCTGTGCCCTTTGTGAGCAGGAAGGGTCTTCCTCTCTGTTCCAGATGAAGTCAGAGGTATTATTAGGTTCTGCAGGTGAAAAAGTGCCAGAACTCCACCCCTCTCAGCAATAGTTGCCTGATTTAGTCTGGCAGAGGCCAGAGTGACACTTGCCATGTCCACCCCAGTCCTAAATTGGCCAAGCCAGCTTGAGGGCCCACAAGGGTTCAGAGCAGTAGAGTCTGTACCTTAAAGCTGGAGAGTGAGAGCAGAGTGCCTGGTATCTGGGCACTGCGTGGGGCTGACACTGGGGGGACTTAAAAGGACATTAAAATCATCTGTCCGGTCTCTGGATCATGTGGTCCTGGATTGTCCTTGGGATGGAAACACCATCAGCCCAAGCCAAGAGAGCCACATTCCCAGATTCAGGGAGGCCCTGAGGTGGGTGGCTGACCACAAAAGGGATGAGCAAGTAATTTCTGATATCCATAGGGCTGGGGAGATATCTCAGTCACATAAGTGACGGCCTGGCAAGTGTAAGGTCCTGAATTTGGTCTCTGGTACCAAAAAAAAAAAAAAAAGACTGATGTCCACAAATGATGAATTACTACCTGGAGTCCCTCACAAGGAGGGTACAGACTGTCACAAGATCATTTGTCTCCAAGGAGACAGGCATTTCATTTCATCTTGTCTGTCTTTAGCTTTGCTGAATAAAATGTGTAAAATCCTACCTGGATTATATGTCAGTCCTGTGTGATTCATTTACATGCTTATAATGAGGTTTCATACTTAAGAATATGTCTCCTATCGCCTGTATATTGGAGCATAGAGGTCTTTTTTGTTGGGAAAAAAATTTAATGCTTTTTTGGGGATTGAACTCAAGGCCTGCCATTGCAAACTTGCTATATCTTAGCTACCCACCTCAACCCTAGCTCTTTTGAGACACAGTCTTTCACTAACTTGCCCAGGCTAGCCTTGACCTTGTGATTCTCCTGCCTCAGCCTCCCAGAGTTCTAAATCACAATCATATTCTGCCATACCTGTCCTATTTATTCTTTTTGTTTGCTTGTTTGTTTTTGACAATGGGTCTCACAATGTAGTTCAAACTTGCCTTGAACTCATGGTAGCTTAGGTCGGGCTTGAACTCCCAGCAGTCCTGGGATTGCAGTTGTGTGTGCCACCACACCCAGATATTGCTTTACTCTTGGTTTTTTTTTTTTTTTTTTTTTTTTTTTTGTACTGTTTTTTTGTACTGTTAATCAAACTCAGGGCCTTTCCCTTACTGGGCAGGTACTATGCCTCTGAGCTACATTCTTAGGCTATTGCTTCACTTTTAATGTGAACAAAGTTCA
>NW_004524636.1:2222058-2237706 GCF_000260255.1 Octodon degus
TTAAAAAAAAAAAAAAAAAAAAAAATTACTACCCTTGGTAGTAATGCAGGAAAATACTGCTGGGTTTCTGCCCCTATGGAACTCTGCCAGGGTTATTATGGCAGGTGATTCAACATGGCATTTTGTCCAAAAACTAATGTGTCACTCTCAGACCAACTTCCATGTTCTTCTTCTAGTCCCCAGATAGACTATTTGTCATCTTTTCATGCCAGTGACCCTCCAATCCTCTCCCAACATGCTTTGCCTGCCCATGTAAACTGCACCCCTGATCCCACCCCATAACTCCTGCCAAGCTCCTTCCTCTGAGGCTCCTTGCAATCTCAGGCAGCCCTCCAGCACCAGCAATAAAGGCTTTTCTTTTTCCCTCTGACAGTGTCTCTACACAGTGCCCAAAACCTTACAGATAGTACATTCAGAAAGCAAAGACAGCAACAATAGGACAAGAATAAGTTCTCAGAAAATAAAAATATTATCTTTACATTAAAAATTAAGGGGCTGGGGAGATGGCTCAGTAGAATAAGCGCTTCTCTGGCAAGCATAAGGGTCTGAGTTCAATCCCGGGTTCCTCAAAAAAAAAAAATTTAATTAATTATTCTCAGCCTGCTCTGCCAGCCCTGCTCCCAAGGCTTGCTGAAAGACCGATTGAGACTGGGTGTGGTGGCACATGCCTGTAATCCCAGTGCTTGGGAGGCTGAAAACAGGAGGATCACATTGAGTTCAATCTGTGTAGTGAGACCCTGTAGACCTTGTACTAAATACATTTTTTTAAAAAAGGTAGGACTTGCTAAATAAAGTTAGAGAACCTAGGAAGCAGCGTGAAAAAGAGGTAAGATACAGAAACTTGTGTTGCTTTGCACAAAGAGGACAGAGGGTCCTGGGAGTGGAAGGAGGCTAGTGGGCACTGCAGAAGTGGCAGACTGCTAGCTAAGTGTGGTGTCACATGCTTGTAATCCCAGTGTCCCAGAAGCTAAGGCAGGAGGATTGCCACAGGTTGGAGGCCAGACTACACCACGAAGTTCAAGACCAGCCTGAACTACAAAGTAAGAACCTGTCTCAACACCCCTGCCAAGAAAACCAACCAACCAGTCAAAGCAAGGTAGACTGCTGTAGTCTTTCACCCTTCCACCTTTACGCACACTGGGCAATGTGTCCATCCTCATGAAGAGGTGAAGATCTGTGTCCCCTCCCCTCAAATCTCAGCCAATTTTGTAACTTGTTGGGTCCATAGCATGTGGCCAAAGTCCTGTGCCATCCTGAGCACTTTGCCCTCTTGGAGCCCTGCAGGGGCATCATGAGAAAGATCTGGGCTGGCCTGTTGGAGGATGGGACCACGTGGAGCAGAGATGACCAGTCCCCACTGAGCCCTTTCCAGTGCGGTTTCTTGTGGCATGACAGACTTCGAAGGCCTCATAAACCCAAACAAGACCAGGAGAACTGCCTTGAGGAGCCTGGCCTGTCAGTCACCCACAGTGCTGGGAAGGAACAGGTGGCTGCTGGGTACAACGGCTGCCTTCTGGGGAGCTGAAGAGCCAGCTTGTCTTGGTTACTTTTCTCTTGTTGCTGAGGCAAAATACCCAACACCGAGGATTACGGCAGGAAAGGTTTGTTCAGCTCACAGTTTATGGAAGTTTCAGTCCATACTCGGCTGGCTCCAAGGCAGAGTGGCACATGGCACAGGGCCAAGTTCATGGGGGCAGAAAACAGAAAAGAGCAAGAGCAAAAGGGGAGGAGCAGCAAGAGCGAGACTCTTTCTCCCTGACATTGTATGCAGGCTATCTGGCCCAGGGCAGGTGGACCCCTCACACCCATAATCCTAGCATTGGACCATGAGTCAATCACAAATTCTAGAGGCTCACCTGTGACTGCATGAGGCTTTCGGGGACATCTAGACACAAGCCATAACACAGCTGAAGAGACCCTGGCTTCTCTACTGATTCAGAGAAGGTTTGCCTGTACCCTGCGGACACAGGAGAGTAAAAAGCCGTTCATCCCAGATCCTCAGTAGCTGCAGTTATGAATACGAAACAGGGCCTGATAATTAGATACCTGATGAGATATTCCTGTAGAGAAGCATCTTCCTTCTGTCATTTCTGACGAGGATACAGTGGTGCAAGGGTCCAGAGCCAGTCTTAGTAGCCAGATGCAGCCTTCCTGAGCCTTCTCTACCACGTCAGGACTGTGTAGCACACGGGTGGCAGTGGTGGCCTCCTCCTGGCTGACCAAGGTTCTCATGACAATTCTTCAACTCCAGGTGCCTTGGTGTAGGCTTCTGCAGCCCTTCTCTCAATTATGTAACCAACTCACCCTGCACATTAACTTCGTTGCTATGAAACTCTGTGTCAAATGCTAGTGAGGAAGTGCAGTGGCCTGGAGTGGCTGGAACTCCCCAGACCCTGCAGCTGGTGTGAGAGTCATGTGCTGTGACCACTTCAGAGAATGCTCTGGAAGCTTCTATAAGGTTCCCCATTAGCCAGCAATTTACTCTGGAGTATATACCCAAGAGAAATGAGAGCCTAATGTCACAGAAACTTACACATGAATGCTTGAAGCAGTTCTGTTCCTATGAGTCCAAACCTTGAAATGCCCAAAGGCACCATTAAATATACAGCGAGCCAGGCATGGTGGTACACGCCTGTAACCCGAGCACTCAGGAGGCTGGGGCAGGAGGATTGCTGTAAATCTGAGCCATCCTGGGTTACATAACAAAGACCCTGTCTCAAAAAATGAAAATCAAAATAAATAAAATAGATAAATGAATGAGCAAATTGTGGCACATTTATATATTGGAATACTACTCAGTAATGATTTTTTTTTTTCCTTCAGTTCTGGGGATTATGTTCCCAGCCTTTATGTTTTATTTGTATGTTGAGACAAGGTTTTGCTAATTGCTCAGTCACCCAAGATAGGCTCAGACTTTTTTTTTAAAACAGGGTCCAGGGCCGGCCAAATGGCTCAGTGGATTAAAGTGCCTGCTTAGGCAGACACAGGGACTGGGGGTTTGATCCCTGGGCCTGCTGTGCCCACCCTGCCCCCTGGGGTGTGCTGAGATGTTGACTGGGCGTGGTGGCGCGCATCTGGAATCCCAGCTCTTTGGGAGGCTGAACACAGATGGATCACTATGAGTCCAACCCTGTAGACCCTTACTGAAAAAAAAAAATAATAATAAATAAAGATGGTCTAGCTATGCCTTGGACTAACTATGTAATCCAGGCTGATTACAGCTTCCGTGCCTCAGCCTCTCATGTGTTAGGATTACAAGATGTGCACCACCACCCCTGGTTGAGCTCACACTTTCTATTTTTTGCCTCAGCATCCCAGCATACTAGCTCACAGGTAGGTGCTACCATCCTCAGCTGAAAGAGAATACATTTCTGACACCTGCAGCAATGTAGATGGAGAGAGTGAGAGAGAGAGAGAGAGAGAGAGAGAGAGATGCAGACACAAAACTATATATAATTTATGCTTGTCTTTATACTAAATTTGATAATAGGAACAGCTACACTGTTGAGATAGCATGAGAGGGCAGTAAAGATGGATGGAAAACTACAAGGGAACTTTCTGAGAAAATAAAAATACTCTCCATTTTTATCTGGGTGCTGGTTCAACAGGTATTTAATTGGATAAAAGTTAAGTCACACAGCTAAGATGTTACTTACCTAAAAAGGTATATCACGCTTCAAGAAACTAAATCTTTCATGTATAAAATTCTAGGAGCAATTTGTTTTGGCACTGAATCCCTGACTCAGGAGGAGGGGCCCTAGAAGGAGACAGTGCAAGGGAACTGGGTCAAGTAGACGCTGCAGGGTGGTGGGACACCTCGACCCTAGAGGGTTCAGTCATAGAAGTCCTCTGTGCTGTGAATTTTAGCAACTTCTGACATCTGACTTGGAAGACATCCTGATCATTAGTCCATTTCCTTGCTGGCCCTGTAAATCCCTGCTGATCATGTTGCCAAGCAGCCTGTCAGTGGTTTTCAAGAAGGAAGGGGGGTAAAGTGGCAGCCACTGAATGGTGGGCTATCAGCAACACAATATCCAAAACCACAGGAGGGTCCATGCTAGCCCTCAAGAGCAGAGAGGAAAAGTCACCCACTGCAGTGGCATCTGACTCAGCAGCTGAGGTGAGGAAGCCAGCTCCTTCCCTTGAGCCCCTGAAGGGTGAGCAAGGCTCATTCCAGACCCATGAGGGCCCAGATCTTGGCCTGAACCATCTGACACAGCTGGTCGAGGAAATGGGGAAGCTCAGGAGAGGACTCAGAGTCTGTGTACTGTAGAAAAAGAAAACACTAGAAGAAAGGACACCAGAGAGCCACCACCAGTACACTTGGAAGGCTGAGGCAGGAGGATGGTTGTGAGTCCGAGACAGGCCTGTGCTACAAAGTGAGCTCAAGGCCCCCCGAGCTGCATAGTGAGAACCCATCGCAGAAAAAAAGGACACACAAAACTCAGTGTGTTACATACATGTACCAACTCTCCATGATGAATACAATCATTACATACTATAAATAGGTACTAATAAAAAATACTTGTAAAACAATTATTCAAAATGCTGTCATGAAGACAGGCGAGAAGGACAGCTCGAGCCTGTTTGGAGGCCGAAAGACTGGGGGAAACACCTGAACGTGTGGAATCTAATGCCGGCACCAAGGGCCAAACCCATATCCACTGAATCCTGGGTGCCCTGGCAGTTCCTATCCTGTGTGTCCACCGTATCTGCCACCTGTCAGCCCAGCCTTTCCTCCTGGCCCCGGCCCCATTCCCCTGGTGCTCCCCCAGCAAATCCACCTTCCCTCCGTGTGGGCCCAGTTATCCTGTGCCCCCACCACAGCCCTCCAGTACCAACACACAGGTCCCTAAACTGCCATGTCTCCTGTGAACCCTCTGGGCCCTGGCATAGTGGGCCCAGGGATGTCGATGGACAAGAAGATGCAGAAGAAAATGAAGAAAGTGCATAAAAGGCCCACAAACACCACAAGCATGGTGAGCGTTCCTCCTCTTCCAGCAGTGACTGACTGAATACAGAGCCTGGACCGTCCCTCGAGTCTCTCCAGCCCTGCTTGCCCATCAAGCTTCAGCTGCCACCCCCTGTGCTGGGGGGATTTAGCCCGCCCCACCCCCTTCCTGAGCCTTCCCCTGCTCTTCAGTCCTGGCCCACGGGGACACGGAAGTGGATCCCGTGGGCTAGTAAAAGCCATCCTCTGGCTGCTTCAAGAGTAGCAGGGAGCAGTGTTGGAAGATGGTGAGATCTCTGAGCTGAATGCTGAAGACAAACTTAACACCTGTCAAATGGGATCTTATTTGCATTTCTTGTTGTAATACTTGTCAATTGGGATGTTTGCGGGACATTTCATTACATTGGAAAACTTGTATCATTATTGTAA
Source organism: Octodon degus (assembly GCF_000260255.1). Taxonomy (NCBI): domain Eukaryota; kingdom Metazoa; phylum Chordata; class Mammalia; order Rodentia; family Octodontidae; genus Octodon; species Octodon degus. The sequence continues at coordinate 2,227,439 of NW_004524636.1, forward strand.
TGGTGACCCACTGAGGTGATGTAGTGGCAAATATATTTCCCAGCAGACTCACAGATACCCTCCTGCCTCAGCCTCCGGAGTGCTGGAATTACATGCTGTGCCATCATGCCTGGCTCCTTGCAGGTCTTTCTTGATTATACGAACTGAAAGCCTGCTTGGAAATACAGCAGTCTGTTCAGCTGATGAGCCCTGACTGCCCTTTTAGAAGCTGAGCTCTATCGTTAGCTCGATATCCTCTCTTAGGCCCTACTCATTCTCCAGTTCTCAGTGCAAATAAAGCTATTTCTCCTGGAAAAAGAAATGCAGTCATAAGAGATATGCTTTTCAGTTGGGGACAATTTCCTGAAGGACTCAGCCATGAGACCATGACCCTTCTGGGGGCCCTCGGACTGTCTTTGGCTCTGACCTCTGCTCTCTGGGGGAAATGTGAGCTAGTGGCTGCTGAGTCATCACATGTGGGTCCCAGCCCCCCTTAGAGTACTGACATGTGTGCCTGGGATAAACTTTAACTTGAGAGAGGTGCGTCCACTAATAAATGCCCAATTATCAATGAATTGCACCCATAAAATACAGAAGGATTCAATAAATGATAAAGAGGCAAAATAGTGTTGCTCAGGTGGTAGAATGCCTGTCTAGCATGTGTGTGGGTTCTGTCTCTAGTACTGGGGAAAAAAACCCATAAAGATTTATTTTGTTTTAGAATTTTGAAATAATTTCAATTGTATTAATTATTGAAACTGTGCTAGCAAGATATATATATATATATATAATATATATCTGTATATACAAAATAAGATAGATATACAGCTACTTTCTCTTAATTCAATCAGAAGAAAGATTTGTACTAATAGTGTTTGGATAAGATATAATGTCTGCATTTTGTACTATGAAAAACTACTACTAAGACAACAATATACAATGTATTAATTATTGTAATTGTCCTACTGACCGGTTTTGAAACTGTCTCATTGCTATTTGTTTCTCAATAAAATCAATAAAACAACAACAAAAAAAGAAATAATTTCATACTTATGGCTGGGAAGATAGCCCAGTGATACAAATGTCTGCCTGGCAAGTGTGAGGTCCTAAGTTTGATCTCTGGTACAAAAAAAAAAAATCATATTTACAACACAATTGTAAAAATAATATGTATGTGTCTTACATACTGTGGTATAATAAATTCAGAACACTAACGCTGACTGGTATCATTAACTAACCTAAAAGCCTTATTTAAATTTCATCCTTTGTCCCACTGACACCCTTTTTGTTTCAGGATCTCATACTACATTCAGTGAGACCTGACACTTTGGTCTCCTTGAATCTATCACTGCTCCTGTCTTCTTGTTGTTGTTTTTTGAGAAAGGGTTTTGCCATGCAGTTCAGGCTTGCCTTCAAGTCACTACGTAGCCCAAGCTGGCCTTGAGCTCTTGGCAATCCTCCTGCCTTGGCCTCTCACATGCTGCAACTACAGGTGTAGGTCAGCATCCCTGGCTTCCAGTCTTTCCTTGTCATTCAGGACCTTGGCATTTTTGAAGACTTACTCTGTAAAGCAGCACTGACCAACAGAACCTTCTAGGATGACTGAAGTGCTGTTCAGTTCCAATATAAGAACCATTAACCAGATGAATTTAACATCTGAGATGCAGCTAATGGAGCTCCAGAACTGGCTTTTAAATTTCATTTAATTTTCAATTAAAGTAGCTACATGTGGCTCTTAGCTATTGTATTGGGCAGCTATTATATGAGTTAGCAAGTGATGCTTTGTCTCATGACTAACTTTAGGTTGTGAGTTTTAAAATTTTTTAAATTTTATTTTAGGTTATGAGGTTTTGATAAGAAAAACACAGATGAGAATGTGTGCTCCTCTTTGTCTAGATTTTTAAAAGTTGTTGATGGGAGACAGGGACCCACGGAGGCCAGGAAACTGGACTGTTTTAATCTCCTACAAAGTCTAACAAAGACAGAGGTGACAACTGCATTGGGAAATTACATTTGGAAGCTGATCTCCACATTCTCAATGCTCTTCTGTAATAATGAGATTTGAGGCCCCTGGAGTCAGGGCGAGTTGCAGGCAGGATTAATTCTTCAACTAATCAACATTCACCCTCTTTTCCATGAACAAGGAACAGCTGGCTCTATTACTGTTGGGGTATGATTTAAGATACCTTGTTAATGCCAACAGTCATGATGTAGCTACAGGGCCACTGAGTACAGTAATAAAATCTCACTGAAAAGTGTTCCAGGGCTGGTGAGATGGCTCAGTGGTCTAAAGCACCTACTTAGAACAAGCTTAGCAAAGCACAGGGACCGCGGTTCAATCCCCCAGCACCACATGCCAGCCAGCCCCACCCCCTGGTGGGCTGAGCTGGCCACACACACACACACACACACACACACACACACACACATAAAATAATAAAAAAAAAAAAGAAAAAAAGAAAAGTGTTCCAGCTTCCATCTCCCAATGATTAAATTTGGAAACACTGGTTGAAGCCAGGTCTGTGATCTTGGGGCCAATCTTTTATACTCTCTCTTTAAAAATTGTAACAAATTTATGTGTATCTTTGATGCATTTTTACATATGATACCCACCATTCACATCAATATACAAAACTGATGTGGAAGCTGATGTGTCCTTCCCTTCGGATTTCTACTAGCAACCTATTAGAACATTAGTTCTACCTGTTGTTGAGACTTAGCTAACGAGAGGCAGATATGTACTCTCACGTTTCGCTCCATTAGAACACCATTAAGCACCATTGATCTTCCATGAAGCCCATCATCCACGAGGATAGCGCTCCATGATGTATGCTGTGTATACGGAGAGTTGTTTCTTCTTGCTGCTGTCTATAATTCCATTTTGTGAGTACACCAGTTTGTCTCTTCATTCATCTTTCTGATGGACATCTAGACTGCTTCTGGTTGTTTTATTTATTTATTTATTTTTTGGTGGAACTGGGGATTGAAAAAGTCATGAATTAACCACTAAGGAGAATATATGCAGTATATTATTTGTTGAAACTGTACTTCCGATTTGATTTGAAACTGTCTCATTGCTGTTTATCAATAAAACTTTGAAAAAAAAAGTCATGAATTTTTTGTTTTGTTTGTTTGTTTGTTTGTTTTTGGCGGAACCAGGGATTGAATTCAGGCCTTTGCGCTTGCCAAGAAGTGCTTATTCTACTTAGCTATCTCCCTGGCCTCTACACTGCTTCTGGAGTTTTTCTATTATGAATAAAATCAACACCAACATTATCTAGTGTGTATGTTTCTGGGTACATGTCTACCCATGAATAAATGAATGGGTCATACAGCTAGCATGTTTACTTTGGTAAGAACTGCTCAACAATTTCCCCAATTCTCTTAATCTCTTTTCAAAATAGGAAGACGAAACCTACTCTACCAGATTGTGAGAAAGTTTCATTGACCCTTAGGTGTAAGGCAGTAAGTCCTACACCTGGAACACAGTGGCCGTTCAATAATCACTGGCCTGTGCTCCAGGAAGTGTCTTCCACTTGGGCAGAGAAGGACTCTGTAGATGGCAAGCACTGCAGAGGTACCTGCCTGTTATGGTTTGTGTCTAGGTGCTTCTGCAATCTTGAGGTGGCTTCTGGAGCTTGTGATTATTATGGGTGTGGATGCTGCACCTGCCCTGGGGCAGGTAATTTGCATTTCACTGTAAGGAGGGAAGAGAAGCTAGCCGCTTGAGCTGCTCTGCTATCGCCCTTTTTGTGCTCTTGATCTTTGCTTGTGCCACTCTGCCTTGGAGCCAGCTGAATATGGACTGAAACCTCCAGTAACTGTGAGCTAAATAAACCTCTCCTGCCTTCATTTTGAGTGTCAGGTATTTGTCCCAGCAACAAGGGAAGAGTAAGACACTGTCCCAGGCCTTTGGGGGGAAAAGGCCTCTTGCACACAGCACACAGTACAACCAGCTCTGGCACTCAAGGTCCTGTGACCTTTGCACGTCACCCGACATTTACTGGGCACTTTATGCAGGGCACGGGGGACTACCGGTTTGCGGGGGACCCTTGACTTCCCCTATCAATAGCTCTAAAACCAGCAGAAAGAAAAGTAGGCCTGAACGCGACACCGCCCACCCGGGCACTTCCAGGCCCGCCTACCACGTCCAGGTACCGCCTTGCGCCCCACAGCCTCGCACAGGCGCCCGCGTAGCCCCGCCCCACCTTCCGGCCAATGACTGCGCGGGCCCGGCCTTGCCCCGCCCCTCAGCCCTGGGAGGGTTCAGGGCCGACCTCTGCGAGCCTTCTGCTGCCAGGTCGTGGCTACCTTAGGTAAGGTCGGCTGCCCAGGTGTTCGGTCCCTGGGGCTTTGCATGCACCGACGCCCTTCGCCGAGGTGGGCTGAAGCGGCCGGAGCCGAAGGGGACTCGGAGTCTGCTGGGGCACTTGGGGTTTGGGGTGCGCTGCGGGCCTGGAGGGCACAGGGTGCGAGGGACTCGGCGACACCGAGGTTGGGGATACCGCAGGCTCCGCCCTTCGCGTCTAGCGTCCGGAGGGACGGTGGGATGTGGCCCAGAGCTCCTGCTTACAGTCGGAGGAAAGTTTGGGCCAAAAGGAGGCGGATTGAACTCTTTCCGTCCTCTGCGGCCACGGGGTGACCCTCAGGCGAGGCGGAGCCGGGTGCACCGGGCTGTGGTGGCCACGCCTGGGAGTCAGAGTCACTTCCTGCCCCCGGGTAGTGACCAGTCTCAGCGGTGACGCCTGCTCAGAACAGCCTGCCTGGGGCACATCCAGGAACCCGATCCGAGGCTTCGAGGCCCGTCCCTCGGGAGGTAGGTGTTCTTTCCACAACGCCCTCTGGGCTGTCAGGTCGGAAACTTGGCTGCATCAGAACTCTCCACCACCTCCCTTTTTGTAAGATCGAGAGGAGGTGCCAGGGAACCAATGGAAATGAAACAAAGCAAGAACAACGTCCTTTGTATGGATGCTATAAAACCAAAAAACATCTTGGAGTACAGTGAAGCGACCAGGGAACCGAGGCAAACGTTAGTGGACGTGGGGTAATGCTCTCAGCACTGTCCCAGACGATCTGCATTTCTGGCAAGAGAAGAGACTAAATTTTGCATCTTGCTGGGTGCACCCTCAGCGACCCATCCCTACCCCGACGGTGGCCTTGGGCCCTCTCTGGACTTGAAGGCAGGGAACTGTGTAGCTCTCACTTGCAGAAGGGCCCTCTAAGCCCTGCAAGGTCTATGCCCATCTTCAAGGAGGCAGCAAGTCTTGGGTTCTGCATGGACCCTGACCAGATGTGTAACTAACTTAGTATCACTCCCTCTCTCCTGAAGCTGTTTTGAGGATTAAGTGAAAGAATCTTAGGGTGACCCATCAATAAAAGAACATATGTGGGCTTCCTTTCTTTCTGGTGGGGCTACATAACCCATCACAACACCTCTGTTCCTTGAGGGCTGAGGGTGGGCTATAGTGGACAATCTCACCTGACTCTTAGGAAGATAACAAGAGGGAAGGGAAGAAGGTCTCCATAACCCTCCACAGAGCTGTTCTTTGCTCAGAAGACCCCTACCTCCCTGAACTCCTGATCTCTTGTCACTACTGTGTGTCCTGCCAGGAATGTAGCCCCAGGTGGTTGACAATGCGAGACATGCAATACAGGGCTGTGAGGCCACCAGACTGGACTGGTGCCCTATCTCCCATGTGGCAAGGATTTGGTCCCCCCCCCCCCAGGCAGATGTAGACATTTTCCTTTTGGTAGCTCTGTCTGCCTCTTTTCCTCTCCACACCACTCTTGGAATTCAATACCATCTTCAGCTTCACTTGTTCAAAACAGAGCTTCTGCGTTTCCTCTCACCTCCCATGACTGGTAAATGGCACCTTCCTCCTCTCCCAACATAGGGAGCCTTTGATTCTCCCCTCTCCTTACTTCTCACATACTCCACATACCAAGATTCACTGCCCAGTGTCCATGATTACCTGGCCATACTCTTCATGCCTCTCCTTTTGTGGCCTTCTGACTTGTCTCCCTGTTCCCACCCTTGCCCTTCCGTCCTCATCCCCATCCCCATCCTCACAATGCTGGGGAGACTGTTAGGTCTCAGATTCCCTCTACTCCCTCAATGGCACCCTGTTCCACTCCTAATAAAAACATAGTCCCAGCCTATAGTGCTGTGCCACATCTGGACCTTGACTGCTGCCCCTCCCCCTGGCTTCCTAAGCTTCAAGAATACTGGCCTGCTTTCTATTGTGTAAACATGTCAAGCTCTTACTGTTTCAGCACTTATGTATTTTGCTGTGGCCTCAAAACACCAATCTTCTCAGGGCTGAAATTGATCCAGCTGAAATGTGCCAGTTCAGAGGAGCTCCCTTTGCCACCTTAGTTAAAGCAGCATGCCCTTCTCTGGTACTCTGTCTCACTACACTGCTTTGTTTTGTTATAACCTATATTACTTCCAGGAATTCTTTAGGTCTGTGTTTACTGCTCTTTCCCATCCCATAGACTATAAATTGAATAATAGAATAGAGCTTTCTGTCTTGTTCTCTATAGCACTCCCTGATGGGGAGGCAAATGAGAAATGAGCAGACACTTCCATAACTGCAAATATGGTAAATGCTTCATAAATGATGCTTGTATTTGAAGGATTTAAGTTTTTATGTCTGAAGTACTATATTGTCAAAACAAAACATTTTAAGGAAAAGCCCAGAAAAGGCTGGTAACTGGCCCTGGATAACCCCCTTTGGTCTCATAGCAAAAGAACATGAAAAGAACTTTAATGGTGGGCCTGCAGTCACACTCCTGCTCCCAGAGACCTCAATTTTTTGTTCTTCCAGTTGCTAGCATGCCTCCAAATTTCTTGGTACATCACCTTCATCTTTAGAGTAGGACGATCCCATTATTACCACATTGGGCTTCTTTTTCCTTTCCGTGTATGCAAAGGGAGCAGTATTTGAGAGCAGCCTGCTTAACATCTTGGCATCCCACTTTAGGACCAGGAGGGCAGCCATACTGTCATGGGCTCAGCAGCCTGAGGCACATGCAGAACTTCACCCCACACGTGAGGGCCACACAGAAGACCCTTCCCAACACTGACCAACCAGCACAGAGAAATGGATCCTGGATCTTCTTTTTTCTTTTTTTGCGGTACTCAGGACCTTGCACTTGCCAGTCAGGCACTTATGTCACTGAGCTATCTCCCTGGCCTGGATCCTGAATCTTCTACATCTAGTTCTTTCTAGTCAGTTCATTTTTAAGCCCATTCTTTGAAGGCCTCTGGAACCAGATAGGATGTTTAAAGAAATTAAAGATTAAAGAAAAACAGAAAATTTCAGAAAGTTGGGAAAGAACTGCCTCTCATTTGGTGCCGTCCCAACCCTGTTGCCATGTATGCTTTTTCTTCCAGTCTGCCCGCTCGTCTCTCAGTCCCTCTACCTTACACAGAGCCAGAATCCTTTCTTCCAGAGCTGAGCAGCCATGACATCTCCTGAGGAGAAGACCTATAAGTTCATCCGCCACCATCACAGTGATTTTTTGGCTGTTGATGTTCTGGAGATTCTTCCTTTCCTGCCCTGCCTAACAACCGGTGACCAGGTGAGCCAGGGAAGTGACACCCGTCACTGGTCTGGGATCAAGGTCATGGAGTTTGTAGTTCAGTTCCAACCCAAGCCACGGCCAACTTCCTCCTCTCCTTCCTCTTGTCCTCTTGACCTTGTTGCTTTTCTACCTTTTGGGTCAGGTGTCTTTCCGTGTTTTTTAGCCTCACTGACGCCCTCTTGCGCTGTTTTTGTGTAGTGCTAAAAAACGTGGTGCTGATGTCCCTGTGAATTCTGGGTTCTGATTCATTTATTTACCACTTAGTTCCCTCTTTCCTTCTTTCTTGCCCTGGTCTGCTCAGTTTTGATTCCATTTGTCATGGGACCCTCTCCTGGCAGGGAGCCCTGGGAGCCGTGTGGGATCTTTTCTTCCAGTCTTCCCACCTGTCTGGGAAAAACCTTGGGGACTCTTGGGCTCGCCCCACCAGGACTTATTGCCAGCCTCTGGGGCAAGCAACGTGGCAGTGCCTCCCCCAGCTTTAGCAGCTCAGCTCATAGGACACTTGTGGGCCCATGGGTGCCTGTGGGCTCCTTGAAGGACCCAGAAGAGTCCTGTCCTTGGGTGTCTGAGAAGTGTTTTGCTTCCAGTGTGTGTTTCCACATAGATAGCGTTAGCATGCAGGTCTGGAGTCTGCAGGGCTTGGGGGAGGCTATTGGACTACCTTGTCAGGTATTTATAGTAAACATCTGTGGGTTTCATTCATGCTGTTTGGTTGTCTCTGTGTGCATGCATGCATGTGTGGTGTGGTGTGTGGTGGGGCCTTGCACACACTAGACAGGCACTCTACCACTGAGCTACGTCAACAGGCCCTCTTGTGTTTTCATGTGAGAATTCAGGTCGATATGAAAACTGCAGCTGCTACCATCTTGCTAGATGCTCTCAGTGCTCTCAGCCCTCTCTTTTCTCCATGGCTGCCTCTTTTCTTCTTTACCTCCTTTCCTGTGATGATTGTTACATACATTTACCCTCTCTGTTTAACCAAACCTTTCTCTGTGCTTTGGGGGCTATCTAAACCCAGGGCTTAAGCTGGGTGTAGTGGGGTACGTTCTTAGTAGGCTGAGGCAGGCGGAATGCTATGAGTTCAAGGCCAGCCTGAACTTCGTAGTGAAATCCTGGTTCAAAAAGACAAAATAAATAAACTCAAGGCTTTTCTTGGTTTAACTGAGTTGAAGTTTTTGCCCCACTGTAATAGGATCTCTGCTATTTTGCTTCTGCTTACGCCTCAGTTTCCTCATCAGGAAAGTGGTTATACCACAGCTTTAAATGAGATTATTCACAAGTGTAAGGTCCTGAGTTCAATCTCCAGTACCGAAAATAAAGTAAAATTAAATAAATAAATGAGATGATTCCTGCAAAGCTGAAACAGATGGTGCAGGACCTGGTCACAGCTGTTTCCTGGCAACTGCTTTTGTGTTGCTGACTGCTCTTCTTGACTCTGTGCCTGGTTACTAACCCTGGCCTTGTCTTAGTCCCTGCTCTGGCTTCAAGTGGCTGCCTTTATCTTGTAGCTTTCTTGGGGCCCCCTCTGCAGTGGCCCCTCTTCAGTGGGCAGGGGCTAGAGCTAAGGCTGCCTGACTTAAGCAGGGTGGCTGTGTTGTCTTCCAGGATCGATTGCGTGCCTCCTACACACGCCTAGGGAATAGGGACACACTGTGGGACCTCTTCAACACACTCAAGCGGCGGACAGGCTGGGTGGAGTCCTTCATCCAGGCACTGACACAGTGTGAGCTGTCTGAGCTCGCCAATCAAGTGAATCGCGTCTACCAGAGCTCCCAGCGTGGTGGTGAGCTGCCTGCCCTGCCTCCTCCTGGACCCCGTCTGTTTCCCAGCTCTCCTGTCCCACTCCTTCCTGTCCTTCTTGTCATCCTCCTTCCTATTGCTCTCAGTAGTGGACACACAGGGGGAACATCCCAGTAGCTCATTAACAGCAGTGTCCTATTTGCCAAGTCTCTTAATTTCCCAGAGCCCCAGTCTCCTCTGCAAATCAGGCCTAACAGCAGGGTTTGTCCCTTGGGGCTGCAAGGGCTGACACTATGGGTGGCAGTTGCTCAGTGTGCATGTGGAACTTCCTCTCCAGCCTTGGCCACCCATTTTCTTCGTTTCCTCTCCTGTCCCTTCTCCCCCACCCATTTCTTTACCCTCTCTCCACTGTCTTTCCTTCTTTGTCTCCCTGAGAACATTCTGGTTTCCCCTTTTCCCCAAGACACCTGGTTATTCCTTATTCCTCTTATTGCATTTCCCCCAAGTCCCAGTCCCCAGAAGGGATTTGGTGGGGTGAGGTTTGAGGAAGAAACCCTGGAAGAAAAATCAAGCCAGCCCTACTGATAATTCAGACTAGAGGCCACCTTTGGGGTTGTGGTCAGATCTACAGCTTTGGGACATCCCAGGTTTGCTTTTTTTCTGTTATTTTCTGCTCCCTTCTTTTCTAGCTGATATTTTCATTTGTGGAAATTAACAGTGATCCTTCTCAAGGCAAATAACTATGGTAAGGGGTGTGTGGTGGCAGGGACCAGTGAAAGGTGACAGCCATAAGGAGAAAGCCTGGGAGCAGAGAAGGAGTGATTGTTTTTTTTTTTTTTTTTTTTTTTTTTATTATTTTTTTTTTTTTAAAAATTTTTTCCTCAGGATCCAAACTGCTAGCATGGGAGTCAGCTGTTATCTCCTTGTTCCACATAGTACAAAAGGGAGGTTTTTTTTTTTTT
>NW_004524636.1:2237806-2257960 GCF_000260255.1 Octodon degus
CAAGTAGGTGCTTTAGACCACTGAGCCATCTCTCCAGCCCCCAGGAGTGATTGTTGATACAGCTCTTGTGCTAAGAAGCCTTGAGCCCCACCTCCTGCCTTTCCCCCTTTGCTACCTCTCCTGTCCTCAGCAGCTCTTCTCCCTCCCATTCCTGGTCCTTCCGCAGTCATGCTGGTCACTAGTGGATCCTACATCACATTAGTTTTTCAGCTACAGTGGGAGCTAGGGGCCCCAGAGTGTCCAGGGCTCTCCTGTCACTGGGAACACCCTTGTTCCCCTCTTGATAGCACTGTATCTCTGTTCTCCAGGCACTCCACCCCAAGTCCCAGGCCCAGTGCAGGCACCGAAAGTTCCTGCTAAGCTTCCAGCAGCCCGTCCATCTGATGCACCCCACAGCATCCCCCACAATGGCTACCGAGAGGAGCCAAGTTACCCCCGGCCGGTCCAGGACACCCAGCCGCCAAAGTCCCCCAGAGAGGTATGTCCTCACGGTCTATCTGGGGCCTCCTGCTTTTGTGTTCCTGTGTGCCAGCCTGTCTGCCTGCCTGCCTTCCAGAAGCCCTCTCTGCCCTCACAAGCCATGCCTAATCTCTGCAAAGATCCCTAGCACCCCTCCATGGAGAGCTGCAAGGGCTGACACCATGGGTGGCAGTTGCTCAGTGCGCATGTGGAACTTCCTCTCCAGCCTTGGCCACCCATTTTCTTCGTTTCCTCTCCTGTCCCTTCTCCCCCACCCATTTCTTTACCCTCTCTCCACTGTCTTTCCTTCTTTGTCTCCCTGAGACCCACTTCCAGACTCTGCTTTCAGCAGCTGGGAGGTCATGTTATCGAGGTCTTCTTGGTGGTCACATGAGATGTTGAGCTGGTGGAGGAACCTGAGGAGGGAGTGGGAGACCATGGGGAGATGGTGGGGCTGGAATTATGAGTAAAGTTTGGCGGAAAAGATGACCAGCTCTGTTGAGTCGGCCATGCAGTGTCCAGAAGGCCCTGGAAACCATGGGGTCTGGACAGAAACTCCTGAAGAAAGGTCTATGTTGTAGTGGGGAGAGCGGGAGAGGAGAGAAGAGGAGAGAGAGAGAGAGAGAGAGAGAGAGAGAGAGACACACACACACACACACACACACACACAGAGACAGACAGATAGACAGGCAGAGGCAGACAGATGACAGAGACAGACCTATCCATAGGGCCAGAGAGGCTAAAGACTAATGGGATATGGTTCCTTTTTTTAAAGTGCTGGGGATGGAACCCAGGGCCTCATGCACACTAGGCAAGCACTCTACCACTGAGCTATACCCCTAGCATCTTGGCCTGTATTTTTCTGTGGACACAAGGTGTACCAATGACCAGAAGCTCTTTTGGTCTGGCTTCAGGGTGTGGCATGTAGAAGGTAGCCCATGAACATCAGCTGCCCTTGGCCAGTTTGGGAATTACAGCTGTCTCATTCATACTTTCTCTCTTTCAAGAGTTCAGAGCAGGCCCTACAGACACCCAGTTCGGGGACTGTCCTGAGGAGGCCCAGTGGATCCTTGGAGCCCTCTTCTAACCTGCCAGCCCTCAGCCCTCTGACACCCAGCAGGCATCAGGAGCAGAACCCAGAACTGAGCAGCACCCACGGTATGCACAGAACATGGTGTTATAGGGCCTCTGACCTTTCAGGTGAGCCCTAAGGTGAGAGATCCCCTGTAGGCTCTTTGGGCAGGAGGCAAGAGTGAAATAAAGGATGTTGCCTCTGGGAGCAACCTGCTCCTTAATGGGTGTACCAGTTAGTTAGCATTTGCTATATAATAAGCAGTCCAAAAATATATTTTTAGTAGCTTAAAATAGAACCATTATGTAGCTGACCCATGGATGACCCAGCTGGGCATTTCTGATTTTGCTGAGTTTCCTCACATGTACCCACCAGTGTATACCTACGCTCTGCTTCAGCCTAACAGCTGGAGCACCTACGTTTACTTCTATATAGTCGCCCTCATGTTTCATGTGACACTGGTGCTGGCCCTCAGTGCCCTGGGACAGCCACAGGCCCAAGAACAGTTAAAGTTAAAGGTGGGAGAAGCTAAGCTGCCCCCCTTTCCTGCCATTGCACCCCTCCACACACACCTGTTTGTACTTTGTGAGTCAGCCTGCCCTGGAATGCCTTTCATGAGGTCCTCCTAGGGGCTGTGGAGGCAAAAGGTGCTGTGATTTCAGCACGTTCTTGGAAGCAGGTCCCATGAGATGCTGAGGGGTAAGATTTTGGGAGTGGGGAGACGTCAGACATCTCTCTTGACCTTTGTTAGCTTTGAGGCCTTGTGTGTACACATTTGGTTTCATAGAGAATCCTGATGTGTTCACCATTATGGACTGTCACCATCAGCTGCTCCGTGCTTTCCTGGTTCAGGCTTTTCCTAGGGATGTATTTGTGTTTACCTTTGAGGGCTGGCTAGCCTAGGGTGCCACTTGGTGTGAGTGACTCTGCTTGAGTCACCCTGCTGTCCCTTGCTCTAATCCAGGATTGCTCCTGCTCAAGGAGGCAGGGGCACTGCAGTGAGGGGAAGGTCTAGTATTCCCAGGCTGAAGGAGAAGTAAAACGAGAAACAGGAGCCAATAGTGTGTCCTGGGGAGGAAAAGAAAAAAGCAGACAGAATAATTAATAATGACCAAGCTCTTAGGTGTGGTTAGAAAGTAGGGACCTTATCACTCTTGTGATAGGACAAACTTGGGCCTATACGTCAAGGACAGAGGGCAGCTATGGAGCATTCAGGGCTGCAGCAGAGACTGGAATTTCCTCTGTGGGCAGGGAATTTGAAGATTTGGATGCAGTAGGGGGCTATGAGCTGGGGCAGAGGGTCCCGAGGGTAACAGTCCTTTGGATTGTGTTTCTGTCTTTTACACCTGCAGGCCCAGTCTCCAGCCCCACATCACCCCGAGGGCCTGTGTCTCCAACTGTCTCCTTCCAGCCCTTGGCCCGTTCCACCCCAAGAGCTAGCCGCTTGCCTGGCCCTACAGTGTCAGCCATATCTGTCAGCCCCTCTTCCTCCTCCTCTTCATTCTCCTCCTCCTCCTCCTCCTCCTCTTCCACCAGCTTGCCTTCTGCAGGTGTTGCTGGTAACCAGGCCAGGGCCTCCATCTGTCCCAGTGAGGTACCCACTACCTCTGTTACTATCAGCTCAGTACCTTCTCCCACCACCCTGGAGCCTGTGAGCACTGTGACCTCCAAAGTGCCTGCCAGCCCAGCACCTGTCAGCACTGTGCTTTCCACGGTGCCCACCAGCTCAAAGTCCCCTGGTGCTAATGTGTCCATCAATCCAGCACCATCCAAACTGCCTGTCAACCCAACACGCACTGGCATAACACCATCCAGAGTGCCTGCTAGCATGGTGTCTACCAAGGCAACGACCAACACTGTGCCATCCAACAGGAGCAGCAGCACAGAAAAGGTGAGTCCTTGCCACAGACCACTGGTGTCTTCCTGGAGGAAACAAGTCCATGAGGTCCTGGGATACCTGTGGGCACTCCATGGTTCTCAGGCCCAGGCCAAATGTGCCTGCACAATGAGTCCATGTAATGAGGGGAATGAAGGCTGCTCTGGAAGAGGCCATCAGAGTAGAATCCCCTCTTCGCTTGGAGTGCTCACAATGGGTTGGGTCCCCAAGAGGGTGATCTTGGGCATTGTGGGCTAAGAGCTGAGGAGCTGAGCTGCTGCTTCATGCCCTGGCCTAGGAACAGGGCCGCCCCAGCCAGGCTGGTCTCCTGTCTTCTACAGACCTTTGCTGTACTCTGCTTTATTTCTCAGGAGACCCCAGAGACTCCAGCACCCACAGTCACTGTTGGAGGCAGCTCACCCTGGCCAAACAGCAGCTCTGGGAGCCTGCAGTTTCCATCAGAAATGAGCAAGCCTGGCCAGCTGGAGTCCCAGCAGGACAGGCAGCCGTGCTCCGTCTGTTCTGCAGACCTTGCCATCAGCCCCAGCAGCTCCCTGGCCTCCGAGCCCAGCCATGGCCCAGAGGAGAATGAGTACAAATCCTTTGGGATGCATGTAGCTGAGGACCCCAGCATCAACATCATGGCTGGCAACCCCGGGCCACACCTTGTCTTGGAACCCCAGGAAGAGCTGGAGGAGGAGACCAAAACCAGCTGGTCAGTGTCCTGGGCTTCCTGGCTTGGTACAGCTGCTGCAAGTGCACTCTTGGCTGTGCTTTTGGCGGTGCTGTACCGGCGGCGCCCACTCCAGTGAAGACTCGGCTTTCTGCATCCAGGCACCCCCCTGTGCCTCACCATTCACTTGTTAGAGTGTACCTTTTCCAGGCTGACAGGCTAGGTTGGAAGGGAGCTCAGGGCCTGTGTGCTAATAGGAGGCTGTGCTCTGGCTTCCCTAAGCCCTAGGGGCAGCCTTTCCATCCTAGTTTGTATGCTCTGTTTGCTGTGAAGCTCTGGGAAGGCCTCTAGAGTTTCAAACCTCGCCCCCCTGAAAGTGAGTGAGGGTTGTAACCCCGTGTGTCCCTGAGGCCTGAGGGCCTCACCCCTGTTTGCGTTAGCCTGCAGATCAGGAGGTGCCACTGGAGAGCACTGAGGGCTAGCAGCTTTTCCTTCCCCTGCCAGGCCCCGAGGCTTAGTTGCAGATGTGTAGACTGGGGACCCTGTGAGACTTTGCTGCTCTCCACAGCAGCCCAGGCTGAGGCTGTGGCAGGGGAGTTGGGAAGCACCCAGTTGTCAGGACTCCAGGGAGCCAGCAGATTTGAGTCTCCTGCCCCTCTTGTCCCTTCTCCACTGCCAGTCAACCCTGGAGGGAGGTCCTGAGGTTCATGTGGACTTGGGACACAGTGGCAGCTGCCAGGCCCAAAGAAGACCACCAGAGGCCCTCATCACTGCTGCCAGCCACTTCACCCCCTGCCTCTTTCTCTCCCCTGGTCACCATTCTCTTTGACTTCCTGTATGGGTTTAGGATAGGAACACCAAGTAGGCAGAGCTTGGGCCAGATTTAAATTCAAGGTCCATCCTTTCTGGGTTGTGTGGCAGTGGCAGATGCTTAGACTTTCTGGTCTTGTTTTCCCTTGTGGACAGAGTCTCTAGCTCTTCCTTCACTGGGCTCTTCTGGGATAAGCATGCAGGTATTTGGCCAGTGCCTGGCTCAGAGGCTTGACCACCAAGCACGCCCCTACCTCCCTTTGGCCCTGCCTGGGTTTCAGAATCAGTACAAAGTGATAAAGGTACATTCTGCAGTGAGACAGCTCAGCCTTCATCCTGCTGTGCCTCTCACTAGCTCTGTGATCTCTAACAAGGTCTTAACCACTGAGTGCCTCATGTCTCTCATCTAATAGGGGAGATTATCTCCTAGTAATATCATCAAGATTAAATGAATTTATGTAAGTCTTAGAATGAGTCTTGGCATTTACTAAGGGTTGGTTAAACCCTTGCTTGTTGCTGTCAGTATTAAATGCTAAGGACTAGAGCCCTCAGCTACAATAAACCAATACCCTTCTGCCTTCTCCACCTTCTGTTCGCCCCTCACTTCATCTTACGCCCCAGGGAGTGTTGGGAGGGAGGTATGACCCTGGGGCAGCAGTGCAGAGCAGGTGAAAGTGCTACCCCTACCTCCATTTATGGGGTGACTAGCTATATGTATAGCAGAGATGTACTGGAACACAGTAGAGGTGCCCTTGTGGGTTCTTTTTAGGTGGCCTTTGCTGGACAAGGTGTAGGCACAGGAGCAGTCTCAACCTCTGGGCTTTGAAACAGAACTAAAGCCCTTGGTGATGTCGGGTGGGCTCCAGGCAACTTTTCCTTGCACTGCACTAAGGAACTTCAGGGTCCTAATGACCTCTGTTTAGAAACAACTTGGAACCTGAGTCCTCATGCTGTCTGCACCACCTCCCATCATCCTTGCTCTGAAGAAGCCCCTTGCCTCCTGTCCCCTGAAAGGTACCCTGCTAGCCAGGTGAGCAAGCAACTCATGCATGAGTTTAGTTTTAGTTTTACTGTACTATCCTCCCAGGTAGGCACATTTGAAAAAAATGTACCCCAAGAAGCCAATAAGCACCTCCAAAGAGTCTCCCAAATGGTGGAATTTCCCTGGGGGCAATACCTTGGGTGGGGTATAGGGAGTGTTGAGGGCCTCCCAGTATTTTCAAATTATGGCATTGAGAATCCCTCAGTACCCTGTGCTTGACAGCAGCCCATCTCAGCTGTTACTAACTGGAAAGCCTCTCAAATGCCACCCTTAAGCAGGGGTGTGAATTGGCCAGCGTCAGGTCTCACGAGACCTGTATTTGGATGTGGCTTGCCCCTTGGGGAAGGTTGGCACGGGAGAGAATCAGGCTGGGTACCCTCACAGCCATGGCTTGGGTGGCTGGAGGCCAGAGCTCAAGGAAGGGAGGGAGAGCCACACCTACCTGGGCCTGGAGTAAGCACACTTGGGGGGCTTTGCCCTGCTTAGCCAGGCCACCTTCTCTCCGGCAGAAGCATTTCACTCAAGGAAAAGCTGGCTGCTTCTGCCTCCCTGGGAAGCACCCATGGACTGCTTTGACCAGGTGAAGCTAGAACATGCTATTCCTTCATCCCCAGCCCTTGGTGGTTGTCCTTGGGTTTAGGGAGCTTCTCAGTCAAAGATGAGACACGCTTTACTCGCCAGCCCTAGAGTCATTAATACCTCTTAAGAACATCTAATATGGACAGCTTTCAAACACACAAACACATACTACAACAGTCCTGTGCCTATTGCCTCACCACGGTCAGCCTGGCTGTCATGCTTGCCCTTGCCTGCTCTGGCTTTTTTCTACATAGGTTCTTGGTAGAAGTCAGAATGTGAAGGATTTGGGAAGCCAAAGGATAGACATTGGGTGGGAGGATGTTGTGCCTAAGGCCTTCTGTTCTCTTAGAGTCACAGTGAATAACAAGGCATCTAACTCTGTTTCTTGGCCTCAGTGAGTGACATCCCACTCCTTAAACTGAAACTAGCTTTTGGTGGCTGCAAGAAAACCACTTGAAAGAAAAGCTGCATTATAGCTCATGGTTTCTGTCTTGTTTTCAGGCCTGTGGGGAGGCAGAATGGAGGGAGGAAGGGAGAATGGAATCCACGCTTCGAGGCTGTACAACCCCAGCAACCTACTTCTGGGCCCTACTTCCTGAAGCTCACAGCCTACTTCCACCACCACCTCGCTGCATATGCCATTTGGTTATAAATCCAGCAATGGTTAATCCATCAGTGACATTCCAGCCCTCTTGATCTGTCTCCCAAAGCTCCACCTCTGAGCATCACTGCCTTGGGGCCCAAGCCTTCAACATAGGAGCTTTTGGGGAGCATTTCAGATCCAAACCAGCACTGGACCCCAT
The DNA here is from genome assembly GCF_000260255.1 of Octodon degus. Taxonomy (NCBI): domain Eukaryota; kingdom Metazoa; phylum Chordata; class Mammalia; order Rodentia; family Octodontidae; genus Octodon; species Octodon degus. The sequence continues at coordinate 2,245,121 of NW_004524636.1, forward strand.
CTCAGGAAAAGACCACAGGGACCCTACACTGTCCAGCTCTTAGGGGTGCTTGCTATTGCTCCTGTCCCAGAGGTGACAGTTCACAATAGATGTGCTCATCGCATCAGCAGCTTCCTGAGGCCCTGGCAGCTCTTGCAGCAGGTAGAAGTTCTGTGCTAGGAAAGGTTTACACTCTGTAGTGTGTTCCCTCCTTTTGTCTCCTAGGAATGGAGCCATTCAGGCCTTGAAGTCCACACTTGGCACAAATAAGTGCTGGTGCTGCAGCCTCCCACCCCAGCCTTGAATGTAGATGCTGGGCTCTTGTTCCAGTGATGTGTGCTGGGATTGGTACCTCCCCGTGGAGGACAGCTGGAGCTCACCTGTGTTTCCCTTCCTGTTACTTCTCTTTCAGTGCTTGGAAGTCCACTCTGGTAGTCATTCCATCCATTCCTCATTCTGTTGCTGCTGCTGACAGCACCTACAGAAATAATAGTGGGGTGTAGTTGTCCACACTTGTAAGCGGAGCATTCAGGAGGCTGAGGCAGGAGAATCACCTTGAGGTGGAAGCCAGCCTGGGATATATAATGAATTTGAGGCAAGTCTAAACTACATAGCCAGGGAGATGGCTCAGAAGAATAAGTGCTTCCCTGGCCTGAGTTCTATCCCCGGTTCCACTAAATAAACTACATAGCAAGATCATAACAAAAACAATAACAAGCTCCCCAAATCCCAATAAGCACTTACCCCATACCTTAACTATGTGCCAGGCAGAGTATCAAGTGTTTAACATATATTCATTCATTTAATCTTCAAAATTATCCTGTGAGATAGCATGGGTCCAGTTACCAGCTGGTTTACAAGACTGGGGAGAGGAAGGAATGGAGGAGGCCATGACCCCTGGTTCCCAGAGCTGGATGCTTTTACGTCCATGAACCTCAATTGACCTACTGTCAGCTAGGTGTGTATGCTGCTGACATATATCCCCAGTCCTCAACCTAGTGTCTCAGCCAGGAACCCCATTTAAAATGAAAATTGCACATCAACTCATCCCCGCCCACCTGCTAAAATAGTGTAACACTAATTAACATAGTCTCAGGGATGTCATAACCTTAGATAGGGTTACAGTCATTGTGCATTCACTCAGGTTCAAAGCTCAGAGGCTAAATGAGGTGAGGTAGTGGCCACAAGCCCAGAACACCAGTCCAAGGCCAAAGAGGAGGAAGACATGGACACAATCACATAGAAGGTGGGGTGTGTCCATGCTCTGTGATGCAGGGAAATAGGCTTTCAAATCATTCTTTCATATAATTGTATAACAAATATTTATTTTGTGAATTGTGTACCAAACATTGAACTAGGTCTTGGTGATGAAATAATAAACCAAAGACCAGGGGCTGGTGAGATGGTTCAGTGGTCTAAAGCACCTCCTTAGAACAAGCTTAGCAAAGCACAGAGACCACGGTTCAATCCCCCAGCACCACATGCCAGCCAGCCCGCCCCCTGGTGGGCTGAGCTGGCCACACACACATACACACACACACACACAAATAAATAAATTAAAAAAAAAATAAACCAAAGACCTAGTGCTAAGAGACCCCTCCTTCCAGCCACTGTCTCCAGTATGGTGGTCTCCCAAGTGCCCCTGAGTCGGGAAGCAGGCAGGAAAAAGGAAGGACAAGTAGTATTTTGATCAATTACGCATCATTAACAATTAAAATAAGTATTAATCTGAAGGTGGGATCATAATTTAGATCCTGTAAGGAATACAACCAAATGTTGATGAAAATGTGAAGCAACTGAAGTTTGGAGGAAGGAAGTTGGTGTTGCAGTGTGAATATATGTACCCCTCCACCCGCCAAATTGCTATGTGGAAAGCTAACCCCAGGTGATGGTATGAAAAGGTGGGGCCTCTGGGGGTGATTAGATCTTGGAGGCAGAGCCCTCACTACAGATGCTCAGGAAGAGGACTTCCAGAGCTGCCTCAATGTGGTGAGGTCAACGTGCTAAGTGTGTTTGAAACAAGAGAGTATATTTTCTTGCTTGTTTGTTTGTACAGGGTCTCACTACACAGTAGCTCAGGGATCTCCTGTTTTCAGCCTCCCCAGCACTGGGATCACAGGTGTGTGCCACCACGCCCAGACTGTTGCCAGCTCAGCGCACTTGGGGGCAGGGCCAGCACCACATGGGGTACTGGGGATAGAACCCCAGTCCCTGCACTTGCCTAAGCAGGCGCTTAGTCTGTTGAGCTATCTCACCGGCCCTGAGAGGGTGTATTTTGAGGGTTGTTAATGGCAATGTGCCCTTTATTTGAGACATTGACTTTACTTTTAAAATATATTTTAAAATTTAAACATTTACAGTATACATATTTTGATCATACTGTGTATCTTTGAAGCAGAAAACCAGGTGTTCCCTTGATTTTGGACTTCTCAGCCTTGTGATACTGTGGCTCGGTGCCTCATATATGCTAGGCAAGCACTCTACCCCTGAGCGATAGCCTCAAACCTTTTAATTTGGGGACAGTGTCTCATAAAGTTGCCCAGGCTGGGCTCAAATTTGTGATCCTTCCTGCTTTAGCCTTTAGAGGAGCTGGAATTACAGCAGTGTACTACCATCTTTGGCATAAGAAATAAATCTCAGTTGTTTATACCCAGTCTAAGGTATTTTATTACAGAAGTTCAAATGAACAATTGTGACCCTGTTGGAAAACTGGCAGTATCTATTAGAATCACATAGGCCTCATCTATGACCCAGCAAGTCCACTCCAGGGTATGCTTACTGTAGTAACAAGAACATGCAGTCTGTCCACCAAGATGTGTATAAGAATGCTTCTAACCACTGTACTACCCCCAATAGCTCAAGCTGTAAACCAGCCAAATGTCTATCTCTGGTAGAGTTGTGATAAAGTCATACCATAGAAGACTAGTATACAGCCATGGATGTGATTAAGAATATTACTATACACAACAACATGGAGGGCTGGTGAGATGGCTCAGTGGTCTAAAGCACCTACTTAGAACAAGCTTTAAGCACAGGGACCGCGGTTCAATCCCCCAGCACCACATGCCAGCCAACCCTGCCCCCTGGTGGGCTGAGCTGCCCCCCCCCCACGCACACCCACACTCACACAAATAAATAAATAAAATTTAAAAAGACCAACATGGATAACTACCCCACAGATGATGTTGAGCAGGGGTCTGTACACATGAGTAGGGTTATTCATATGTAAATTACAGAAATAAGCTTTGTTATTAAAAGTCTTGAGGTGGGGAGCTCTGGGAGGGACAGAGGGCTAGCTAGGGCACTCTTGGGTGCTGGTCTACCTCCTGATGCATGTGCTGATTGCATGAGTGTGTTCAGTTTGTGTCCAGCTCCCTGTTGGAGATGTGGAAGTAAATGAAGCCCATCCAGATGAGAGCAACAGAAAGGTCATTTAGTCAGAGCATAAGAGGCAGTTGGGGGGCTGGTGAGATGGCTCAGTGGTCTACAGCACCTACTTAGAACAAGCTAAGCTAAGCAAAGCACAGGGACCGCGGTTCAATACTCCAGCACCACATGTCAGCCAGCCCCGCCCCCTGGTGGGCTGAGCTGGCCACACACACAAAATAAATGAATAAAATAATAAATAAATAAAAAAAATAAATTAAAAAAAAAAAGAGGCAGTTGGCTACCATCACTTGCACTTGGCAGGGACTCAAAGACAAACTGGAGAACTGTCTGGTGGAAAAAGAAGGGAAGGCTTGGGTGTGCTGCAATCATGGGTTGTTGGCATGGGCACCCAGAGGCTATTGAGAACACACGGTCACAATGCGGTTTTTCCTTTTAGTAAAGTCACTCCAAAATTCCTGAGACACAAACTTGTCAGTTGGGCCCTTGCCTTTCACCTGGAGAAGGGATGCATGCTTGTCTTCAGATATGATACATCTCACAAATTCCAGACTTCTACCCATCCCTCAAAGCACATAAATAGGGCTGGGTATGCTGGAACACACCTGTAATCCCAATCTTCTGGGAAGCTGAGGCAGGAGGACTCATACTTTTGAGCTCAGCTTGGGACACTAAGTGACTTAATGAGATCTTTTCTCAAAATAGAAAAGTAATTTTTAAAAACAGACTAGGGCTATAGCACAGTGTGCAGGTCCTGGATTTAAATCTCCAGTATGGAGAAAAGAAAGAGCTATATTGATGATCTAGGGCTCATTTCCTCAGCCACATCACTAGGGGATATGCACTAGAAGGGCACACAGACTCAACAGGAAGGGGGGAGAGTGGTGAGAGGCAGACATGGACAGAATAACATGGTTGGGGGCAAAGTGAAGGGGGACGCCCTGGATCCTAATCCTGTGTCCACAGCCAGTCCTCCATCCCTCACCCTGTCCTGTTTGGACCAGATGATGTCAAATCCTCTCTCCTCCTGTGCTTAGCCCTAAGCCCTTGGGTGTCCTTGGCCTGCTGCCGACTGCACCTGCTTCTTCCTCATCCAGGCTCTTTCCCCATCCCAGGTGTCATGGCCACACCATCTGAATCACTGATCTCCTAGCAATCAGAAGTTGTCTTCTATCTAATCAAGTCTCTTGTATTTAACACAAGAAAAAAAAAAGAATTCCTTTCATACCATATACAGCTGCAATTAGCTTCTTGAAGGAAGCCTATCTCAAGCAACCAGGGAAGAGAGAAATGGGTAATTGCTACAAGAGTTACTTTATTTTTTTCCTACTTGCTGTCACAATGATATCCTCAAAATTATGAGCCCATGGATGCTTGTCTGTGTACAGTAATTCTGCTATTATTGCTTCCAAAATTAGGGAACCTTTAGCTCTTTGTTCAACCCAAAGTTACGAAGTCTGCATTGGTCAGGTGTCAGCTTCTGGTGGGATTGCTGCAGTGAACAGAAACAGAACTTTCCACGTGGGATGCTGTGTTGTACCTCACTCCCTTTCCTTTGTCACCTTCCAGGTGGCTCAGTGGTTCTTTTCGTAACTTCCATCCCAGACCAAGTCAATCTCCCCAGCCCAAATTTTTTCCTTATAATCCAGTCTTTTTGAAACAATTTAATTACACAGGCAAATAAGATTCCAAACAATATAGTCTTGCACCACCAGACACAAGAACTCCTGGAGATCTTGATAAAAAGCAGATTTTGATTCACTGAATCTGTGGTACGGCCCAAGACCCTGTATGTTTAAGGAGCATTTATTTATTTATTTATTTTTGAGTAAAGACAAGGAACATTGATTAAAAATATACTCTCTTACAATTTTATTGTCTACTTTTTTCCCTGCCAGTACTGGGGTTTGAATTCAGAGAGTGCTGAGTTATATCCCAAGGCTTTAAAATTTTTTTTTTTTTTTTTTTTTTTTTTGAGACAGTGTCTCACTATGTAGCTCAGGCTGGCCCTGAACTTCCTATGTAGCCCAGGTTGGCCTTGGACTCACGGCGATCCTCTGGAGTGTGGAACCAGAGGTATTTGTCACCACCCTCAGCAAAGGTTTTTATTTTGTGACAGGATCTTGCCAAATGAACTAGACTAGCTTTGAATTTGTGATACTCTTGTGTTAGCTTCTCAAGTGGCTTTGATTACAGACATTCACTACAACACCCAACAAACTATCCTGTTTTAATTTTTTTATGGGCATCACTATTTTATGCCTTTTGCTATATCTTTTTCTGCAGTTCTATGGCTTTGACCTAATCTTACCCTTGGGTTACGACTGGAGGCTCTTTCTGAGGTCATAGCAGCAGGGCACAAGACCTCCAACCTCCTATACAGCTCTATGGCATCCCTTATAGCATTGTTACCAAGTTTAATAGATCTTTGTTGAACTGACTTTGGATCATACCACAATGCAAAATATTTGGTCACTGCTTCAGTTGGATGAGGGCCCTTTGTTCTGGATTTTTTTCACCATGTGCAGGATGAATCACCAAATTACAGATGAAAAGGAGAACACATCAAAAGCAGAGCTGGAGTTCTGCACACTGCTATTCAAGATGATTGGCCAATGGACCCTGCCAGCTGTTGTCATTATGAATCAATTAATCAACACTTTCTCATAGTCATCTAACAGTGCACCTAATGCTATGTGTAAGAATGTTGCATCAGTCAATTTTTGCATCAGAAATTTTCATCACTCTAATACCTGAAGCTCCTAATTTATGCAGTAAAGAAGTAAAGGGAAAACTTTTGGGGGGGCCGGGGAAATAGCTTGGAAGAATAAGCGCTTGCCTGGCAAGTGCAAGGGCCCGAGTTCAATCCCCAGTTCCAAAAAAAAAAAAAAGGAAGATTTTTTTTTTTTTTTTTTAACATATTTGGTTGTTACAGGGTTTCACTATGCAGCTTGGACTCATCATGATCCCCCTGTTTTTCAGCCTCCCCAGTGCTGGGATTACAGGTACCACTATGAGTGGACTCTGAGGCTGGCTCAGCCCACCCTGGGGGCAGGGTTGGCGCGGCATGTGGTGCTGGGCTGGCCTTGCTCTTGCCTAAGGTTGCCTAAGTAGGCAGGGGCTTTAGTCTGCTAAGCTATCTCACTGGTCCCAAGAAATTTATGTTAACAAATATAATTAATTTAACTTAAATCCATGAAACCAGACAAACGTGTATTTGGTTCAGGGAAGACAGAAGCAGGTGAGACAGGGAGAACTGGCAAAGCACCCCTCTTCTCGGTTTTGCTCTCCATCTGCTCACACTTAGGCCTCCCTGTAGACCAGGCTTTCCTGCCTCTGTCCATGAGACATGTGGCCTCGTACTTTGAGGGATGATCCCTACTGCAGGGCGCTAGGGGTATGAAGTGTAAACACGGTTATGGGAGCCTGATCTATTTTCTGTTGAGGTGGAGGAATTTTTGGAGAAGTGAGACTAGTTGAGTTAGGCAGATATCATATTGACCGTTATTGCTGGGGGTGGTGGCACAGGCTTGGCACCCCAGCACTTGGGGGCTGAGATGAGATCACTGCACGTTCGAGGCCAGCTAGGGCTACAAATTAAGTTCAAGGGCTGCCTATACTGCATAGTGAGACTCTGTCTCAAAAAACAAAACAAAACAAAAACAAGTCCAAAATTAAGGGATTCTAAAATACCATTGTCAGGGCCGGGGAGATGGCTCAGTGAAATAAAGCACTTCCCTGGCAAGTGCAAGGGCCTGAGTTCAATCCCCGGTTTGGGAAAAAAAAAAAAAAAAAAAAAAAAAAAAGAAATATGTGATAAATGCCACTAACATTAAAAGATGAGAAGGTTCAGAGCTAATGGTGGTAATGTCTGCGAGGATGAGGTATTTTGCTGTGACACGGATATTTGATTTTTTTTTTTGAGACAGGACTGATGGGTTTGCCCCCGTGCACCTGTCCATGGGGTCATCATAGCTGTGTGTCAGCAGGGCACAGGGATCCCAGAAACATCAGCTGCTCCTACATGGTCTTCCGTTCTTTCTCTCCGGATTGACCAGAACTTCATTTTTTGTTTTTTGAGCATGCCAACTCTCCCCAGTTAGTGCCTGTTGCATCGCTGTGCTGCCCATGTAAACTCCGCCCCTAGACCACCTTCAGGGTCTTGGTCTTTTCTTTTGGCGACCCTCCCGCTCCGGGCAATAAAGAACTTCTTTACTTTCACCCACTTCTTTATTACTTCAGGGAAAAAAACTTACAAGGATCTCACTATGGAGTCCAGGCTGAGGCCGACTTTGAACTGGCAGTGTAGCACTGGCTGCTCTGGAACTTGAGATCCTCCTGCCCCAGTGTCCCAAGTGCTGGGACGATAAGCATGTGTGAGCCACTATACAAGGTTCAGTTGGGTATTGAGAAGCACAAGTGCTCTGGGAAGCAATTTCATACAGATGGAAGGTCCGAAGCTTACAGCTGGGTAATGGTAAAAGCCTACCTGGCGAGGTGAGAGATTTGCTTTGTTAGAACACGTTAGGCAAGCATATGGGAAATGAAGAAAAGTGGGAAGATGCTAAATGGGTGGAGTTCCTTGCATATTAACTTCTTTGAACTTTGAAGGTAAAGAACAAAACCGTTTCAACAGAGGTGGGATGATAAACAGAATAGTCTTTAATACAATGAGCTTGGGAGCTTGGGGAAGAGGGGACCTAGGAAGAACAACAAAAATAAAATACTGATCAGGGCTTTTGCTGTGTTAGTCTACTGGACACACATGGCTACTGAATACTTTAATGTGACTAATGCTGCATGTGGAAATATTTTGCATATGGTAGATTAAATAAAATATTAAAATTAATTTGTTTCTTAAGTGTGGCTAGAAAAGTTTTAAAGTTATTCATGTGGTTTGTGTTATACTTTTCTTGAGTAGTAGAGTGCTGGATTCAAGTAAACAGGAGAGCCAGGTGTGGTGGCACACATCTGTAATCCTAGCACTTGGGAGGCTGAGGCAGGAGGATCATCTTGAGTTTGAATCCAGCCTGGGCTACACAGGTGAGTTCAAGACCAGTCAGAACTACATAGCAAGACAGTCTTAAAAGAAAAAAAGTACAAAAATCAAATAAAGAATCAAGTTACAGGAACAAAAAGGACACCACTATTAAAAGAAGTAAGGAAAGTGGAGCTGCGTAAGGGTAATGAAGACCAACTTGTTTTCATTAGTGTCTTGTTTTTCAATGCTTTTTCTTTCTTGCAGTGCTACTGATTTTTTCAAGTATGCAGGCAAGAACTCTCCTTCTGTATTCTACTCCTAGCTCTTGATTTCAGAAGACAAATGTTTCTACAAAAAGATTTACCTGGAAGTGAAAATAATACCAACCATCAAGCTTTTAAAATGGAACAAGGGGGGGCTGGAGAGATAGGTCAGTATAAAAACGGCTTGCCTGGCAAGTGCAAGGGCCTGAGTTCAATCCCCAGTTCCTCAAAAGAAGAAAAAAAAAAAAGAAAAGAAAAAATGATATAACTTTCTCAAGACAGAGGGAAAAGCATGAATGGTGGGTCCAGAGACTGACATAAAATGGAACAAGTTTTGATTGTCCTTAGCATAACAGGCAAGTCCTTTTAAATTAATTAATTACTTAATTATTTAATGGATTTGGTTGTTACAGGTCTCACTATGCAGCTCGGACTAGTGGTGATCCTCCTGCTTTCAGCCTCCCCAGTGCTGGGATTATAGGTATGTACCACTACGCCTGCCCGGACTCTGGCTGGCTCTGCTGGCTGTGCAGCATGTGGTGCCTAGGATCGAACTGTGGTCCCTGAGTTTGCCTAAGCAGGCGCTTTAGTCCACGGAACAATCTCATCAGCCCCCTTGTTTTATTTTTGTGTAGTTTAGGCTGGCCTTCAACTTTAATCTCAAAAAACAACCAAAACCAACACACCCACTCACCCACACAAAGTTGCATTTAACTTTACCTGTATTTATATCTCAAATTTATTGTTCTGTCTTTTTTGTTGTTGTTTTGTTTTGTTTTTGTATTTAGTTCAGGGTCTATAGGGTCTCACTACACAGATTGGACTCGTAGTGATCCTCCTATTTTAAGCTGCCCAAGTGCTGGGATTACGGCCTATCATTTTTTAAAAGATGCTCTTTTAAAAAAACCTAAATTTTCTTCATCATTCAAATCTTGTTTTGGGGATTGACATGTAAGGTGCCTGGTAAACTGCAAAAATACTAGACAGATTTCTGGCATTGCTGGGTTGCATCTTGTCAGCTACGAGACAATGATGATTCTTTGCTTCCCTAGGATAATCAACTAATGCTCACAGACTTGAACACAAGTAACTTCAGATCAAGGAGGATCACATTTTTGGGATCCAGAGGCTAACAGGTCAGCAATGTTGGAGAATGGAATTAGAAGAGTAGCTACAGATGTTCTTCTTGGATCCATGTGTTTTTGCTGGACCTGTAATTTTGAGTTAGGAAATGGTTTCCAGTTATTCCTACAGTGAGGGGTATTAGCTTTCAGTGAGCTTGAGAATTCTATTCAAACAAAGCATAGCTTGGTACTATACCAGTAATGATGGCAGAGGTTAAGAAAGGGCTACTGCCTAAGGGACATTACAGTCTCATAGGAAAAGTACTACACAATAATTAGTAAACTGGATAAGTTTTCAGGCCACCTCAACTCGAAGGGTTGAGGGGATGCTTTAGGAGTACAGAGCTGTGTGGTATCACTGCAAGCTTGGGCAGCCTTTCATAGAAGCGATGCTTGGTAGCATCTTTGGCAGATTAGAGTCCTCAGGGTCTCAGGTGACCATTTTCTCTCCCCAAGAGAAAGATGATAGAACAAAACCAAACAAAACATCAATCAACCAAAAACCCCAGCGCAGGATCCAACCCCTTCTACATCTCCTCAGTGCACTACACAGAAAGGGGCTCTGGGTCTTCTTCAAAAAGCCATTACAACTTCCCGGCTCCCACACCCCCTCCTTCACCACAGGCCAAGGATTTATAAACCCACCTCCTTCCTACAGTTGCCATGGAGACCAACCCCAGTCCTTTCATTCCTTCCGGTACATGGGAACATGTCTCCAGCACAGGCGAAATGGTGGGGGTTTAGTCAAGCACGTTGGGGGAGGGGTGTCAGTACAATATAAGGATGGCGAAACCTGTTCCAGGGACAAATCAGCGGGTTTAAGCCTATCTATTTACTACAGGCGGCCACCCGCCATCAGGGCTCTGCTGGGGTGGAAGAGGGCGCGAGCCCGGAGACGACGGCATTAAGCAGCGGTGCGCGACTCACAGGTGTTAAGGGAGGCTTCGGGGACCCCGGGCGCCAACCCCCCAACGCGTGGGATTGGGTACAAAGGGAAGAGGGGAGGCGGGCCCCTCCACCCCCACGTCCATTGGGCAGCGCCGCCTTCACTCTCCTCAGGGCGACAAGGCCTTCTCCTCAGCGAAGCCCAGAGCCTCCCCTCCTCCGCCCCGCCCCGTCCCTAGGGGGCCTTTCATTGGGCATAGCTGCGTTCAATCTACCTCAAGTTAGAAACACGATTGGACAAGAGGCCTTCGGTCCGCCCTCAGGCTGCGTGGATAGGCTTGTTGCGCGTTGGCGCAACGGAAGAGGCGGCCGGCGGAGGGTGCGCCTCTGCTCCGGCGAACTGCTGCGGAGGAGGAGAGTTCAACGCTGGGGGGCCGGCTAGGGCGGCAGCAGTGGCTGCTGTGCATGGGAACGGGCCGGCTCGGCGCGCCCATGGAGCGCCACGGCAGAACCTCTGCCACCTCAGCCCCGTCAGTCGGCGAGCCGGAGTCCGGAGGCGCCGAAGAAGGGCGGCGGCGGGAGCCACTGCGGCGCCGGGCGAGCAGCGCGTCGGCGCCTCTGGTCGGGGCTTCAGCGGAGGGCGCGAGGTGGGACCGCCCTGGCTCCTACAGCGGTCCTGCTTCTGTCTCCCGCCAGCGCGTCGAAAACCTCCGGAAAAAGCGGCCGCGTAAGTCCCCGCAGGGCGCTCTGCGGCTCGCCCTGCCCCCTTCCGGCCGCGCTGCCGCCGTTTTTCCCGCGCGCGGACGGGACCCGGCCCGGGGGTTTCACCGTGGAGCGAGGCCTGACGCCTTGCGGCCATCAGTGTGCGCTTCTCGGTAGTTGCAGTGCTGGGACCCTTCCTCTCTCGCCTTAGCTCCTTGGGTTTTTTTTCCCCCCTGAAGAGTCACATGATTTTATCCTCGAGAAAGCTTCTTTTGATTCATTTCTGTCACCTTGTATCCCCTCCCCCCCGAATCCTTTGAATCGCCACTGTCTGTCTAACGTGGGTTCCCAGAGAGCCACCTTCCAAGATGTTAAGTCCTTTTCATCTCGCAATTTCTGGCTTACTGGAAAATGGTTAGCCATCCCTTGAGTTGCTCGAGGCCTAAAACTGTGTTCCATGAACACAGCGTTCTTATGACAATTCAGGTCATCTCACACCCAGCTGTCTTTCGATTTCTATCCATTTATTTGCAGGTAGTCACGATTCAGGGTTTTAATATTCTGGACACTAAGGCTTTTTCTTTTGAGAGAAAACGACAGCTTCCAGAATTTTGCCTTGAGAGTTGCACTAGACCTTCCCACAGAATCAGTTTATGCACTTCATTACCAGATTGCGTTTTCTGCATTGTGTATTTTCTGGTCCTCAGTTCAGTCTGCTGTCTTGCGGCCATTGCTCCTGTGGAAAGTATCAATTGTCCTGATGCTGTAATATGAGCTTTATCATGTAGCAGCGTTTTACATATCGGCAGACTTGGTGGTGGTTGTCAGATTCCTGTTTGAGGAAGTCCACTTGCTTAAATTCAGATCAGGAGAGTGAGAGGAAGTGGCAGGATGTGTGTGAGTGTTGCATAGGTCTTACCCTACCTAGTCCAGCTATTCAGTTGCTTTTTGTTGTCATCCGAGATTTGGATGTAGCTCTTGTTTTGCTACGGATCTTTGTCCTTGCAAGAAATTTCTCAAACGGATTTTCAACCTATTCCATTTTTGGAGTTGTCTGGTTTTTGTATCGTTTGAGGAACGCTTTATTTTTTATTTTTTAAATTTTTTTTTGCGGAGCCGGGGATTGAACTCAGGCCCTTGCACTTGCCAGGCAAGTGCTTATTCAACTGAGCTATCTCCCCAGCCCCAACACTTGATTTTTAAATAGTACAAAACATTAGTTCCTTCAAGGTTTCCTACTGCATCATTGGAGATGGGTGTAAGTTCCGGAGATTGAGGAGGTAAGAATCACAACCACGTGAGGATTCAGAGTATTGTATTTTGAGATTTTACATGGGGCCCACCGCTCTGTAGAAGCTGACCTCAGAGCTGAGAGGTGGGTGAGATGCTCCATTTTACAGAGGAGAAACCTGGGGCTCACTGTCTAGTTAGGTGATTAACGTGTGAAATAAATAAGCAAACTCAGAAATTCTAGCTTCCTTATTTCTGCTCTTTAATGCCTGTGCTTTACTTAGTTGTT
>NW_004524636.1:2258060-2260591 GCF_000260255.1 Octodon degus
TTTTTTTTTGTTTCTTCATTGCTCCAAGACCAAACAAGCAATATCTTTGTCTTCAAGTCTATCTGTCATTCTTGAGGTGGAAATTGTTAGCTACTGTGCAACTATTGCGCGTAAAATTGGCATGGAAAGTTAAGAGCATAGATTCCCCAGTCTCATTTTATCTTTGGGTTTTTTTCTGGGGATGGGACCAGGAATCAAATTCAGGACCTTGTGCTTGCCTGGAAGGTACTGTGACACTAAGTTATGTCCCTGGCCCCTTATTTTATTTTTGGAACCACAATATGGAGAAAGGTTAAGAAGGTGCCTTTTCAACAAGCTCTTTGTGTCATTCAAATCAAGGTAATTGAAAGACCACTCTGAAAACACTGGTTTAGATGGATGGGGGGGTGGGCTACAAAAGTGGTTTTAAAACTTTTTATATAGTACTGGGCATGAAGCTCAGAGTCTTCCACTTTGATACTGGGCCCCACCTCCAGCCCTTTGAAGCTTCTTTTAAGGAACTTGGTAGATACATATTTATGTTTGTTTATTTGTATTCGTCTTTTTTTATGAGACAAGGTCTCACTGAACTCAGGCAGGCCTTGAGTGCACTGTATAGCCCAGGCTAGTCTCAAACTTGAAATGATCTTCCTTTCTCAGTCTCCCCAGAGTGCTGTGATTACAAGTGGGTGCCACCACATACGACCACATATTCATGTTCTGTGATTTGTTTTTTGTTTTGATAATTTTTTCCCCCCTGAACCAGGGATTGAACTCAGGCCCTGGCACTTGCCAGGCAAGCGCTTATTCTACTGAGCTATCTCCCTGGCCCCTTTTGTTTTGTTTTGTTTGGAGACAAAGTCTTGGACATAATAGTGTAGGCTGGCCTTGAACTCATGGCAATCCTTTCTCAGCCTCCCCAGTGCTAGGATTACAAGGCATGTACTACCACACTTTATTGTATTTATGTTTTGATTTGGTGTCAGAATTGTGTTTTCATTTCCTTCCCTGAGTGGTAATTTTATTTTCATTTTTATTTTTTGGTACCAGGGATTGAACTCAGGATACTTACACCACTGAGCTATCTCCCCAGCCCATGAGTGGTAAATTTTGAGAAGCCATGGCTCGGCTAATGAGACCTATAGAAGAAATGATAAAACATATTGCTTATTCTTTACATTTGCTCTTTCTGTGCTATATCCACAGGGCATGTTTTACTTAGGAAGGCAGTTTGTTGCTGCGGAACTTGCGAAGATTATACTTTGTCTTAACTCTGAAAGCATTCAGTGATGACTAAATTTCTTTTTATTGGAAGCATTGGCTATTGAAGGGAGTTACCTTTTGTTTGAGATTAGAAATCCTTGTTCAAATGTCATTACATTACTTATCTAAGAGACTACATGACATTTGAAACTAGAAGATGTTTATTTATTTATTTTTTTGTGGTACCAGGGCTCGAACTCAGGACCTTGCACTTGCTAGGCAAACATTTATTCTACTGAGCTATTTCCCCAGCCACCTTTTTTTTTTTTTTTTTTTTTTTTACATCTTATTTATTTATTTATTTTTGTGTGTGTGGCCAGCTCAGCCCACCAGGGGGCGGGGCTGGCTGGCATGTGGTGCTGGGGGATTGAACCGCGGTCCCTGTGCTTTGCTAAGCTTGTTCTAAGTAGGTGCTTTAGACCCCTGAGCCATCTCACCAGCCCCCCCAGTTTTTTTTTTAAAGTTCTTGTGGCTCAGGTTGTATATGTTCTGTGACACATGTCCCTAGAAGAGTGTGGTTCTCAAATGGGTTACTATCCCAGAGTAATTGCATGAGAAAAATTAGGGATAAAGCTAGGCATGTGTATGTGTAAGAAAACTTTCAAATGCTTTGGATAGGGTGTTATGTCTCACAAAACATTTAAAAGTATTAAATAAAAGGTTAAAAATGATGGGAACAGCCTGGGGACATACCTCAGTGGCACAAGTGCCTGTCTGGCAAGCATAAAGTCCTGAATTCAATTCCTGGTACAAAAAAAAAAAAAAAAAGAGAGAAATGGGAACATGGGCTGGGGATGTAGTCTAGTGGTAGGGTACTTTACTGGTAGGCTGGAGGACCAGGGTTCTCTTTGTCTTTTTCTGAGACAGAGTTTTGCTGTGTAGTTAGAGTAGGCCAGCTTTGGGCTTGTGTGTGATTCTTTGTCTTTGGCTCCTAGGTTCGGGAATTAAAAGATGTATACTATGATCTGGCTAGATAGAATTTTTTTTTTTTTTTTCAGTTCTGGAATTGAACCCAGGAGCTTGAGCATGCTGGGCTCTACCACTGATCCACTTTATGTAGCTCACATTTTCTGAGTTCTTATTTATTTATTTATTTATTTTTAAATATTTATTTATTTATGTGTGTGTGTGTGTGTGTGTGTGTGTGTCCAGCTCAGCCCACCAGGGGGCAGGGTCGGCTGGCATGTGGCGGCAGGGGTTGGAACCGCGGTCCCTGTGCTTTGCTAAGCTTGTTCTAAGTAGGTGCTTCAGACCACCGAGCCATCTCACCAGCCCCCTGAGTTCTTATT
>NW_004524636.1:2261590-2262181 GCF_000260255.1 Octodon degus
TACCCACTGAGCCCTTTACCAATCTGGAACTTGGTTTTGATTCTGACTTCAGATGCAGTATTCTTGGTCCCCATTTTGAGATGGCAAGATGTAATCCAGAGCTGTGGTTCTCATTTTTTACATTTTATTGAGACAAGAGTTGCATACAATAAAATGTGTAAGAGAATACACCTTTTTACCAAGGGTTCCAGTTGTGTAGAAGTTGTGGGAACTGGGATTACAGTGCTCCAGGGCAGTGTGGGGAAAGAGTTGGTTCTCTTAAATATCTGGTGGCACACTAGGGGTTGGGATGTGCTGGTTTTGGACTCAATGCCAGTCATGGGATAACCTTAACTTTCATTAGTCTTGAAGATAAAACTTCTAGTGTAGTGTGGCAATACTAATTTAGAAAAGATTTTTTTTTTGGAGGGTGGGAGTTTGGGAGAGCATTCAGCTTGGCAGAATGGAACTGGCATTGGGGCTCAGTGATACTGCACTCAATAGTGGGCTCAATATTTCAGCTTGTAGTTGAGAAATTAGGATGAGTTGCTCACTGGGAGATCAGGAGAAAAGTTGTTTTCACTGGGAGATCAGGCCTTTTTTTTTTTTTTT
>NW_004524636.1:2262281-2263795 GCF_000260255.1 Octodon degus
TAATTTATATATAAATATATAATGTCTACATATAAAATTATATATACTGTATTTAGGGCAGGGTCTACAGGGTCTCACTACACAGATCAGACTCATAGTGATCTCCTTTTCAGTCTTCCAAGCTCTGGGATTACAGGTGTGTGCCACTGTGCCCAGTCTCAATTGCTTTCTCAGCACTGGGCTGGCACGGCATGATGGGAATTGAGCCCCGGCCACTGTGTTTTGCCTAAGCAGGTGCTTCAGTCTGCTGAGCTATCTGGCTGGCCCTAAAATATATTTTTTACCTTACTGTTTTATCCTTTATTTATTTATTTATTTATTTTTTTGGTGGTTGTTGGGATCAAAATCAGAGCCGTATTCATGCTAGGCAAGCATTCTTATACTGCGCTGTTCAACTTTAAATGAAGCCAAAATAAATATTGCGCCCCCCCCCATGTATAACAAATGTAAAGTATTAAGCAGGACCTAAAAAGAATCTAATCTTTGTAAAATGTAACAGCGTATGTTAGGGACTGTGTGTATGAACCATGTACTACTGTATTTGGATACTGTAGTTTATCTTTTCTCTGCCCTCTAGGGAGATCAAGAAGAGATATGAAGTTACCTATTAAAAATATTTTGTGTAACACTTGTTAGAAAAGGAGAAAGATAATTGACTGTAGGCTGTTGGAGAAGATCTTACCAGGTAGTAAAAGAAATAAGCTGTTTTATGATCATTTGAAAGAGCTCTAATGTTTGTTGGGCAAGTTTGTAATAAACTGAGCATTTCTCAGGTTCATCACTTGGAGTATCCTTGTCTGCAGACACTGTTCTTTGTAAATTTATCTCAGCAAGACTGATTAAGATATGACAACTCCCTTTTTCCATATTATGGTTTGAAATATCCTTTCTAAAAGTGAAAGACGTCTCAATCAATGAGACAGTTTCAAATCCGATTAGTAGGACAGTTTCAATAATTACTACATTGCGTATTGTTGTATTAGTGGAAAGTATCTTTTAAAGTGCTGCCCAGATCACCTTGGGGGTTGAAATTGCAGTATCTTTTTTTTTTTCTTGATCTTTTTGAGACAGAGTGTCGCTACATTACAGGCGTGCGTGCACCACCATGCCCAGCGAGATTGCAGTGTCTTGACCACATGTGGTCTGGTGAAGACGCATTTCATAATGTTGGGAGATTGGGCATCTTGAAAGCATTTCCATTGTTGAGACCTGTTATTTGACTGATTTCTGTAAATAGTGTGTGAGATAAGTTTATAGTCTCGCAGAAATGTGTTTTAAATCAAGAGTAGGTTGCTAATAAGATTTTAGGAGTTTTTTGTTCATTTGTTTCTGTTTTTTTGCTATGTAGATCAGGCTGGCCTGGGGCTGGTGAGATGGCTCAGTGGTCTAAAGCACCTACTTAGAACAAGCTCAGCAAAGCACAGGGACTGTGGTTCAATCCCCCAGCACCACATGCCAGCCAGCCCTGCCCCCTGGTGGGCTGAGCTGGCCACACACACACACACACACACACA
>NW_004524636.1:2263895-2271995 GCF_000260255.1 Octodon degus
GCACCACATGCCAGCCAGCCCTGCCCCCTGGTGGGCTGAGCTGGCCACACACACACACACACACACACACATAAATAAATTAAAAAAAAAAAAAAAAAAAAAGATCAGGCTGGCCTTGAACTGGTGGCAATTCCAACAGTGTGGTGAGAGTTATGATACAGCAGGAGTTCCTTTTTCCATGACTTTTCCTGCAAGGAGCACATGTTACTTTGAATAGTTATTGCAGTATTATGTTAATGTGTGATTGAGAGAAAGTTAAGGCCCTTTGGACAGGCTGCATGTTTAGAAATAGTACATTTTTTTTTTTTCTTGCAGTACTGAGGATTGAACTCAGGAAAAATAGCACAATTGTATGTACTAAAATAATCCCTCACCTGTCAAGTGTTTCCTTAGTTAATAACTGATGGCTCTTCCATACCTCTCAGTGCTTCCCATTCTTCGATATGTGAATATGTAGTTCCATCAGCAGTGTAGAGAATAATCTGGAAATTTTTAAAGAGACTATAACAAGGACATGAATGAACAGAGGCACTCTGCATAGGTGCCCATATTTCCTTATATATTGTTGATCTTCTTTAGTTACATGGGGTATATGAAGTTTTTAGTAAACTACTCTTTAATTTCACTCTTTAGAGTTGTAAGAAAACTTGCTGAAAGATATTTGTTGAAGTGCTGAGGCTGTCTTGGATGGAGTCCTAAGGTTACTTGACTGTGACTTAGGTTCCTTGCACCTCAATTTCTTAATCCATAGAGTGGATAGAATATTTACTTTGTATGGTTATTGTAGACTTTAAGCTCAAGTAATATGATGCCTTGTATAGCACTTGGCTATTAATAGAACATCATTTAAACTAATTGATACAACTTTTTGTTCTGTCCAGCCTTTTTTAGCTTGACCTGCCCTCAGTGATTGAAGAATTGTCTTAGTCCACACAGGAAATAGTGATACAGTTAAACATTTTTATTATAACATTTAAAAAAATAAAAAAAGGAAAACAGTATGTGGTGTAGGTTGGAGGGACATGTTCTGCAAATGTATTGGCCATTTATCAGTGTTAAGTCTTTGTTGCCAGGAACAGTGGAATAAGGCTTAATTTGTTTTAAGCACTATAGAATCTTCTGTTGGCCTTAGACACAATCCAGCCTTTAGGTCACAGTCCTGTTGATGTGGTATGTTTTGTTGGTAGAGAGTGCTGTGTGTATCATTTTCACTTCACCATCTGTAGGGCTGGTGAAGTTGCTTGCTCAAGAATGGGTGTTACTAGGGAATAGGACTTAGGTGTCCCTGCTTCCTGGTTTGGGTAGGTCACTGGTGCTTTAAGAACAAGTAAGTGTTTTTCTTTTCTTCTAGGTGCTAAGGGCAAGCTTTTCATGACTTGGTGGCCAGGTTAGATAAGGTTTAAAATTTCTGGGAGTAAAATTTCTGATCTTTAAAAAGGACAGCAACAAAAGGACAAGATTTTTCCTGGGACTGAGGTGGAATAGCTGCTGGAGAGTCAACCTCAGTGTTCTCTTTAGAAGAGAATTGTAGGGCTGGTGATATAGTTCAGAGACACAAGTGCCTGCCTGGCAAACACAGGGTCCTGACTTTGATTCCCAGTACCCTCCTCCTCCTCCCAAGAAAGTATTGGCTTTGTTAAACTAGTCTGGGGAGGATTGACCTTTTAGTATTTAATTTTCCTATCTGGAGCAGACATACGTCTTCCTGCTTGTATGTCTAACTATATGACTTTTGTTATATTATGTATAACCTTTTTTCATGAGTTCGTTGGGTGTTACTATATATAAAGAGCTATTGGTGTTTATATCTGAATATTTTTAAGTTTTTTCTTCTGTTGGTTTTCATTTTCTTGTATTTTGTTTTATGTTTTTAGACTCATAGAACAGTCATGAGTTTTTTTCCCCTTTCAACTTAATATAGAAAGCCTTATTAATTAGATTCCCCTCCCCCCCACTGGGAATCAAACTCAGGACCTTGCATTTACCAGGCAGTTTCTTATGACCCTGAGCGGTCTCCCCAGCCCTGGAATTTCTAATGTAAAAACCATCCTTGAATTCCTGTAAAGGTTCTCTGTAGACCATGGTGTATTACTCTTACTGTACTGCTGGATTTCATTACTTAATTCAATATTTTTATATTTTTATTACACATTCTTTTTCTTGGAGGGTCTTATAGTTTAAAAAAATCTTATTATTTATTTGGTACAGGGTCTTACTATGCAGCTCAGACTTGTAGTGATCCTCCTGTGTCAGCTTCCCCAGTGCTGGGATTACAGGCATGCACTAACCATGCCCTGTTTTGGTAGTGGGCTTAGCGTGGGGCTGGCACAGTGTGGTACTGGGGATTGAACCTGGGTCCTTGAGCTTGCCAGGCAGGTGCTTAGACCACGGAGCTATCTCCTTGGCCTGCATCTTACAGTTTTGCTATGAGGTTATGCTACTGGAATGACTGAAGCTTTATAGATTTTTCTGTGCCCTAGTTAGTGGCCAGGCATGGTGGTGTATATTTGTAATCCCAGCATTGAGAGAGGCTAAAAGTGGAAGGAAAGATCACAAGTTCAGGTCCTGTCTCGTCAACTTTGCCTCAAAATAACAAAAAGGCCTGTGGCACAGTTCAGTGATTGAGCGCCCCTGGGTTTAGTCCCCAGTATGGAAAAAAAAACAAAAACAAAAAAAAAAAAACAAAAAAAAAACAAACAGAAAAACTAAAAACCAACAAGTTTTTAGTGCTTTTGATTTTCATGTTTTTTTTTAATTAAAAAAAATTAAAACAAATTTTTTTGCATTTTTCCTAGCTACTTCAAATTAGTATACATTTTAAGCTTATTTTTATAAAGCTGCATATGCATTAGTTTATTTGTAAAATATCTGCCTGTGTACTCTCTCACCTTTGATATTTTGGGATAGGATCTAGCTATATTGCCTAGTAGGCCCTTGAATTTTTGATCCTCCTGTCTCAGTGTCCCAGGTAGCTGGGATTATAAGCACATGCCTATTGCATCTGAGTTTGAATTTTTAGAGGGAAGCTAGGTCTTATTTTTCTTGGATGTAGTTGCTTTTCAAAATAGGTATTTTTTTTCACAATATTTTTTTAAAATTTATTTTCTTTTTTTGAGACAAGATCTTGCTTTGTAGTCCAGGTTGGTCTTGAACTGCAATTTTGTTGCCTCAGCCTTGCTAGTGCTGGGATTACAGGTACTCTTCGTACATAGTAATTAAAATTAAGCTTTTCTAAAGCTTAATTTTATTGACCAAGAATACTGTGGGTTTGTACACAGTGATGATTTCCTATTTTCATTTACCTCTTTTGTCTTTAATAATTTTCTTCTACTTATTTTGGGCCCATTTTTCTGATATTTTAATTTATATACAATATGCACTTTAAAATATTTCAAACTGTTACACAGGGGCTGTGGAGATGGCTCAGTGGAATAAGCACTTCCCTGCTAAGCACGAGGGCCTGAGTTCAATCCCCGGTTCTGCCAAAAAAACCAAAACAACAACAATAAAAAAAAACAACCAAAAAAACAAAACAAACTGCTACATAGAAGGCATACATAAATGGGGTTTTGTGTGATTTTTTTTTTTTTTTCCTCGGAACCGGGGATTGAACTCAGGCCCCTGCGCTTGCCAGGGAAGTGCTTATTCCACTGAGCCATCTCCCTGGCCCTATTATTATTATTATTATTATTATTATTATTTGGCAGAACTGGGGATTGATGTGTGATGTTTTGATCAGTGTATGCATTGTATAAATGTTCAGATCAAGTAAACATATCCATCTCCTCAAACACTTGTCATTTCCTTATAGTGAAAACATTAAAAAAACCCATTAGGGAGCCGGGGCTGTAGTTTAGTGGCACAGCGCCTGCCTGGCAAGCACGAGGCTCAATGTTGGATTCCCAGTACCAAAAAAGAAAATAGTACAAACAAACAAACAAATGAAAAACCCACTAGGGCCATATAAGGTAGCACATGCCTAGACTAGTTTGAGGCCAGTTTGGGCTAGTGATTGTAGGGAGTTCAAGGCCAGTGTGGGCTAGTGAGTTTAAGATTACTTTGATGTATACAGCGATACCCTATCTCAAAAACTAAAAAAATGAGACCCCTGAAGTGCTGGGGTTGGGGTTGTATGTAGCTCAGTGGTAGGGCCTATATGAGGCTCTAAACTTAATCTGTAGCATCCCCCGTCCCAGAAACATGGTACCTGTTACTGTCTGTATCTAGTTTTTTGAAAGTCTTGTGTTCTTTTTCTCTTATTCTGGAGTTATCCATACTTTTTTTGGTACTGGCAATTGAACTCAGCCTTGTACTTACCAGGCAGGTGGTGTGCTGTTGAGCTATATATCCCAGACTCCTTACCCATACATTTTAATCACATTAAAAACTGTCACTTCTCTGTTCTTGTCTACAATTAACTGGAATCTTTATCTTTTCCTCTTTTTCCCAGCAAGACAGAAATGCTGCTTGCTTTCACTTCCTTCTCCTTTCTTTTCCTTTTTGACTTATGTTGAAATCATGTAAGTATTTTAGTTTCAGATTGCTTGTTTTTCTACAAGTTGGCATGTACTGGTTCCTCTGCTATAGCTTATGGATAAAATAATTTCTTACAGTTCTTCGGTGTTTTTTTTTTTTTTTAAATTTATTTATTTTTTTTTGTGTGTGTATGTGTGTGTGGCCAGCTCAGCCCACCTGGGGGCGGGGCTGGCTGGCATGTGGTGCTGGGGGATTGAACCGCGGTCCCTGTGCTTTGCTAAGCTTGTTCTGAGTAGGTGTTTTATTTTTATTTATTTATTTATTTTTTAAATTTTTTTTTTATTTATTTATTTACTTATTTGTGTGTGTGTGTGTGTGTGTGTGTGGCCAGCTCAGCCCACCAGGGGGCGGGGCTGGCTGGCATGTGGTGCTGGGGGATTGAACCGCGGTCCCTGTGCTTTGCTAAGCTTGTTCTGAGTAGGTGTTTTATTTTTATTTATTTATTTATTTGTGTGTGTGTGTGTGTGTGTGTGTGGCCAGCTCAGCCCACCAGGGGGCGGGGCTGGCTGGCATGTGGTGCTGGGGGATTGAACCGCGGTCCCTGTGTTTTTGCATAGCTTAGCTTGTTCTAAGTAGGTGCTTTAGACCACTGAGCCATCTCACCAGCCCCCTGAGTAGGTGTTTTAGACCACTGAGCCATCTCACCAGCCCTCTTGGGTGTTTTAAAGCTATGTTGTCATATATCTACTAATTATTTCAGAAAAGGTTTTTTTTTTTTTTTTGGCAGTACTATAGATTGAATTCAGCCTTATACATGCTAGGCAAGTACTCTGTCATGGAGCTATACCCCCAGTTCTCTACATCTTTGAGTAGTAAAATTTAGGCACTTTGTTTTGTTTTGTTTTTTGGTGGAACCGGGGATTGAACTCAGGCCCTTGCACTTGCCAGGGAAGTGCTTATTCCACTGAGCCATCTCCCCGGCAAGTTAGGCACTTTTGTGTGTGAAGATTTTTTTCCTCCCTGTTGTCACCTGAAAACTGGTTTGATGAATAAAAGTTCCTAAATTTCCTCCTTACAACTTTGAAGCCAGTTCTCCATTTTCTTTTTCCTTCCATTTTCTTCTAGCATTTCTACTGCTGATGAAGAGTCTACCATTTGCATTTATGTTTTTTATACATCTTAGTAGGAACTGAGGTTTTTCTTCAAAATGTTTGAATTTTAGGAAATATCTAGGTCAGTGGTGGCAAACATGGCATCTGTGGGTATCACTGAAAGCTCTGAAAGGTTTGACACCACTGGGCTTGGTCTTCCCCTTCTCCAATAATAGATTCTATTTAACATTTTTTTTCTTTCTGTATTTAGGACAGGTTCTACAGGGTCTCACTATGTAGATCAGACTCAGTGATTCTCCCGTTTACAGCCTCCCAAGTGCTGGGATTATAGGTATGCGCCACCATGCCCAGTCTCTATTACTGTCTCAGTGTGCCCTGGGAGTGGTCTGCTGAGCTATCAGGCCGGCCCCTTTATTTAACATTTAGATTTTCAGCTTGTCCTGTCCTCCCTTTTGTCAGGAAGTTTATAGAAATCACTTAAGGATAGATGCTGGATTTCTAGTTGTGTATTGTGTCCTTTCCTTCATACTTGAAAGGCAGTATGGAAGAATTTTTCAGTTTCATTTTCCATTTTGCTATTCATGTATCTATGGGGCTTTCTTCTGGCAATATTTTTTTTTTTTTTTTTTCTTTTTGTAAAAGTGTTTTTGGAGTCAGGTCACACTGTAGCATCTAGGCTGGGCTTGAACTTGATCTGTAGCTCAGGCTAGCCTGAAACACATTATCTCCTGTCTTAGTTTAAGATTACAGGTGTGTAATGTCTGCACCTGGTTCTAACAGTGTGTTTATTGAGGTATAATTTGTATACAGTAAACTCCCACCTAAAGTGTACAGATTTATACATTTTGATGGGGACACACACATGTGTATATGTGCCATCCCCAATCTCTTGACAACCAAGATTTGTGTTACTACAGGAAGTATTTCCTTGCCCATGTGCAATCAGTTCTCTCTCCCCAGCCTATGGTTTGCTTGCTTTTAGGGACAGAAGGGATTAATTTGCATTTTCTAGAGTTTCCTGTGCCTGGATTTATATAACATGTAGCCTTTTGGGTAAAACTTCTTTTACTCAGCCTGTGTTTGAGATTCATGCATGTTGAATGTACAGCGGTTTGTCCTTTTTTGGGTGGTAGAGATTAATATGGAGAAACTTAATTTAAATTTC
Source organism: Octodon degus (assembly GCF_000260255.1). Lineage (NCBI taxonomy): Eukaryota > Metazoa > Chordata > Mammalia > Rodentia > Octodontidae > Octodon > Octodon degus. Next base: position 2,270,649 of record NW_004524636.1, read on the forward strand.
ACATTTTACACATACTCTTTAGTTTTTTTTTTTTTTCCAGAACCAGGGATTGAACTCAGGCTCTTGTGCTTGCCAGGGAAACACTTACTCTACTGAGCCATGTCCCCGGCCCCACTCTTTAGTATTTTTAATTACTGATTTGCTGATACTTTTCTGTATGGTAGATTTTCATGAGTAAGTGCTCATTGATTCATTCATTCATTCATTCATTCATTCATTCATTCATTCATTCAGTTATTCAGTTAGTTGTTGAGACAGGAGTTTCCCTATGTAGTTCAGGCTGGCCTTGAATACACTATGTAGCCTAGACTAGCCTTGAACTCTTGGTGATATGCTTGCCTCCACCTCCTGAATGCTAGAATTACAGGCATGGACCAATACATCTTACTTTATTTTTTGATTTTTGTCTTTTTGAGACAGGGTCTCCCTGTGCAGTTCATGCTGGCCTTAAGCTAACTTTGTAGGCTTAGATGGTCTTGAACTCACAGCAATACACCTGCCTCAGTCTCCTGAGTTCTGGGATTACAGGCATGTGATGCCTGGCTAGATCTTATTTTTTATATCTGAGTACATTTATAGTTCTCCCAGTTCTTGAAATTCTTCAGATAGTTTCTCATTTTAATACTTAAGTTCTCTTTTGTACAGTGGTTCTAGTTTATACAGTGATCATGTCTGATTTCAGAATTGCTGCTCTGTTATTTGGTATAGGTACTGTTAATCAGTCAGAATGAACTATAAGAAAGAGATAGGGTGTGTATACCCAGACATGGGGCTCTTTCTTCCATGTGGGTACAGCAGCCACTGATGCTTTCCTGATTCTGGGGCTCCTGGGCCTGGGCTCAGTGAAGAGTTTGCCTCTGAGAGGGTGAAGGTAGATAGTGTTCTCGATTGAGGGAAGGTGGGTGTCCTATCCAGATGCACTGAAGAACTTTTCCTGCTACTAACCTGGTGTGCTACTGTTCTCTCCTGATATTTCTTCTCCTGCCTTCCTAGCTGTTCCCAATTTTAATAGCATTCCTATTTTGGGGCTTTCTGGACAGATACTTCCTCTGTCAACCTAGTTCTTTTGCTAGTATTACTTCTTACATTTCAGAATTATTTCAGAAAATAATATATTAGTACATTTGTATATGTAGTCATTCTAGGATTTAGAGTGGGAGGGAAAGGCACCTATGTCTGTGGTCCTTTTGATTTTGTGTCTGGAAGCCATTTGTTTTGAGGGAGTTTTTGGCCATTGAAACCTTTTATTTTTAGAGTAGCAGGCTTCAAGGGAGAAATTTAACCAGTGATGCTTGTTAAGTAGGGCTGGGAATTTCCTTTATCTCTAGTTTGAGTGGTAAAGCAGAG
>NW_004524636.1:2272440-2275118 GCF_000260255.1 Octodon degus
AGGAAAGTTAAGCTAGCTTGATACTTGAATATTTTTCTTTTTGATTTTTGTCCTAGTTTTTTTTTTTTCTAAATTGGAATCAAACTTTTTTTTGCTGGGGATATAGCTCAGTGGCCTGAGTTCCATCCCTGGTACCACACAAACGAACAAACAAAAAACCCTTCCTCTTTTTTTTTCTTTTTGAGACAGGGTCTCATGTAGCTCAGGTTGGCCTTGAGCTCACTTTGTAGTCCAAGCTGGTCTCCAATTCAACAGTCCTCTTGCCTCAGCCTCATGAGTGTCGGGATTACAGGCTTATGCCACCATGTTGGCCTCAAACTTCTTCCAAAAATGTTTTTGTTTAGAATTGTTTCGAAACCAGAGTTTATGAAATGAGTTGTCAATCTAGTACCTAGTAAGTGTAAACTTAGTAGAAAAAAGCTGTTTTGACTTTCTTCTCTCTCTCGTTTAGTTTTTCCATGGTTTGGCTTGGATATTGGTGGAACTCTGGTCAAGCTGGTTTATTTTGAACCCAAAGACATCACTGCTGAAGAAGAAGAAGAGGAAGTGGAGAGTCTGAGAAGCATTCGGAAGTACCTCACCTCCAATGTGGCCTATGGGTCCACGGGCATTCGGGATGTTCACCTCGAGCTGAAGGACCTGACTCTGTGTGGACGCAAAGGCAATCTGCACTTTATACGCTTTCCTACTCATGACATGCCTGCTTTTATTCAAATGGGCAGAGATAAAAACTTCTCGAGTCTCCACACGGTCTTTTGTGCCACTGGAGGTGGAGCATACAAATTTGAGCAGGATTTTCTCACAGTATGCATTTTTTAGCTTATATACAATTTACGGTAATTTCATTGTTAAAAATAATGCGAATTGCAAGTGGTAGGGTACTTTGGATTTCTAACGGAGCTTGAATTTTCTTGAGTGAAATGAAGATTGACTATAATTTAGTGATAGTCTGGAATTAGCCATCTAGAGATAGTTGCAGTTTGCTTTTTGCCTAGTCGAGATGTATGGAGAATCAGAACTTCAGAAAACAGCATCTTGATTTTTTAGTATGAAAACTTAGTCTGGGATAAACAATAGAAAACATGTCTGTGAGGAATAACATTAAGTCTTGAAAGGTGAGACTGAAAAAATTTAAAAATCATGTCATGAAATGTTTTTAGTTTCTCCTATTATTTTCTCTGCTCCTTCCTCTGCTTACCAATCACAAAAATGAATTGGGGAAAGTGATGTTTTTAGGGCTGATGACTAGTTTGAGGTGATTGACAGCAAAGCCCCCCTCCCTGAAAGCCCCTGATAGTGTTTGTGCTGCACTTGATAACTCCATCTCTTTACTACCACTGACTTAGAAGACAGGTACCGTGAGGACTTGATACTGTTTTTAACTCTGTGAACACTGAGCAAGGCCTAAGGTCTTTGAGAGGCTGGGTGAGAGGTACAAGAATTGACCTGTGAATTAGCCAGTGCCCTGACTGGCAAGGATACCTACAGACTTAAAATGTCTCCAGTGGTGTGTCTTTCATGCCACCAAATGACCAAAAGAGATTCTGTCTTTGTCTGTGTTATCCTATATGTGTCTTTTTTTGGGTGAGAGGTACTGGGGGTCAAACTTAGGACCTTGTGCTTGCCAATCAGGTGCTTAAGCCACTGTCTCAGCCCAGTGCTGGGATTACAGGCATGTGCCATCACACCTGGTTTCAGTGGCTGGCTTGGCTTGTGCTGGCACAGCATGTGGTACTGGGGATCAAACCTGGGTTCTTGAGCTTGCCAGGCAGGTACTCAGACCGTCAAGCAGTCTCTCCAGCCTTGACATGAATTATTTCAGAAAGTTTTATAGTCAGCCTTTGGATTTTTTTTTTTTTTTTTTTTAAATGTATTTAGTGTAGGGTCTACAGGGTCTCACTACGTAGATCAGACTTGTAGTGATTCTTCCGTTTTCAGCCTCCTAAGTGCTGGGATTACAGGTGTACGCCACCACGCCCAGTCTCCATCCCGGGATCAAGATTGTACCTGGCTGCTGCGCTGTGCCTAAGCAGGCACTTTAATCTCCTGAGGTATTTGGCGGGCCCAGTCTTTGGGTGATTCTTAGTTGCTGATTTTAGGTAGTTTTCTTCCTGTACGCAGAAGAGAATTCTTGTTTTTTCTGGAGGCCTCTTAGTGCAGCATGGATCATAATTGATAGATTGGGGAGAAAACCTGTTTCCAGAAATTTGTAGATTACCCTTTGGAAAATAGTTAGAAACCATTTCAGTTATTAAGAGGTTCAGCATGGTATATTAATCCATAGAGAGGATGTGAACTGGACTTTGTATATTAAGAATTGGTTCTTAGGCTATTAGGGTTTCTCCTAATATATGCACTTAGTATTTTTAAGTGCTATCCTTAAAAATGGTTTGAAATAAAATGCCTTTCAAATCTTGTTTGTGCTAAGTAAGGTGCTGCACACTTGCAACACCAGCACTTTGCGGGGGCTGAGGCAGGAGGACTCCAAATTAGAGTTCAGGCTGGGCAACATAGTGGGGGTAGTGAGACTTCACTGTAAACTGAAAAAAATCAAAGATCTGGGAATGAGCTGGGTGAAGGTCCTGGGTTTAGTGTCAAGTACACACAACAAAAGCCTGTTTACGTATTAGGAGTGACTAGTATTTTTTTTTAAAGTTAGTTTATTTATTTATTTATTT
>NW_004524636.1:2275218-2301720 GCF_000260255.1 Octodon degus
GGGCTGGCTGGCATGTGGTGCTGGGGGATTGAACCATGGTCCTTGTGCTTTGCTAAGCTTGTTCTGAGTAGGTGCTTTAGACCACTGAGCCATCTCACCAGCCCTAGGAGTGACTAGTATTTAATAAACAAGAGTGAAACATTTTCAAAGCACTGAGTTTCTGAATGTGAGTTAGTTTGCTTTATTTTGAGCTTTTGGTGCTAACTTTATATTCTGAGTAATTTGGGTTAGTGAAATTATCTGTGGACTCAGTCATTTAGTGTGTTAGGTTGCGGTTCATTCAGAATGATAGCACAACATATGAATTAGGAGGGTAAAGGAGACGTTTATTTGACAATATTAGAAATTTATTTGACAATATTAGAAAACTACTGGGATTTGAGTACACCACCAAAATAAAATGATTTGGCTTAGAAAAGAAAATTCTGGCATTTGGAGATACATGTGTCAGGAAGGCAGCATGGAACTCATCTTGACATGGAGTGGCAGATGAACCCATAGGACTTGGATTTCATCAGAGGAGTACAATATTAATTAGGGGCTAATTAAGGATTCACTTGAAGTTAACTTTTCTTCCTTCCACAGTGGATGGGAATAAATTGAATGTGAATGTGACCAAATTGGGAGTCTTAAAGAGGGAGAATTTTAGGGATAAACTTGTTTATAAACAGAATCAGATATTGCAGGCTGGGGAGATAGCTCAGTGGCTTAAGTACCTGCCTGGCAAGTGCAAGACCCTGAGTTTGATCCCTGGTACAGAGAAAAAAAAAAGATGTTTCTATATCTTAAATTTTTCTATGAATGACTGTGTGACACGTGTAGATATAAATATGGTTTTAAAAATACGCAAGTTAAGCCCAGAATGGTGACACATGCATGCAATCCTGTCACTCAGGAGGCTGAGGCAGGAGGATTACTGTTAGTTTGAGACCAGCCTGGACTAAATAGTAAGACCCTGTGTCAAAACAAAAGCAAGTTGAATTGGATATGGTAGCACATGCCTTTATTCCCAGCATTCTAGAAGGCTATGCAAAAGCTCTGGGCTTAATTCCCAGCACCCATCACCAACACGAATTGTATTTTATAAAATCATTCTCAGCTTGCTTGATTAGACTAATTATATGCCTTGTGACTCCACTTTAGTTCATATAAATCTGCTTCATTTTTAATTGCTATATTGCATTTTATATCCTGACTAATCTTATAATTTCTTTATTACTTTAAAAGAATTAAGTTGACCAGAATGGTTTAAATTTTGATACTGCTAACCCTTGTCCTCCCAAGAGGCTGTCACCAGTGTAGGGAATGAGAAATCTTTCCTGCTAATTGGACACTTGCAGATCTTAGACTTCAGGTCCACCTTACCACCTTACAGTCTTTTGGAAAGCAGATGCCAAAGTCTGCCTGGCTCCTGCTATGTGTCATCAGGTGCTTTCTGGTAAAGCCACGGTCCCAGCTGTACACCTGCCTCAATGTTCCTGTGATTGGAGATCTTTTTTCTAGTTGGCAAGTCTGTAAGTCCTCACTTTGTCATTTTTGACATTCATCTCTGAATGCCACAGTGGTTTATATGTAGTGTCTGTTTGGGTCTGTGCGAGTAGAAATGTGTTTTAGCAGTCCGTCCCCATGTTCATTGTCCTCAAATCTGTTCTGTAAAAGTATACACAATAGACATCTGTGGGTGCATTTTTTTTAACGTATGATTGTTGTTTCAAGTGGATTTTAAAAATTTCTGTTTTTAAAGTCTGAACGTGTTTTTATTTCATTACAGATAGGTGATCTTCAGCTTTGCAAACTGGATGAGCTAGATTGCTTAATAAAAGGAATTTTATATATTGACTCAGTTGGATTCAATGGGCGGTCGCAGTGCTACTACTTTGAAAACCCTGCTGATTCTGAAAAATGTCAGAAGTTGCCATTTGAATTGAAAAATCCATACCCTCTGCTTTTGGTGAATATTGGCTCAGGAGTTAGCATTTTAGCAGTATATTCCAAAGATAATTACAAGAGGGTCACTGGTACTAGGTAGGTCTTATATAAGTAATTGTTTATTCTTTTTTTTTTTTTTACATTTATTTAGTGTGTGTGTGTGTGTGTGTGTGTGTATGTGGCCAGCTCAGCCCACCAGGGGGCGGGGCTGGCTGGCATGTGGTGCTGGGGGATCAAACTGTGGTCCCTGTGCTTTGCCAAGCTTTTTCTAAGTAGGTGCTTTGGACCACTGAGCCATCTCTCCAGCCCCTGTTTATTCTTAATATCATAAAAAGTTAACTAAATATTCCAGGTATTACACATAATTATACTCTTAAGAGCTTGTTCAAGTTACATGAAAGACATTTTTTCCTGGGATTATATAAAATCATGTTTTTCTTTGAAAATTCTGATTTCATTACCTACTTTAATTCTGTTTGGGAGTTTATCAAAGTTATTTAATAAAGTATGCATTAACAGACTTATTGAGCTCATAGTTCTGCTCCCAGATAATTTCTGGTATCCATATATAAAAGTAGTGAACGTGCTAGTGCTGTGTAATTGAGACTGGCCTTGAACTTTTTTTTTTTTTTGGCGGAACCAGGGATTGAACTTAGGCCCTTGTGCTTGCCAGGGAAGTGCTTATTCCACTGAGCCATCTCCCTGACCCCTGGGAACTTTCTAGGTAGCTCAGGACTGCCTCAGCCTTTTGAGTGCTGGAAGTAGTCATGTACCCAGCTGGTACTATATGGTGTCTTATGAGACAAGGCAAAGGAAGATCCTAGCTCTGAAACCTGTAGATTCTATACATTGACACATATTCTCCCACTGTGTGGATTGGACACAGCCAGGGAATGGCCTAAGATGCAGAAATTGAAGGTACTGATCAGTAGGAAAATGATCAGGGAGGGTAATCTGGAAAGGGAAGATTAAATGGAAAAAGGGAATGAATATGTTTTGGTTTAAGAATTAGAAGTCACTTGAAGAAAAATAGGGGCTTGGGGTTTGAGATAAATAAGTATTTAATAGGTGTGAGCTAAAGAATGGAAAAATAATTATTTTTGGGAGGCAGAGTGGATAAACTAGTGTAAGACATTTATGGAGGAGACTATGAGAGGTTTGGATTGCCAGGCTGGGCTGTGGCTTCCAGGTAAGGAAGTGTGCTTTTTAACTTTTGGAATTAGTATATGTACCACAAAGTCACTGGTTTAAAGTGTAAAATTTAGTGGTTTCTAGTAGTTTGCAGAACTTTGCAACTATAATCCAATTTCAGAGCATTTCTGTCATCTGAGAAAGAATCTTTATATCTGTTGAAAGTGGGGGTGGTCAGTGAGCCAGAGCAGCAAGGTGCTTGATTGAGAACAACAATGTCAGGGATACACTTGAGGGGGAGGGAGAAGGTGGGGTTTGTATCAGGCCTTGCTCAGACTGTGCTCAGTGTGCAGCTAGCACACTGGTAGAAAGGTGGGCCTTCAGCTTTTCTGCTTTGGACATTGGCTCATATAAATATGTACATTCAGGGTGTACATGAGGTGCTTGTGTTTGACCTTTTACAGACTTGTTTCTTACTAGTGGCACCTGTATGATCTTCTTGGGACAAGAGTGGAGCGATACATGAATGTAACTTGGGGGTTCGTAAATATTTTTTGTTTTCTAAAAACAGTGTTGTAATACTGCATTGCTTGTTTTTACTCACAGTCTTGGAGGAGGAACTTTTTTTGGTCTCTGTTGTCTTCTAACTGGCTGTACCACTTTTGAAGAAGCTCTTGAAATGGCATCTCGTGGAGATAGTACCAAAGTGGATAAACTAGTAAGAGACATTTATGGAGGAGACTATGAGAGGTTTGGATTGCCAGGCTGGGCTGTGGCTTCGAGGTAAGAAATTGTGCTTTCTTTTTAACTTCTGGAATTAGTATATGTACCACAAAGTCACTGGTTTAAAGTGTAAAATTCAGTGGTTTCTAGTACTTTGCAGAACTTTGCAACTATAATCCAATTTCAGAGCATTTCTGTCATCTGAGAGAGAATCTTTATATCCGTTATCTGCCAGTTCTCACCCTGAGCCTTCTCTGAGGATGATATACTTTCTGTCTTCAGAATCTTGTTTTGAATATTTCATGTAAATGGTGTGGGTGGTTTGTGATCTTTGTGACTAGCTGCTTTCATTTAGTATAATGTTTTTAAGGTTCATCTATATTAATAGCAAGAGTCAAGTTTATTCTTTCTATTGCTGGATAAATACAGTATCGATAAGTCACACTGTATCTGTTTATCATTTGATAAACATTTGAGTTATTTCTGCTTTTAGGTTATTATGAATTTTATATATATATATATATATATATATATATATATATATTATTCCTTTTTTTAATGTATCTAGGAGTGGAGTTGTTGGGCCATGTGGCTGTATCATTTTGCCATTCTGTCAGTTTATGAAAATAAAAATTTTTCCATGTTCTTGCAAGCATGTTTATCTTGCTATCTAATAAGCATGAAGTGCTATTTCATTGTGGTTTCCATTTGTATTTCCTGAATGGCTCGTGAGTAGCTTGCATGTCCTTGTTGGCCTTATGTCTGTTATCTTAGAAATATTTGTCCATGTCTTTCACTAATTTTTTTTTTTTTTAACTACAAGAATAGTTTATATATTTTGGAAGGGAGTCCCTTAATAGATTTATAATTTGCAAACATTACCCTCCCCCCTTGCCTTTTCATTTCCCTGATGATGTTCTTTGTAGCATAATTTTTGATTTTGATAGTCTTTTATCTTTTATTCCATTTCCTGTGCTTTTAGTGTCATGTATAAGAAATCATTGCCTACTTTAAGGCCATGAGGGTTTACTTCTCTTATTTTCTTCTCGGAGTTAATAGTTGCAGGTCTTACATTTAGGTCTGTGACCCATTTTGAGGTTTTTTTTTTCTCAAAATCATTTATTTATATATTCATTCATTCATTCATTCATTCACTTATTTGGCACAGGGCCTTGCTACACTCTTCAGACTTGTAGTGATCCTCCTGTCTCAGCCTCCCCAGCCGTGGGACTACAGGCGTGTACCACCATGCCCAGGGCCTGGGATTCAGGGGCTTGCACAGCATGTGGTCCTGGGGATTGAACCTAGGTTATTGTGCTTGCCAGGCAGATGCTTAGACTGCTGAGTTATCTCCCCAGCATCCCCATTTTAAGTTTATAAGAAAATTTTTATTTACAGTGGTGGGGATTGAAGTCTAGGCTCTTGATCTTGCTAGCCATAGTATTCTATACCCCTAACTCAAGTTAATTTTTGTGCGTGGTGAGACGTAGTGAGAGCAAGTACCATGCTAAATTTCTTTAGCATGTGATCCAGTTGTGCCAGCACCATTTGTTGAACAGACCACTCCTTTCCTGTTGATTTCTCTTGGCTGCTTTGTCAAAAGTCAATCAACTGTAGATGTTTATGTTCATTTCTGGACTTTGAGTTCTGTCCCATTGACCTGTATATCTGTCCTTATGAGAGTACCACACTACCTTGATGACTGGTTTTCTATTAAGTTTTGAAATCAGAGAGTCTTCCAGGTTGTCTTTTTTAAAGATTATTTTGGCTGTGTGGGGCTCCATAAAATTACGTAAGAATCTTAGAATGAACTTGGCAGTGTCGGCAGAGAATATAGCAGGGATTTTGACAAGAGATTCAATCTGTAGACCAGTTTGGAGAGCATTGCCATTTTAACACTGTCAGGTCTTCTGGTGGTCCAAAAACATGGAATATAATAAATAAATGGAAATAATTTCCATTTATTTAGGGCTTTGGTTTTTTTCAACAATGTTTTATAGATTCTAGTATATTTCCGTCAAACATAATCCTAAACATTTTAGTCTTTTTCCTGCTGTAGATTTTTTTAAAATACAGTTTTATGTGTACATGTTTTTTTAACAGAAAAGATATACATACATGCTTGTTACTAATTTTAGGCCTTTGTTAAATACTGTGTATTTTTACTTTTTGTATGCAGCATTTACTGGTTATCACTGTTTTTCTGACTGGCTGGGTTTATGTTCTGGTCAGCTGTTAATATAACATTTCTGTTGATCAATACATTTTAAGTACTATCTTATAGGGAAATCTGAAACATATTTTTTTTTCTTTTTGTGGTGCTGGGAATTAAACCCAGGTTCTTGAGCGTGCTACACTCTCAGCCCTGAAATCTGAAACTAGCAAGTTGTTCTAGGACTCACTTAGCTTTGCTGTGATAAAGCAGTTTGCCAGTGTGAATGTGACCAGCTTGAGTAGAATGGCTGTGCAGTTGGTATGATTGTTGACAGAGGTGTCTCTGTAACTCGGGTGGCAGGAAGGGGTAGTGGTGCCCTCAGCAAATCTGAAATTCTGGGTCACTCTGGGACTGTGATGTCAGTGCTGATTTCAGTAGAAGGCATAGGGAGAGCCACCTGCTCATTTAGAGCTTGTTGGCACTTAGAAGCTGAGTGCTCTTTGAGCAGATGCTCCATCATTATGTAATAAAAAGTTGCAAGATTTGAACATTGTTGCTCTAACCAGCTTTTATCTCAGTAAAGTAACATTGAATTCATTTGGGCTTTGTTGACTTTGGTTTAGCAATGGGATGTTCTTCTTTTCCTCCCCCCTTCATCACAGCTTTGGAAACATGATGAGCAAAGAGAAGCGAGAGGCTGTCAGTAAGGAGGACCTCGCTAGAGCGACTTTGATTACCATCACCAACAACATTGGTTCCATAGCAAGAATGTGTGCTCTTAATGAAGTAAGGGGACCTGGGTTTTTTTTTTATAGTTCCCAGGGAAATGCTGAACTTCCTAAGTGGGTTCTGCCTTGACATTGTTGTTTGTGTGCTCTTTAGAACAGTGCCTAAGTGTAGTTGTGTTGTATAGATTTCCTTTCAGTGTGAAGTTCAAACTTCACCTACAAGTTAATCCTCACTGATTTCACTGAAGATAAGCATAGCAACTGCTTAGAGGTAAAGTAGTGGAAAGTAGAGGAAGTTAGGAAGGTTTCCAGGTTCTGCTGATGGGGACTGTGGGAGGGATGATGCTGAATTTCAGTCCTGGCCCATTGGGAGCTCTAGAGGCCTGAGAAGGAATCTGCTGGAACTTACTGAAGCTGGGAGAAGACAATTGGGTGACGAATGCCCAGCCTGGCTCCCTCCACCTCAGCAGAGCTATGTCTTTGTGCTTTCAGCTTCTTTACAGTGCTGCCTTGTAGCATTCAGGTCAAGCAGCATTGTACAGGGCTATGAAAGAACCAAGAATGGGCTGCCCTTGGGGAAAGAGGAGCTAGGGACCAGTTGGCGCAGATTTAGGGCTTGTCCCTATTTATTCTTTAAATAGGTAACGTAGGCATGAATTTTAAAAAGAAACCTTAAAGGCACAAAATGATTTGTCTCATTTTTAATTAAAAAGATACTGTATCTGATGAAATAATTAAAACATTTGAGTTTTTATTATATGTTCCTTTTCCTTTTGGTTATGTGTTTTAGGATATTTTGGTTGAATGCATACCATGTTATTTTTTTACTTAAATATGCTTTTTAAGAAGAATTTAAAAACTTTTAACGTATTAATTTGGTACAGGGTCTCGCTACGCAGCTTGGACTCATAATGCTCTTCCTGTCTTAGCCTCCCCAGTCTGAGGTTACAGGTGTGGGCCACCACGCCTAGTGTTGGTGGCCTGCACGGTGCGCCTGGGGCTCTGGGGCTGCATGGCATGTGGTACTGGGGATTGCACCTGGGTCATTGTGCTTGCCATGCAGGTGCTTAGGCCACCGAGGTATTTCCCCAGTCCTATTCCATATTTAATCAGGTTATTAGCATAGATTTGTAATTTTCACTGATCAGGTTCTTTAATATAAATTATTCACATGAGTAATTGGTTATAATGATAACTCTGCAGTAAGCTTTTTTAGGGGAAGCTTTTCTTGGCCTCAACTTTTATTCTTTTTTTTAATGTATTTATTATTGTTCATCCCTAGCAGTGAACTGGCAGATCAATTTCACTGAAACTCTACCAGTATTGGGAGTGGGATTTCAGGGTTGTGTTTTTTTTTTTTTTGATCCGAATGCCTTCAGGGCAGATTTGGCTGGCTTGAGTTGTGGGGATTGAACCACAGCAACCTGAGCCTGACTGCTTTGTTGAAGCAGCCACTTAAAGAACTGAGCTAAGGGGCAGGCCCCCCCAGGGTTGTTGTTTTTTTTTTAATTAAGTTAATAGGCTTAAAAATTCTGGTTTCTTTAATTATGCTCAATTTGAATTTTTTCTTCATATTAGGTTTCGAGTAATTTACCTATTTGTGGCACTTTCCTTTTTGAATTGTGGTTTGTTTTTAAACTTACTGTATAAAATTTTCAATTAGTATTTGTCATATTTAATAGATATATCTTTTTCTAATCTGTTTTTTTCTTTGACATATTTGGGCATGGTTTGCAGTGGGTGCAGAGATGTTTGGGGATCAAATTTCAGTAGCACTGACTGACTGGATTAAATTTGACCATCAGTCAAGTTACTGCTAAAAATTGGGTGGGGGGGGGTTAGTTTTTTTTTGAGAAAATACTAAGATGCAAACTAATTGCCTTTTTTTTGATGTGTTCAGAACATTAACCAGGTGGTATTTGTTGGAAATTTCTTAAGGATTAATACCATCGCCATGCGGCTTTTGGCTTATGCTTTGGATTACTGGTCCAAGGGGCAGTTGAAAGCTCTGTTTTCTGAACATGAGGTAAGGACACTTGTTTCTGGGGACATGTCACATACGTAACAGGTTCACACTGTAGCAGAACTTGAAGGAGAGCAGAGCTGGACTGAGTACTTTTTTTTAATTGAATGAGGAGTTTCTTTTTTTTATATTTAGGACAGGGTGTATAGGGTCTCACTGTAGATTGGATTCCTAGTGATCCTCCTGTTTACAGCCTCCTAAGTGCTGGGATTATAGGTGCGTGCCACCATGCCCATTCTCAATCACTGTGGTGTGCATCTGCTTAAGCAGGTGCTTTAATCTGTTGAGCTATTTGGCTGGCCTGAGGGGTTTCATTTTGATTATAGAATTTAATAGCTATTTCTTACCTCATAAAATGCAGAGTAGATTTTTGGTTAATTGTAAATTGAATCAGTTTTGAAGAAATTTATTTGTGTGATGGTGCCGATGTTCAATACCTAGGGCCTTTAATGAATGTAAGTGCTTGCTATAAGGACCTTGTACATGTTAGATGTGTTCTACTACTAAACCCCTGAAGAAAAACTTGAACATTTTTGTGTGTATTTTGGCTGCTTTATTTTCTGAGCCATTGTTTATATTTTCCCATTGCATTGACTCTGTGTAAGTATAGCTCCTCTGGGTTCTACTTTTCTTTTTCTTGTTTTTAATGCCAGTTTTTTATATTGATATAATTCATGTGTCATGTCTTTAAGATGTATCTCTCAAAATGAATAGGTCAGTAAAAAATTCCAGACTAGAACCACACTATCATAAGAACTTAGCACTTAGGCAGGATAGAAATGAGACTAGAGAAAAATCATCAAATTGCATAGTCTGATATCTTAATCTTCTGTTTTTCTTGACTGAAGATAAAGTTGCTAGTTGTGGTTTATTGAAATAAATTATTCAAGTGTTTTTGGATTTTAGATAGTGTTACAAAGAAAATTTTTCAGAATTATGTGTGTAGCTTAGTGTAACAGTATTTATACAGACTGAAAAAAAATCAAAGTAGGGTTTGATCGGTAGAGATTACCTTTTCCTTTAATATTGTAAGCCATGTCTTTTTATTTCTGAATGCTGTTATGTTAGTAAATCAACTGAAATGTCATTAAAGTTATTATTGTTCATCTTTCTGTTTTTCTTTGTGATCTTCGACAGAATAAAATGAAATTCTGTTTAATGTTACATCTTTTTTTTTTCCTGTACCAGTCATCAAACTTAGGACCTTGTGTTTGCCAGGGAGGTGTTTGTGCAACTGAGCGATATCCCTGGTCCCTTAATGTTAAATCTTAGTATAACTTCCTTCTGTATAATTTCTACTTTTTTTGAACCATTTCCTAGGTAAACGTGGAGATTAGTTTGTTAGGCTGACATCTTTCAGACTTCTATATTCATGTAATACAGGTTGAACATCTCTAATTTGAGAGACTGAAATACTCTAAAATCTGAAACTTTGCCAACTTGACATTTCTGACATCAGATTTCTTTTTTTTTTTTTTTTTTGTGGTGAAACCAGGGATTGAATTTAGACCCTTGTGCTTGCCAGGGAAGCACTTATTCCACTGAGTCATCTCCCCGGCCTTACATCAGATTTCTAGATTCAGCTTTTTTAGATTAGGGTTCCAATACCAGATTAACCTCTTTGCAAATATTCCAAAATCCAAAAATCTCCCAAATCAAAATCACTTTGATCCGAGCATTTTGGATAAGGGATGGTCAACTTATTAATTATAAACCCTTTATGATTTTTTTTTTTTTTTTTTTTTTTTTGAGATGGGGTCTTGTAGATATGCGCCTCTATACGGGCTATTTTTACATTTTATCATTCTTCCTGCTGGTTGCATTGTTTTCTCTGCTTAGCATTGCTGGGCCATGTGTCTGTTCTCCATGTGCAGCCAGGCCTCTGACTCTAATGTGGCTCTCTGCCCTTGCAAAACTTTTAGCTTTTTTTTTTTTTTTTTTTTTTTTTTTGTACTGGGGCTTGAACTCACAACCTTGCATTTGCCAGTCATTTGTGCATGCCACTGTGCTATCTCCCTAGCCCTTACTTTAGCTTTTCTGAGTCTTAGGCATTTATGGTTGAATGGTTCTCAAAAGCCTCCTTCATCCTTTATCATTCCCATCCTAACACATGCTTGGTAATAGGTTCTGGGTCTCTAGGAGAATTCAGTGTAATGGCTAACCCTGCCTCTTTATTTTTTACACTGTAAAAGGAAGTACAGACATAGGAAGCTGTAAGATTACATCTGTGGCTCTGAAAGGGAACCTGAGCATGGCAGAGTCTGTCCAGGTTGCCCTACAGCTTGTAATATGTTCTTTGGAATTCACAGTCAAGACTTTTAAGGATCTTTCTTACATCTCTTTTTCAGTTACTTTTTATTTTAATACTTTTGTCTCATGCTTTGGAGACCTTGCTAGATCTGTAACACTGAATGACACTTCCCCAGCCTCTATTGGATATTCTGTCATTGTGGGTTTTGTCTTGTATCCTTTAATAATTTACCCTTCTCTTTTTGGTTGGATTTCTGTGTTCTCAGTTGCATTTGACCTAAATGCTCATCTCTGATGCGGTATTTGTTCTCTTTCAGTTGGTAGTTTTCTATCTCTTGCCTCTGTTTGCCCTCCCTTTAGAATCTTCCTTCTTCTCCCTATCCCCTCAGGGCACTGCTGACCACTCCTGACTGCTCACCTCTGGGCATAGCTGCTCCTTTCTTAGGCTATAGAGAACCCACCTGCGTTGCTGTCCACATCTTTTGCTCTTGTAACCTCATGCTCAGCAGTAGCATCCCTTCTCATCCCTGCTGCCCTCATCTTCTCCTTAGATGTCTCATGAGCATCTTGCTTCGGTTCCCCACCCTGCCTCCCACCTCCAGCTAAGGCCTACCACCTCCAGCTAAGGCCTCACACTTGTCCTCTGATATCACCACCCTTAGTTGTCTGGAGGCATGCCTCATACCCCCAGAACAGCTGGGGCCCTCTCTTACCAGAGATACTGAGTCATGTAACTCCTGTGGCACCCACCATAGGTTTGGCTCTGTTCTTCCCACAGTAGCCAAGCTGGCTTTAGGCCTTCAGCTGGGGCTTAGGAATGGGTCAGGAATTAAAGGCAATGCTGACTTTAATGTTAGTAATTATACTTGTGGTAGTTGAAGTAAATCTGAAGAAAATTGCTCTTACTTTTGGTGTATTCTTTTCAGGGTTATTTTGGCGCTGTTGGAGCACTCCTTGAGCTGTTGAAGATTCCCTGATTGTTACCTGGAAGGGCTTCCTGGATCCTTCCATGATGGACATTGTGAACTTCATTTTTTAAAAAGAGACTTACTCAGTTTTATGATTGTTTACTACTGAATCAAAGTGAGAAATAATTGTATTTTTTCTAAGTCATCAAGAAAAAAATTTATTCTAAACTAGCAACCAGTAAGCAAAAATACATTAAAAACAAAGTGGACCATGTCCTTGCATTGTGAGGATTTGCTGTATTCAGGCTGCTCTTCAGTAGTCTTGTTAAGCTTGTGGTATGCTTTGAAACCTCAGCATCATTCCCTGCAGATGCTCCAGGACAGCTGTCTTGTGCTCCTGTGTTAGCTGAGTGGCTGAATGCAAGTCAGGCTGCTGTGTGTCAGTCTTAATTGCAGTTTTACCAAAATGGCCTTGGAGATCATCTGTGTATTATTGGTTTGCATGTAGCCTTTGTGTGAGCATACTTTTTTTTTTTTTTTTTTCGGAACCAGGGATTGAACTCAGGCCCTTGCACTTGCCAAAGAAGCGCTTATTCCACTGAGCCATCTCCCTGGCCCCCTTGTGTGAGCATACTGAAGAATAGCTTACTTCAGGGTTCTATTAACTTTTAACTGGGCAGGGTAATTTTTTTTCTTTTTTAAAGATAAGTGTCTCAGTGCATAGCCCAGATTGGCCCAGAACTCACAGCAATCTTCCTGCCTCAGCCTCCCAATTGTTGGGATTACAGACATGTACCACCACGCCTGGCCGGGGCAGGTTAATAATTCTGTACCCGAAGTTTGACAAGTAGTTTTTGGGAGGGCATTTATTATTACTTTACACTGAAAACAATGAAGACTTCTAGGTGGAAAGTTAAGACTTGTGGCGGTTTTCTTGGGTAACAAATGGGGTTAGTGACTTGAAAGTTATAAAGTAAGCTAGTAGAAAAAACAGCCCACGAGAATGACAGCAGGTTAAAGGGCTGCTAGAATCGCCATGGTGTGTGGGCATATATGTGCACACAGGTGCACAGGTAAAGTACTCGGAAGTCAGTGGTGAAGGAGAAGTGTGGAAGCCACTGAGGAGCTCCTCAGGGTCACGGTGGGTGCTCAGGCTGTGTGGTAACAAGTCTCAGGAGTCTGGATGGGCTGTGAGATGGAGTCTTGGGAAGGGCTGAACCTTTGTTTTCTGCTGTGCAGAATGAAAAGCCTCCTTGGAGATAGTGCAGCTCTTAAATCTTAGGTATTAAGTGATTTGATGCCAGCATTGCTGTGGGAGGCTGGGAAGTGCCTGCCGTTCTGCAGCCAGAAGACACCAAGGCTTTGCTGGGTGGCAGAGCTATTTCTGTCTTTTGGCCTTGGTGGCGAGGGCTGGGCCTAGCTGAGGTTGGCCTGGCCACGTGGGGGCAGCAGAGGACAACTGCCAGCCTGAGGTTGGGGCTGAGCCCTTCTGCAGAGCCTGGCTCCTCTGGACATGGGTGCCTTTGGCCTGAGCCCTCCCATGGCACAGAAAAGAAGCACACTACAGAGCTGGCAGCTGGTTCCCTGTGGCTGTCACTTTGGCTCAGAGATCCCAATTTTGCATCTCCCCCGTTGTCTGCTTGGTGGCTTTACCTTTCCCCTCAGCCACCAGCTTTAGCCCACGAGACGGGGGTGGGTGTTGTTCAGTATCCCCAGTGCCTGATGGGGGGCCTGGCCCTAGCTCAGTCCTTTAAGTGGCTGCTTCCACAAAGCTGTCAGCCTCCGGTTGCTGGAGTTCGAACCTCACAACTCTCCCGCTGGCCAAAAGTGCCCTGAAGGCATTCGAGGAACAAAAAAAAAAAAAAAAAAAACCCTTATTCCCAGTGCCTGAGGCCTGCCTGCCACCAGAGGGCAGGGAACTTCTGGCATCCTGTGAGATGTTCCAAGTTCCTGTACTGTGACCCCATCTTGCTAGTCCACCCTATTTGCATCATGTAACAGGAAGAAACCAAAGTCTACCCAAGGTCACACAGCTGGGAACAGTCAGAGCTGGACTCATGCCCAGAGCCTGGGTAGGGACTCTGCCTTTCCCGTGCCTTCCTCCTGTGACCCACAGTTGCCCCTGTTGTTAAGAAGCTGCTTTGCCTCACTTTCCACCTTGTGCTGACTCAGTCATTCCATACAATGATTCTAAATGGGCTACCATTGGATCGATCTTAAAAAATTAAGGGGCCTTTTACCGTGCCTTTGCTTTCTTGGCCACTCATCTGCTAAGCTGTTCTTTTGAGGACAGATGGTATCAGTCCCTCAGGTTCACAATTCCAGCTCTGGCCTCTGAGCACAATGCCTACTGCTCTCTGCCTGCGGACCTCCAAGGCTGCTGTCTGTACATCAGGACGAGCTCTTCACAGCTGACTCCCTTTACTTCCAGTTCCAGGTGCACACAGTTCAGCTCACCCTGTCTGCTGTTCCTCCAGTTTGCTCTCCACTTGGTGGCCTGCGAGCCCCACATTATGAGGTGGCAAGGGGGCTGTGGGAAGTACTTGTTGGGCTGTGTTGGCTGTACTGGGGGGTTTCCTGGGTTTGAACTGCTTCATTTTGAGATACCAAAATGGTTTAGTGTATGAGACAATGCTGAGGATGATATCTATACAGGAGATTTAGAGAATTTGAGAAGCATGAGAAAAATAGTGAAGTGACAGGAAGCAAAAGAACAAGGTCAAGTAAACAAACCTAGGCTCCAGTGCTTGAGGGCAGGGTACTCTCTTCTAGCACCTGGATGCAGGAGTTACAAGGCTCCCTAGAGGCTGAGAGGAAGGCAAGTCTTGGGGGTTGTAGGCCGCTGAGGGACAAAGCTTGGCTGTCTTATTAGAAGTGGCCCTAAATGTTGGCGTTCATGGTCAGGAAGCTGCTTGTTTATGTCTAGCTGTGTCTTCAGAGCTGAGCAGGGGAAACTCAAAAGGCATAGGCTTCCACTGTAGCCTGCACTGGAGGCCCTGCTGTCTCCCTTGAAAGGCCTCAAGCTCTTGCTACTGTTCCCTGTTCCCAACCAGTGTCCCCCGCACAACAGAAAGGGGTAGGTCACAGGGCCTCTGTGACAGCCATGGTGCCTGTGGACATATCCATTGATCAGAACCACTCATCTTGAATTTCCAAGTCTAGCCAGTCTTGAGTGTGGGTGACTCCTGAAAAGGTACATGCTCAATATGAAGTATTTTCAAAACTGATTTTTATTTACATGTGTTTGAATCAATTACATGCATGTTTTGTCTTCAAACAAGTGATTAGCAAAAACATTAAATTCTTAAAATAGCAATTAAATATACAAAAATATAGCTTACAAAAAACTGCGAATGTTTAAAAATATTCTGCTGCAGAATTCTTAGTTTACAAATACGTCTATGAAACCTGAAGCTCAGTATTTCATAAACTTTTTTTTTCTTTTTTTTTTAGTTATAATATCTAGTGAATAAACCCCAAAGGGCTGAACTGCAAGACGAAAGTGCCCCCTTCCTAGCCAGGATCTGTCAAGAGACAGTTACCAGGGTTACTCTTGGAAGATAGGCTGTCACCAGGAGGTACTTGCTAACTCTGGCCACCCTCCCCTTGCCTGTGTCAGCCAGGGTTGGGAGGGACATGGACAGAGAGGAGTGGCACAGCAGGCCCAGATACAGACCTTCCAGGCTGGACCTGGCCCAGGGAGCTGAGAAGAGTCCCAGCAAAGCACAAGCAAGCCTTCCAGCACTGGTTCTCCCATGCTGTGGGGTCACTGTGAAGCAACAAGGGTATTCTGACCCCATGGCTCCTGGCCTGAGGTCTGGATTAGTATGCCAAAAGTGCTGATGCTCGGTCTAAAAATGGAATAAGATTTGTATCATGCAATAATTTGAGTCCTAACACTGAATCACAAAAACATTTACTGAACAAGCCTCATTTTCTCCTGCCATTTCCACTAAAGAGCCAAGACCTGGTATTTTCCAATTATCACCTGCAAATTGCACTATTTAGACCTCTATCTCTTAAGAGATTTCTATCCACTGCAAGGAAAGATGCTAGCCACAGATGGGCCAGAGCTTCCACAAGTGCCCTGGCGTGGAGTTTGCGCAGAATTTCAAGTTGGGGGGACCTGCTGCGCTTCTAGTCCACTCGACTGCTGCTCTGGGTGGCAGGGAACAGGTGATGATGGCCAAGAGACCCTGGGCGGCTGCTGCGGAATGAGATGTTACTCTGTGCTTCTTCCCTGAAGGCTACTGGGAGGGAGCTGT
The DNA here is from genome assembly GCF_000260255.1 of Octodon degus. Classification (NCBI taxonomy): domain Eukaryota; kingdom Metazoa; phylum Chordata; class Mammalia; order Rodentia; family Octodontidae; genus Octodon; species Octodon degus. The sequence continues at coordinate 2,291,331 of NW_004524636.1, forward strand.
TTTCAAGGGCAAAAATAGGAATCCAGCTCTCTGAAGGCTGAGAGAGGAGTATTGTGTGAATTTGAGGCCAGTGTGAACTGCATAGCAAGACCCTGCCTTAAAAGGGGGGGGGTGACCAAAAAGAAGCTGGGCGTAGTGGCACATGCCTATAATCCCAGCACTTGGCAGGCTGAGGCAGGAGGATCATTGAGTTTGAGACCAGCTGGGCTACAAGGTGAGCTCAAGGCCAGTCTGAACTACATAGTGAGACCCTGTTTCAAAAACAATTAAGTGCTACAGATTCTGCTGTCCGATGGAAAGTTAGTTGAGCAAGGGGAAAACTCTAGGAAGCATTTGCTTTTGAGTGAACTTAAAGACCAAGGGAAAAGAAGCCAATCTGGGAACCCACATATGGACACTGAAGTGTAACCATTGTTGGAGCTGGAGAATAGTTAAGACAACTGTCTGGTAAGATAGAACCCTTGTGTTCAAACCCCTGCCTTAGAAACATTGGCACTCACCAAAGAGACCATGACAGGTGTAGCTGGATATCACTATGGGACACTCCTGGTTCTTTGTGGAGCAGCTGTCAAAGGGGTGGGGTGGCAGCTTGTTGGGAAACCTGCAGAGACTGCTTAGGGCTGGTGTGGAAGACACAGGAAGCATGGTGCACTTGGATTAGCTGAACATTTAAGAGATTTGCGGTTTCTGTTTTGTATAGGAAACCAGAATTCCAGTATAATGTAATCAAGTGGGAGATGGCTTAGTGGAAAAGCACTTCCTTGGCCAGTGCAAGGGCCTGAGTTCAATCCCCAGTTCCGCAAAAACAAAACCAACAAACCCCACAAAGGGAATATCATTGCAAAAACACCTCCAATTCAGGCTTCTTACAGATATTCTGACTTCTGGATGGCTCTGTCACCATAGATAGGAATGTCTCTTGAATTCCTGCTTCTTGTGAACAAAAAGATAATGTGTATGTGTGAGTCTACACACATCTTTGGAAGGATACATGAGGAATAAAATAATAGTGGTCATGGGGTGAGGACTACAAGGAAGACAATTATATAATTTGTGTGCTTTTGTGGGGAATATTCAAACTAAAAAGGAGACTCGGCACTAATTTGTGCTTTGTGGGCAGAGGCAGATGAAGGTGACCAAGGAAGGTCAGGAGAGGAAAGGTTGGGGACCAGGCACCTGCAGCTCAGGAGGCATCCAGTGATGCTGTGAATTGTCAGTGGTGCCTTGACTCAGTCCCAAGAGGCTGTTTAGTCACTGTTACTACATCCCTTGCTGATGAGGCGTTGGGGGTTGACCAGAGAGGCACAAGACAAGTGAGTCCCAGGAGGTCATATTGCAAGTGCTTCTGCTAGATCTCTGGGACCTTTCTCTATGTGTATTTCATCCCCAGGAAGTCTCTAGTTACTCTTTCAAAGAGCAGGATCAGGCCATGGAGATGATATGCTCTGGAGTAGGGCTGTGAAAAGGGTCCTCATTAGTCAAGTCTTGTCAAGAACATCCTTGCTAGCTGTGGGAGCTTCCCTGTATTTCTCAGTCCAGAACTCCTCAGAGGCCACTTGTCCCTAGCTGGCTATTCTTTCTTCCCGTTCTCCCTGGCTAGGCAAGCACAGGCCACAAGGGCCTTATCTGCCAGGGGCAGATAAGAAAAGCAGCAGATGAGACTGTTCCCAGTTTCTGCATCCAGTTCAGTTCATTTGTGACCCTAGCAATGACCAGATAATGATTTAGCCACAAGGGTCCAGCTGGGACAGTGCACTCCATTAACCCATGGTGCACATTGTGCTGCCTAAGACACTGAGGAACTACACCATCCAAGAGCAGCGTGGAGTGCCCTTGTATCCACACATTTAACCACAGACGAGTGCTCATGGGTGTGGAAAGGGCAGCCTTCTATGAATTTGGGTCTGAGCCAAGGGAGTATAAAGGGATCCTTACATCATTTTCCCCCCTACATGGTTCTTTTAAAAAGTGTGGATGGAGTTGCCTTCAGAAACTTGTGAATTTAATCTGAGTAAAGAGATGACATTAATGAAGGGGTCATTTGCATGGCCAGTGCTGTAGACATAAAGGCTGGTTTGGGGGTGGGGAGCAAACCTACTGGGGTTGTGTGGCCAAGAGCTGCCAGAACTATGAGTGATATTGGGCCTGCCACCTGCCACTGTAGGCCACAACACAGGAGATGGGGTGAGGGGAAATACATCTCCAGCTCTAGCTGGTTCTAGAAGAAATGCCTTGAAGCACTCCATATCCATAAGTGTGGTGAAAGTGAGGCTAGGGAAGAGACTCACTGCCTGAGGGCCAGCCTGGCACCAACTGCCTCCACCTGCCTGGAACTCTGACACAGTGAGCTCACTATTCTGTCTCTGTGCAAAGGCAGGGGACTCATGAGGCTGTGTCCTCAGTTCTGCAAAGGGACCGAAAGGGCTGCAACTGAACTGTGAGAATCCTTCAGAGGCTGTGTCAGTAGTTGTATAGAGCATAGGCATTCCTCCTTTGATGGGAAGGATTCTTTCTGTTGGAGCCCTACTAGAAAGGGACATCTACTCCAGGTTGCTATAAAAATGGTACATGCTAGCTACTGAGGAGGTTAGGCCCAAAGCAAGCCACTTCTGACATTGGTCACTGAAAACATTTCACTGTAAACTGGGTGTTGCAGCATTAGGTGCAGTCATGCTACAAACAACATGAAAGGAGGGTGAGTGTGTATAAAGAGTTCTCCTTTTGTGTTTGTAGCCAAACAGGCTAAGGCGTTCGAATAAAAATAGTTCATACTTCTCTTGCCCTGTTTAGGAAGCAGGCCAGTTGGCATACCACAAATAGATCACCCATAGGAAACGGCCAATTCTGACTGGATTAGTAATTTTCCAAACTGGATTCTGCTTGGCACTTTTCTAGGCAAATGGGAATTTTCCTTCTCATCTGACCTCAGCCACCTGAGCCAAGGATAGGTTTGCTCTCATTCCAAGACAGTACAGGCTGGACTCCCCTAAAAATGCCCGGAATATGCCATAAGCAGAGCAGCAAGCCCTTCCATCCTCTCTCCATGTCACACAGACTTTCCAGTAAAAACCCTCCCCACTCACACCTGTGGATGGAGCGGAACACAGTGGTTGCTGAGGCCTTGTGGAAGCGCTCCTGTGGTGGAGAGAGCAGGCTGGGGGAAAGAACATTTTCTGTCACTCACTGATGCTTTTATGACTGAGTTATAGAGCTTAAGAGGGGGCAGAATCATTTTCAGAAAAGCAGGACAGAAAGAGCCAAAGGGCAGCGTGCACTTCCCTCTTATAAAGACACCTGCAGTCATCAATGCAAGTCCAAATACTGAGGCACACACCAGTGAAGGAGGGGATGGACCCAGTTATAATTCTGAGTGGATCACTGGCTTTGGGCTTCAGACTTACACAGTGATCTTATAAGGATAAACTTAAAAGTCACTGGCAAGCATTTTAAGTAGAAACAGGGCAAGAGACAAAAGAACAGAGGGAAAGAAGAGGGGCAAAGCTGGATGAAGCAGCATCTTCATCCAATGGGGCCAGGCAGATCAGCCTTTCTCAGAAAGCTGCTCCTCTCTGGGGTCACTTGAGGGGCTCACAGTGGTCCTAAAGCGACAAGCAGAATGCAGCAGCTATAAGGACCCTGCACAGTATTGTGGGCCCCCAGGTCATACAGGGACAGTGCGGGCTCCTGATGAGCCCCACCGGTGAAAAGGAGGGGACATGATCAGAGGAAATGATCTCTGATCAGGCCTTTTCAGCCCCACTGATTGTTTTCAGCTTGATGTGACACCAAGCACTGAACTTGGGGCAAAGTGGTGAGAGGACTGCGCAATTGCACCGAAAGCCCTTGGGTTCAGTATGACCTTATCGGATGAACACAAGCCTTACGGGCACTGGCAGGTTGTGCTTCAGCTGGCGTAACCGCTGGCTTTACTTGGCTCAGGGCTGCCAGGTTTCCAGGGTTCTGCACAGAAGCTTATCGTCCTTAGGGTGGGGTACGGATTTAGAAACCTTTTCTCAGCTCCCTTCTCTAACACCTGTGTTCATCCTTCCCTTCTGCTTAAATTAATAAAGATTCACCTTGACATGGAGGTAAGTGCCTGGTAAACAGCGTAATGGAGTTAGCAAGAGACCATTATGAAGTTTCTGGAAACAAACTTGCAGGCTTATCCAATCCTCTTGGCGTAGGGTGATGTCAGACTGCGTTGATTGTCACAAGATCCAGAGGCCTGGGTTCCCAGCCTAGCTGGCCAAGAGTTCTCCACGAGGCAAGGGAAATGGCAGCTGGTGCCTCAGGTAGACAGCAGCCAAGACATAGACTGCTTGTGTTCCTCCTGGCTCCACGCAGATCTCATCCAGCAACAGTCTGATCCACACAGTGAGCTATACAATGTTTTCTGCTCCGGGGAGGGGGCCCTGGGGGGGTCCATGGTCCTGTTTACTGTGCAACTGGGCCAGCTGCAGAACTGGCATGTTGCACAGGGGACACACTTTCCGAACCTCCAACCACTTAATAAGGCACCTGCAGAACGACATGCCACAAGGGGGATGTGAGCCCCAGGTTCATGGCAGCCCCAGTCCCCAGATTGCTGTTGCCATGACTTGTGGATACATCTGTGGTCCAAAGCCAGAGTGTGAATTGGGTGTGGTCCCAAGGAGCCCCACGACATGCAGAGAAGGCCTGCCACACTGTGCAGGAACCAGCAAATCTATCTCCCACAAGGTGATAGCAAGAGGTCACAGTGAGTATACTGAGCCCTGAGCTGCTCACTACTTAAAGAATAAAGGTCACTGGGGAGGGAGGTGACAACTAGGAAAAATACAGTTTTCTAATATAAATCCAAAACATAAAATTGAGTGCAAAGGGGGAATATTACTATGTCTTCAGGAAGGGAGAGGAGGCTGTTTCATGCCACCATTTATATCCAGACTACTTACTATGCTTTAAAGTAACTATGGCTCTGATTGAAATATATTTAGGAGATTGAAACTGTCATTGGAAAGTTCCAGCCAAACAGCTGTTTACAGCTTACATGCCAATGAGGCGTGGACTTGGGTGGCTCTGCTCAAGCTGTCTTGTGGTGGTCATGGTCTGCCTGCCTGTCCCTCCTAATGTCACGTACACAGAGATGCTCTGCCTGCTCTGTGGTGCAGCCCTGGCTCCTACTCTGAGGGGTTCGTCAGCTTTTTAGACCAATTGAAAAGCCATCTGGCGTTGCCCCAAGGCCCATATTACATTGGCTGATGTACCTCTAAGTTGGATCACACTAACTAAACAATTCTGTAACGTTACTCACTTTCTGTGGAAGGCATGCTTACATGGACAAATCCCCAACTCATCTCGAGGCTTGAAGTCTTCTAGACATACTGCACAGAGCTGAAAGACAAAGTAATAAATAAGGCCAAAGGTTCTTTATGTGAGGGCAAGAGGCTGGCATGGCCACAGCCTGCTGAGTAAGGGCCTCATAATGTTCCTGTTGCATGGCTCAAAGGCAGTAGGCAGACAGGAGAGATGTGTGACAGGGTCACGGTGTCACACATACACGCTTTACGTTCCCCAGAGATGCTCTGCCTGCTCTGTGGTGCAGCCCTGGCTCCTGAATGCTCACTGCAGGGCACATTCTGAGCAATCCTCACTGTAGTTTTGTGGAGGACTTTCTACTATGGTGCTATCCTATCTTTGTCAAATTAAAAGTTAAGGTTTCACTAAGTGAAAATTTATGAAAATATGTAGACTATATTAGGAATCTCTGCTACTTGGAAAGAGGCTTTCTTTGCCACCTGATTCTCATTTCCAACACAACTTCCTGAGTGCTGACGAATGTCCTGGATACTGTACACTTGCATTTGCCCACTTTACAGGAATGGAGACAGAAACTGTATCGGGGACCAGCTGGGCATGGCTGGGGATCCAGGTCTGTTGCCCTGATGCCCCATAGAAACAAGCCTCATGTGTAATGGCCGCATGCCTTTACATGCATCTCTGTCCATTCCCAGTGGCCTGGATTGGGCACTGGCCTATTCTTGATGATGGCCTGGTTTCACTCTCTCCACTTTCCTAACCTCTACCATGTCAGCCCACCCTCCTAGGTTAATGTACATCATAGCCAGCACCCTGAATACTGATCTTCCGATGGCCCTTCATGGACCACAGACAGGATTTTCCCAGGAGGACAGTAGATGACTGTTGGGTCAGAACTGCAGAAGGAGGAAGAGCAGGGCAGAGTTTTGTCCCTGGTTTGCTCCTCATGACTGCTGTCTGATCAGATAGAAGGATGTGGAAAGGCAGCTCACCAATGCCAGCTGTTCTTAAAGTTCACATTTTGTGTGTGTTTTTTAAAATGTATTTGGTACAGGGTCTCACTACACAGCTTGGATTTGTAGTGATCCTACTGTTTTCTGCCTCACCAGAGCTGGGATTACAGGTGTGGGCCACCATGCCCCGTTTCAGTGGCTGGTGAGGCATGTGGCACTGGGGCTTGAACCTAGGTCCCTGTGCTTGCCAGGCAGGTGCTTAGACCAGCAAGCTAACTTGCCAGCCCCCTGTGAACACTATTTTCAAGCCCATTTTTTGTTTCTGGAAGCAAGTTAAGAACAATTTGGATAAAACAGAAGCTAACTTTCAGTATCAGGGTCCCTTTTGGGCCTCAGCTTCTTATCTATAAAGGGGGATGATGTACTCACTTCCTAGACTCAACAGACCCTTACTTCTCAAGAGCCCTGACCCAAATCTTCTGAACTTTCTTTTTTTTGGAAGAAGTACCAGGGATTGAACTCGGGACCTTGTGCTTGCCAGGCAGGCACTTATGCTGCTGAGCTACATCCATGGCTCCTCTTCTAAACCTTCTGCAGGTTAGGCCTATCCTTTGGAGGCTCAGTACTAACCACACCCAAGCACAAGTTGGACTGATCGCTCATTTTCATTCAGTTGTTCTTCCAGTGTCCAAAATTATATTTGATCTTTTCAAAACAGAGTTTGTAGCTAGACAGGGTGGCACACACCTCTGATCCCAGCCTCTTGGGATATCAAGGCTAGAGGATGGCAAGTTCAGGTCCAGTGTGTGTTACAGATACCAACAACAATAACAGTAAATAAAAAATAATAAAAAGGAGGGCTGGCCAGATAGCTCAGCAGATTAAAGCTCCTATTTAGGCAGACACAGGGACAGGGTGAGATCCCCAGTCAGCCTGCAGTGCAGCACTACATGCCGAGCCAGCCCTGCTCCCAGGTGTGCTGAGCCACCATTGAGACTGGGCATGGTGGCCTATGCCTGTAATCTCAGCGCTGGGGAGGATGAAAACAGTAGGATCACTACGAGTCAGAACTATGTAGTGAGATCCTGTACCAAATACATAAAAGAAAAAAAAAAACAGTAAACGATGCTTGGTTTAATCAAAGGTTACATCTAAAATGATGTTAAACAAAAACATCAATTCTCTGATGAAGATGGGGAGATAGCTCAGTAGAATAAAATGCCTTCCTGGCAAGCACAGGGTCCTGAGTTCAATTCCTGGTACGGGGGTGTGTGTGTGTGAGATTCCAGTGACAATTCTCTGATGAAAAATATGCAGAATGCCTAAAGGAGTAGTAGATGATTTCAAAGTGTCTAATCATAATGTAGATAATTATTTTTATTATTCAATTAACTCCACAAGTTAACTTTTTTTTTTTTACACTACCAGGGATGGAACTTGAGACTTTGCGCTTGCCAGGCAGGTGCTTATGCCACTGAGCTATATCCCCAGCCCCAAATTAACTGTCTTTGAAGAGATGAACAATGCAGCTTCATTACATTTAGACTATGTAAGATACAGACTTTATAATGTACAGTTTTTCAAATACATGCTTTAAATACCAATTCAAAAATTCAGAAAGGCAAGAAGAGAAAGGGAAATAAAAATTACGAACATCTGCAGCCAGAGACAACCCAAGGAGTAGCAATGAAAAGAATTCTTATACATAATGTGTCTTAAAACATACAATACGAAGCCAGGCATGGTGGCAGACACCTATAATCCCAGCAGTTGGGAGGCTGAGGCAGGAGGACTGCTGCAAGTTGGAGGCCAGTCTAGGCTACATAGTAAGTTCAAGGCCAGCTTGAACTGCATAGGGAGATCCTGTCTCAAAAAACAAAGCAAAACATAAAATGTAGGATAGGATATCCAGTCAGATGTATCCTTAAGTTACGTGGGAACCAGCCCTACAACCCAAGAGCTAGACAATCCCCGAGGTTCTTAGCCTTATACATATGCACACACCTCCCTTACTCTATCTTTCTCTGCTCCACTTCCTCTACTCCACACTCCAGGAAATAATAGTTTTCTTTTTTCATGGCCACTGATAGGGGAATACTGGAAACATTTTTTTTTTTTTTTTTTTTTTTGTATTTTTTAGGGAAGGGTCTACAGGGTATTCAGGGTCTCACTACTAGATTGGACTAGTAGTGATCCACCTGTTTACAGCCTCCCAAGAGCTGGGGATTATAGGCGTGCACTACCACACCCAGTCTCAATTGCCATCTCAGCGTGCGTGGGGAGCAGGGCCGGCACAGCAGGTCCGGGGATCAAACCCCTGAATCTGCTGAGCTATTTGGCAAGCCCTGGGAACATTTTTTTTTTTTTTTTTTGGCAGAACCGGGAATTGAACTCAGGTCCATGTGCTTGCCAGGGAAGCACTTATTCCACTGAGCCATCTCGACCCCCTGGGAACATTTTTAAGGTGAAATAAATACAAATTCATTCTGAACACTAACAAATTCATTCTGAACACTAACTTGCTATCTTTCCCCTTTTCATGCAACATGGATTGCAAGTAGCATCTGTGGTACCATCCCTATCAGGAACATGACTGTATGCAGACCCTCACACAACTGAGTTTTATGTAACTTCACCTTTAAATAGTCTATTCCACTGATGAAAATAAACCTATTTTTTGAACTTGTGAAGAGAAAGGTATTTGAACACACCACAATATAATACTTATATTAGAAAATAGCTCAAGAAAAGATTAAAACACTACCTATAAGGAACTTACCTCATGTAAATTCAGTTCTTTTACTTTCTCTTTTAATATAACCTGTAAAACAAACAAAAAGTGTATTCTTAGGCCCATTTAAATCTGCAACTTAAACATTTCTTCTATTCACCAATATTTTTTCTCTATATATTTTCAAGTTCAATTTTTGAGAACATCTCTTATAATTTTTTTTTTTTTTTTTTGCTGAACCAGAGATTGAACTCTGGCCTGTGTGCTTGCCAGGCAAGCACTTATTCTACTGAGCCATCTCCCTGGCCCCAAACGGTGTTTACATTTTCTTTTTCTTTTTTTTTCTCTTTCTTCTTTCTTTCTTTCTTTCTTTCTTTCTTTCTTTCTTTTTTTTTTTTTTTTTTGCAGAACTGGGGATTGAACTCAGGCCCTTGTGCTTGCCAGGGAAGCGCTTATTTCACTGAGCCATCTCCCCAGCCCTGGTATCTCTTATAATTTGAGACAGAACATTTTAACAACATTCTTATAACTTGAACAGTGACATACTATTCTGAAAATCACTTTTAAAATTTTCAATTAGATTAAAATTTGGGAAACAGTATTAACACACACACACACACACACACACACACACACACACACACACCTGGACTAAGTGCTAAGTATGGAGACCAATTGATTCAGTAACAGTTAGTGGCACTGATTAGTGATTTATAAAAGATTAAAAAGTAAAGCCAATCTTAATTTTGGATGTTTATTATACATCAATATCTTCAGCATATTTTAGTTCTATCCAGAGTGGGCTAAAACTTCATCTAGGTTTGTCCTTAACCTGGTTATGGATATCAGTTAAAGTGGATGCCAGGTGGTAATGAGGCAGAATTCCACTTAAAATTTTCTTTTCTGAAAATAAACTTTTCTGAGAATACATCTTAACAGAATTATTTTAATCCTAATCTGAAAAAAAAAACCCAACATTTCTCTTGTGATCTGATTTGTTCCATCAGATAATTTCACCCATTAAATGACCACCAAAACCAATTTTACTTCCCAGTTAGTTACACACAAACATGTAAGTACGTGCTCAAGATTATGTAGAACTGAGACAGAAATATCCATTCACTTAGAAAACTAAGACATTAGAGTTTGATACTTAGACAGGGTAAACCAAACTGCATATGTTGCAGGTTAATTATAAGCTTCTCTGCTGGAGGGTTAACAACCTAAGTTAGCAGATCAAAATTGGAGAAAAGGAAGGGCTGCATGGTTAGCCAACATTTTGGCCCTAGCCTTTCAAGGTCAGTGAAGACTTGGGACATAGGAGAACCTGTACTGTAACAACATGTAACTCTTGTGCTCCAAATTTTCTGATCAAGAGGATTACGGAGCCACAGAGGAATGTGTTTGA
>NW_004524636.1:2302164-2323768 GCF_000260255.1 Octodon degus
GGATATAAAGGAAAGATCACTTTGTATTTATATATACAAAATAGTTAGGATAAATATACAGCTACTTTAGCTTAATTCAACGAGAAGAAAGAGGTATACTAATAATGTTTGGACAGGAAATCCTGTCTGCTTCTTGTATTATGGATAACCACTAAGAAGATAACAATATACAATGTATTGATTATCGAAACTGTCCTATTAATCAGCTTTGAAACTGTAAAAAAAAAAATAAAATAAAAATGCACAATAAACAAAACAAAACAAAAAACAACTGAAGAGAGGAGAAACCACAAAAAAGAAAAGAAAACTAAGACATTCAACTCTAATTCTGAGTCCCACATGAGATCTAGAGGGAGGAGTATGGGGTTAACCAAAACTTCAATATGTTCATCTAGGGAACATGTCAAAGAGCTCCTATTCTAAAGTCATAGGGACAAAATATGGACAGAAAGACACAGAATCTTAAAGGGTGTCAGGGCCCTGTAACATCAGTGTCAGCAGGATTAAAGACCCAAATAAGCAAATGAGCAGAAGCGTCTCCTTTCTTCTCTTTTTTTCTTTTTGGCAGAACCAGGGATTGAACTCAGGCCCTTGCACTTGCCAGGGAAGCACTCATTCTACTGAGCCATCTCCCTGGCCCAGCTTCTCCTTTCTGATCCTCCACCCCCTACACACACAAAAAGGGTGAAAAAACAATGAAAATTTAGGCTTAGGACAAAAAAAAAAAAAAAATTAAGGCGAATCTAGGCCCACTGTTTGGTGTCAGTGGTAAAATGTTAACAAATGACAAATGGAAGAAAAAAAACACTTTTACTTGGTCTTCAAGAAAAGCTGCTTATCCAGGAGTGGTGGCACAAGCCTGAATCCCAGCACTTGGGAAGCTTAGGCAGGATTGCTGTGAGTTCAAGGCCAGCCTGCACTACATCATTGAGACCCAGCCTCAAAAAAAAAAAAAAAAAAAAAGAGCTTCTCTAGAACAAATCAGCAAAGGATTGGTGAAAGGCCAATAGCCTATGAATGTGTGACCTCAGGTAACATTGCAGGTAAAAAGCTGATCATTTCTGAGGAACTGTTATATCTTTAAACAGAGCTAAGAAAAAATCAAATGTTAAGAATCTCTAAAGTCTTTAAGAAATACAAGGATTATAATACACAGCACTTCTCTTTAGCGTGTCTATTTTCTATCATCTAAATTTTCTATTGTTTCAATTTATGCTAAGGAGAGCAGGGGGGCTGGCTTAACAGCATAAGCACCTACCTGGAAAGCACAAGGTCCTGAGTTTGAGCCCCAGTACCACAAATAAATAAATAAATAAATAAAGTCTTCAATTTATGCTAATGAAAGATTGAAAACATGAAGTTATTCTTTCTTTCTTTTTTTCTGTATTTTAGGGAAGGGTCTACCAGGTTTTCAGGGTCTCACTACTAGATTAGACTTGTAGTGATCCACCTCTTTTATAGTCTCCCAAGAGCTGGGACCACAGGCATGCGCGACCACGCCCAGTCTCAATCGCTGTCTCAGTGCGCCCTGGGGGCGGGGCCAGCACCGCAGGTCCAATCCGCTGAGCTATTTGGCCAGCCCTTATTTTATTTTTCAAATGGACAACTGAAATAAACATTACTAAATTCAGTCTTGGTTTAAAATATCAGTGTAAGGTTCTTCTCTTCTAGAATAAAGAATTGAATGAAAAAAAATAATAAAATATCAGTATAGCTCTCTGCTTCCTGTCCACAATGAAATTCTTTCCACAGTGCAGCACCATCTGTGCCCTGCATAGGCATCATGTCTTTAGACACCCAAAAGTGTGAGTTAAATAAATCTCAGGTAGTTAAAAAAAAAAAAGGAAATCTTAGTTTTTAAAATTTTGGGGAAAAAAATGTGATCCAATATGAATTAAATTTCTCACCTGTTTGTAGGCATAAAATTCTTTATGTGCTTGATGTCTCAGCCTAAAAGACAGAAACGAGCAATGTGACATTAAGATTCCAGTAACTTGAAAACAAAGACTGATTTGTTACATTAACTTATATTAATATTTTGGGTTTTAATTTATCACCCAAATGACAGATCTTTCACTATGTTATGAGAAAGTATCCAGTGAACCAAAAAATATTACCTAAATTGTAAATTCTGAAATCTCACTAAAATAAAATCTCAATACAAGTACTGTAAAGATGACTCAATTGTTTTTATACTGATGAATTCTACTTATTTCAATATTTAGTAGTTTATCACACTTTTCTTAATGTAAAAACTTAAATACATAAAGTATAATAAAATATGGTGATTACTTAAGTTAAAAAATTAAAGTAAAAGAGGGGGCCTGCCCCTTGGCTCAGTTCTTTAAGTGACTGCTTCAACCAAGCAGTCAGGCTCAGGTTGCTGTGGTTCGATCCCCACAACTCAAGCCAGCCAAACCTGCCCTGAAGGCATTCGGAGGGAAAAAAAAATTAAAGTAAAAGAAAAACTGTCATCAGTTCCCCTCAAAATACTCTCCTCTTCAAATACACTTTTTTGGGCTGGGGAAATAGCTTGGCAACCCAAGCCACCTGCGTGGCAAGTGCAGGGTCCTGGGTTTGATCCCAGGTACCACAAGCCATGCCAGCCCCGTGCTGCGTTGGCCACTGTAATCTCAGCAATGGGGAGGCTGAGACAGGATGATCACTGAGTCTGAGCTGTGTAGCAAGACCCTGTACCAAAAAAATAAAATATTAAAAAAATAAAATGTATACAGATACACTTATCCTATCATTCTTGGCAATTTTTTTTTTTTTTTTACACCTTTAGTGACATACATCCAATAGTAAAGTACAAAATCTTTAAGTATGCAGCTCCAAAATTTAAAAAATTTATATGCCAGGTTAAGTATCACTTATATTAAGATGCAGTACATTTCCAGCAGGCCTAAAGTCTTTGAACTGACCTTTCCCCATCAATATCCACCTTGTAGATTACCCCATCCCCACTTCTCTTACTTTAGATTATGCCTGTTTCTGGCCTTCACATATACTATAGAAATGATCCCTGAAAGTACAGCCTTTGGCCTTCACATAAATGGGTCCTTTAGTATATATTCTGCTCGGCTTCTCTCGGTCTACAGTCCATCACAAGATCCACCCGTAGTGTTGCACTAATTCCACTAACACAGCTTATTCATTTTACTGTTGAATGAAGCTGCTACACAAATTCTGAATGCATCTTACTGAACACATAATTAATTTCTGTTGAGGATATAAATAGAATTGCTGGTCCAAAGTGCCTTACCAATTTCTACTCCTGTGTGTAGTTCTTGAGAAACTGAGAACTGTGTAGTAGGCTCAGTTTAAAGGTTTTTTTGGGGGTGGGGTGGGGAGTGGGTCAGGGAGATGGCTCAGTAGAATAAGTGCTTGCCTGGCAAGCACAAGGGCCTTAGTTCAATCCCTGGTTCCGAAAAATAGAAAAAAAAAAAAAAATGAAAAGGTTTATTTATTTATTTATTTTTAAACAGGATCTCGCTATGACCTCGAAATCCATGCAATCCTCCTGCCTCAGCCTCCTCAGTGCTGGAATTACAGGTGTGCACCACTACACTTGGCTTAAAGTTTCTAAACATTTAAATGTCCAACTTATCAACTTTCTCCAATTAAATTATTTCTTTTATATCCAGCTAAAAGAATGTCTGCCTAACCATAGTGGGAAGATATCTGTCTGGGTGTGTGATGAAAACAATGTTACTTACCTATCACATTAGGTCTGTGAGCCATCTAAAGCTGGCTTTATAAATGCTTTGAGGTAGGAGCTGAGCTTCTTTTATCCAGATGCATTTTTTTCCCCCAGTACTAGGGCTTGAACCCAAGCCCTTTCCACTGAGCTATATCCGCAACCCTTTTACTTTATATTTTTGACAGGGTCTTGCTCAGCTGCCTAGAGAGAGTTTGAATTTCTTTTTTTAATGTATTTGGTACTGGGTTTTATTACACAACTCGGACTCGTAGTGACCCTTCTGTTTTCATCGTCCCCAGCACGGGGATTGCAGGCGTGCTCCACCACCGCAGGTCTCAGTGGTTACCTTGGTGCATTCGGGGTGGGGATGTTGCTCCAAGTGCTGCTGGGCATAAAACCCTGGTCCCTGCACTCGCCTACGCAGATGCTCAGTCCACTGAGCTATCTCGCTGGCCTGAGGGATTGAATTTGTGATAGTCCTGCCTCAGCTTCCCAGAGTGCCCACCTTATCCCTACAGATTTTCACTTGCTCCCATTATTTATTAAAGACCCTCCTTTCCTCACTGCTCTGGTCTACTGTAAATCAGATGTAGTGTCTGGTTTGCTCCACTGCTCTATTTAACTATCTTTGCACACTGGTTTGAAGTGGCCCTCAAAATATTTGTGTCTAGGGAGAATCTCTAAATGTATTTTTTTTTTTCTGAATGTAATTTTATTTGGAAATAGGCTTTTTTGGATTATTAGTTACAATGAGGCCATATGGATTAGACTGGACTCTGATGTCCTTAGAAGTGAGGACAAAGGCAAGAAAGGCCACGTGGCCACAGAAGCAGCCATAAGCCAAGGGTGGCCAGTGATGAGCAGAAGCTAGGGAGAGACAAGGAAGAATCCTCCAGACTTTGGGAACATGGTCCTGCCAACTGTTTAGGTTTATTTCCTCTTTTGAAACAGTCTTGGCACACAGTCTAGGCTGGCTTTGTATGTACAATCCTGCTTCAGCCTCCCACATGCTAGGATTAGAGTGTGACACTACGCCCATCTCCTGCCAACACTTCCAGCCTCATGACGATAAGGGATGAGATTGCTGTTGTTTTAAGTCATTTGGCTTGTGGTACCTTGTGACAGCAGCCATACGGGACAGATAGGCCTTTTGCTAACAATATGCTTAAAACATGTTGAAATTATTATTATTATTATTATTATTATTATTATTATTATTATTATTATTATTTTGCAGAACCGGGGATTGAACTCAGGCCCTTGTACTTGCCAGGCAAGCGCTTATTCTACTGAGCCATCTCCCTGGCCCCTGAAATTATTTTTAGACTTACAGGAAAATTTGAAACAGTTCGCATACTTTTCCTAATGTTTACATTTTATAGGGCCATGGTAACATGATCAAACTTGAAAATTTGATAAACATACTGAACATTAATATTAGTATATTATTATTATTATTATTATAGATAGGGACTATGTAGTTCAGGCTGGCCTCAAACTTGCAATGATCCTCCTGTTTCAGCATTCCGAGTGCTGGGATTACAGGCACACACCAGATGCCTGACATACTCGTAAACTACATTTGTTCCACTCACATCCTCTGCTGCTCCATAACTTAAGAGCCCACTACACATCTAGCTATGTCTCCTTAGCATCCTCTAATCTATGGCGATTTTTTAGTCTTTTAAGATGTTAATGCATTAACTTGATCACCTGTTCCACTGGATTTCTTTTGCAATTGAATTTAGGACCTTGCACTTGTCAGGCAGATGCTGTGCTAAGCTCTATCCTTGGCCCCTTCACTGGGTTTCTATTTGCCTCTTTTAAATGATAAATATTGTGGAAGAGATATGTCAAAACTCCAGAATACCTTATTTCTTCCCCTCAAGCTTTTGCCCACTAACTTTAGCATCCATCTTGCTTGCAACAATTGTTACAGTGTTTTCCTAAGGGTGGTTTGGTGGCCCCCAACCCTTGTATATTAACTGGAAATCGTTCTCCAGAAAGAGCTGTCTCCGTGGAGCAGTGTGCACTCAGGGATACTTCAGGCCTCCTCATTACGATCACTACTTGTTGCTAACACTGATTTGGGCCTTTAAGCGACCTTTCAGGTTGACACCTGCGTCTTCTTATGACCCAGCATTTGTATTTCCTTAGCCTGGCGCCAAAACATCTCACAGGTTCATTGTACTTTCTATGCCCTTAGCCTGGAATTCTCTACTTCTTCCAAGGAGCTGCAATAACCTTTCATTGCAGAATAATATTTAGAAGCTGAGATCTAAGCACTTAGTGAATACCACTGTGTTTAATCACTAGAGCTTTTAACAAGTGTTAGAGTAAAAGTCTTCATTTTGTTCTTAAAGACTTGCTTGACTATTCTTAGCCCTACATTTCCATATAAATTTCACAAGCTTGTCAGTTTCCAAGAAAATAACCTGATGAGGCTTGTGTGGAGCTGTCTAGATTACCTGGGAAAGAACTGACACCTTTGTAAAATAGAGCCCAATCTATGGGTGTAATATATTTATTTAATCTTTAATCATCTTTTGTATGCTAAGAATGTTTCCAATCAACTATAAACAGGAGTTAAGCTATAAAAATTTTGATTTCTTGCTACTACCCAGAAAAAAAGCAATTCCTGTATATCATTCCCCTACCTAAAGTCTTGCTAATAAATCACTTACTGTAAATAATTTCCTGTAGAATCTTTTTTTTTCCTCCCCTTGGATGATACTGGGGATTGAACCCAGGCAGGACTGATATATCCCAAACCTTTTGTCATAAATTTTGAGACAAGGCCTTCTTGCCAGCAATTTGTCAATGTTGAAATGACCTACCATCATGGAACAAATCCTATTGGATTGTGATTTACTACCTTTTGTGGACTCTGAATCTCATTCACTAATATTTCGTTCAAGGGAAAGACCGCACTATAATTTATTTTCGTGTAATGTCCTTTTCAGGCTTTAGAAACACAATCATGCTGATCTCATGTGTGTTGTAAAGGATGCCCACCATTTCTGTTTGCAGAACAGTCACATGAGTGGAATTTTTGCCTCTTTTGGAGTTCATTGGCAAAGCTACTTGGATTGCTTCCTTTGTGGAAATGCATTAACACATTAAATTTCTAATTATATGTAATTATTACATTTTATATTCCTGTCATCACTTAAAATTTTTTATTTTTATTTTTGACAATATTATTTTTTATATTTTGACATAACTGGGCATCTTACAGGGTACAAATCAATGATAGTGTAATCACAGTGCCGCACCACTGGCTTTCTAAGTTTTTTTTTTTTTTTTTTTTGCTCTGAATGCCCTCAGGGGTGGTTTGGCTGGCTGGAGTGTTGTGGGGATCGAACTACAGCAACCTGAGGCTGACAGCTTTGTGGAAGCAGCCACTTAAACAACTGAGCTAAGGCCAGGCCCCCCTGGCTTTCTATAAGACCAATGTTCTAACCCTTGAGCAACAGGACCTCACACCACTGGCTTTCTAATTTCAAAACTTGGGGGCCTGCCCCTTAGCTCAGTTCTTTAAGTGGCTGCTTCAACAAAGCAGTCAGCTCAGGTTGCTGTGGATCGAACCCCACAACTCAAGCCAGCCAAACCTGCCCTGAAGGTATTTGGAGCAAAAAACAAAACAAACAAACAAACAAAAAACCAATTTGTCTTTATGGATTTGCATATTATAGTCATATTATGTAAAAATAATCATTTTGTTTGGCTTTTCATCAAGCATAAATGTTCCTGAGCTTATACCTGGTGCAGCCTGCATCTGGACTTTCCTTTAGGGTTCCATAACACTCATGTACATTGTATGTATATAATTCCTATATGTATATAACTCTGATGATGGACATTCATTTTTCTATACTTACTCTGTATGAATAATGTGATTATAAACATTCCTGTACAAATTTTTCTTTCCATTTGTCTTGGATATATAGTAAGGAGTAAGGGCTCAAGGTCATATGACAACTGTTTAGCTAAGGAATCACCTCTTTTCCACAGTAGTATTTTATATTTCTATCAGTAATATACAAGGGTTCTCACTTTTCCATATGCTTGCCAACACTTGTTAATTTCCATGTTTTTGATTATAGCATCCTGTAAGTATGAAGTAATATCTCATTTTGGTTTGAACTTGTATTGTCTAAATGATCATTATGTCAAACATTTTTTCATGTGTTTGTCGGTCATCTGTGTATAGAGAAACTTTAAGTTCTTTGCCTACTTTTAGAAAGTTTTCCTTCTGGGCAGTGAGCTCAGGGCTCTGTGCATGCTGGGCAAGTGCTTTATGTTCTGATACAGAGCTATATCCCTAGCTTTCTGTCTAGTATCTGATTGAGTTGTTCCTTCGCTGAGTTGCCTGAATATATTCTGAATATTAAACCCTTACCAGATACATGATTTACAAATATGTTTCTCCCATTATGAAGACTTTTTTTTTTTTTTTTTTTTTTTTTGGCGCTGAGGGTTGAACCTAGGGCCTCATAGTAAGCCAGTGAGATATATGCCAGGCCTTCATATTATAGATAAGTTCTTTTGGTATGTAAATATTTTTGTTTGGTACATGGTCTTGCTACATAGTTTGGACTTGTAGTGATTCTCTGGTCTCAGCCTCCCCAGCACTGAGATTACAGATGTGTGCCACCATGACCAGTTCCACGGCCAGAACTGCATCTGGGGTTCTGGGACTGGCATGGCATAAGGTACCAGGGATTGAATTTGGAACCTTGTGCTTGCCAGACAGGCACTTATACCACCAAGCTATCTCCCCAGCCCCAATATTTTTAACTTTTAAAAATGATGATGTCTATGTTGCTAAGGCTGGCCTTGAACTCCTGGACTCAACTGGTCATTCTGCTCCATCTTCCTAACTACTGAGACTAAAGGCATGTGCCCTTACTTCTACTTAAAGAGTTTCATACTTCTGACTCTTAATGTTTAGGCCATTGATCTGTTATGAGTTAATTTTTGTATTATTATGAGAAGGTCAATTATATTTTTTTATGTGAACATCTGGTTGTTCTGGTACTATTGGTTGAATCAATTATTTTCCTACTCAATAATTTTGGTATCTCTGTTGAGTATCAATTGGCCATAAATGTTTGGGTTTATTTCTGGACTTTCTATTGAGATCCTTTGGTTTACATTTCTATCACTTTGTCAGCACCACAATGTTTTGATCAGTATCACTTTATAGTGTAGCTCTGAAATTAGGACATATGAATCCCATTTCTTTTTTTTCAGTATTGTTTTGGTTATTTGGACCTTCTTACAGTGCCAAACAAATCTAAGTTGGTTTTTCTACTTTTGGAAAAAAAAAGATAATTGGAATTTGATAAGAATTTTATTAACCTGTAGATTGCCTTGAGGAATACTACCATCTCAACATTGTCTTTCAATCCCTGAACATGGGACATCTTTCAATTTACAGTAGTCTTTAATTTCTCTTAGCTATGTTTTGTTTTCTGGATGTAAGCCTTTCACCCCATGGTTAGCTTTATTAAGAACTTTATTGTTTTGGATGCTACTGTAAATGGACTTATTTATGTCCTTTCCAGATTGTTCATTGTTGGTATACAGATTCAACTGATTTTTGTGTTTTTTGTTTATTTGTTTCTGTTTGAGACACGATCTCACTGTGTAGTACAGGCTGGTCTTAAACCCACTTATATAGCCTAGGCTGGCCTTTGATTCACAGTAATCCTCTTGCCTCAGCCTCCCTAGTGCTGGGATTATAGATGTGTATCACCACAGATGGCCCATGTGTGTTGGTCTTGTATTCTAAAAGTGTGCTGAATTTCTTAGCTCTGGTAGGTTTTTTTTGCTTTTGAGAATTTTGTAAATTTTTCTTTTATTTATTTGTTTGTATTCTGGTGCAAGAGATTAAACTCAGGGCCTTGCACATAATGAGCATAAATTCTACACTGAATTTTCCATGGGCTTAAACAACAACAAAACCCCTCCTTACCTAAGATTTTCTACACACAGAAACATGTCATCTGCAAATAAAACACTGTATTTCTTTCCACTTGGGCGCCTTCTATTTCTTTTTCTTGCTTAACTTCTTTGGCTAGGACTTCTAGTATAATGTTAAATAACAGTAGTAAACCATATATACTGGCTGTGTTCCTGATCTGTCTTTCACTAAGTATGTTCTTTAGTATGATATTAGCTGTGTTTTTTTGTAAGTGCCCTGTGTGATGTCAGTTTTGATGCTCTGTATTTTTCTATGTAATTCATCTAAAATCTCCAATATGTCGGCATAGATACACAATATTCTTTGTGTTGCTTTCATGTTTGCAGAACTTGTGATATAGTGATCTATTTCTCCTGGCTAGTTTTCCTAAAGATTCATGAATTTTATACATTTTATCAAACTACCTTTGGGTTTCAGTGATTTTCTCTTGTATATGTTTTCTACTCCATACAGTTATGTGATTATCATTTTTATATCCTTTTTTGTGTGTGTATGTGTGTGTGTGGCCATGAAAGAAAAATTTCGAAGATCAGTTTCCAAATTTTGGGTTTGGTACCTGAGTTTAAAGTTGTTTTTCCTTATTAGGTCAAATTTATCAATCATGTAATTCATACAATCTATATGCTTATTCTTTCTGTTTTTTTTTCTGCTTGTTTTATGAAAAGAACACAATACATTTTCATGTAAAGAAATAAGATGTACTCCATTAGAATCAATATGATGAAGCTTCATTTGTAACTTCCTTTTGCTTATTTGAATCTTTCAACTTGATTTGCATATTCTCCTAAAGTAGAATTTGCTACTTCTAGGCACAGAAGGAATCAATTGTGCTCACCACTTTTTTTTTTTTCAATCTGTGGCTAAAAATTCATCCCTCCTAGGAAATTCTCTATTAAATTGATGTCACCTTGCTGTTACTCCTTTAAGTCATACAAATTATTAATATTTTAGATTGCACTATTTTATTTTGCATTATTAAGTAAGTGTTTTCAAAAATATCTAAGAGAATGTAATTAGCAGTGTAGAGCAGTGCTGAAGAATATGATAAAATTATCTGGCTCTTGGTGACCACAAAACTGTGGCCTCTATGCTCAGCTGCAACTTCCCTGTTGCTAATTCTGGCAGTTTATGCCCTGAATCCATTTGCATGCAGTGGTTGTTTCAAACCCCTGCCATTCTCTTCAAGTTTTTCCCTGCCACAGCCTCCCATCATTTAAGTGTCAATATTCTATTCCATCGAGAAAGAATAAGGGTTGTCAGACACACAAGCCTCCTCACTCCTGGGCCCACAGACTCACACAAATGATTTTCTTTTATAGTTAATCTCATTGCTGTCTTAGGAAAAGGTTCCAGCTAGCACTAATACTGCTATATCTCTTAGGTGTGTCTCTTCATGATTTATTCTTCCTCAAAGCCCCTCCATAACTGGCTCATTCTATTATGTTTAAAAATATGTACAACAATCTATCTTAAAATACAAACATCAGAACACTTCCTTGATTCTACAACAACTGATTTTGCCTAAACTTTATCCTTCCTTAGCTAAAGTTCTTCAAGGAGGTAAAACTTTTTTCTTTTTTAAATCTGTCTGTTTGTTTGGCTGCTTATTTATTTATTTGGTACAGGGTCCCACTACACAGCTCAGACTCTATGAAGCTCAGACTTGCAGTGAGCCTCCTGTCTCAGCAACCCCAGTGCTGGGATTACAGGTCTGTGCCACCACACCCAGTGTCAGTGGCACAGCGGAGGCTGAACCCAGGTCCTTGCACTTGCCAGGCAGGCAGTTAGACCTCCGGCCAGGAGGTCAAAATTTCTTGTATCCACTTTTACCTTCTAGTCAGACTTTCTCACAATAGTGTGCCTGTGTATGTTCCTCTATTCCATGCTACTCAACTTTTTCTAATGAAGTTTATGAATACAAACTTAATTGTTAAATGCAATAGGAACTTTTCAAATCTTACCAAACTTCTTTGGGAGCAGCTAACACAACTGACACTATTGAAATGGTACTTGTAGAATACCTATGTCATGATTTTCTTTCTATTTCCTGCTATCCTTTCCTAGAAACTTTGTTGTTTTTGTTTCGTTTTGAGACAGAGTCTACTATGTAGTCCAGGCTGGCTTTAAGCTGCTGATTCAATCCTCTTGCCTCAGCTTCCTGAAAGCTGGGATTACAGGCATGTGCCATTAGATTTGGTACTTCCCAATTTTTATTTATTTATTTATTTATTTTTACCAGGGATCAAACTCAGGACCTTAAGCTTGCCAGGCAGATGCTTATCAGCACTCCAGGCTTTTGTTTTGTTTTGTTTTTAACCAGAGATTGAACTTGGGACCTTATCCTTGCCAGGCAGGTACTTATGCCGCTGAGCTATCTCCCTGCCCCCCCCATCTATATTTTCTTTTTTTTCTGTAAAAATGTTTATTTTTTACTAATGTTTATAGAGTAGAGGAACTAAAGGGGAGAAAACACCTCAACTCCAAAGTGACAGCAAGTTAGGACCTTCCCACATCTAATGGGGAAGGCCACTTCACAGTGTTCTGGTACACAATTCCTGATAGTTTCTTAAATATCAGTATATTTCTAGGACTCTACCCTGGACCCTTTTTATTTCACCATTACATAATCTCTGTATTTCTACACTTGACTTTTTATGAGTTTAAGCCTACATATTCAACCAACTGACCAAAACCTAAAAACTATAAGCAGTTAGTATATCTATGAGATATGTCGTATAATTATGTTTTGTGAGAACTTTCAAAAAATACTTTCTATGAAGAATGTAAACATCAGAATATCAGAAAGCACACACTAACTTTGTTTAAATTTGACCATTAGCCAATGTGAACATCTCAAAACACTACTAGCAATAACAAATACTTGCTGAAAGACATCAGATGACATTTATTTTAATGATAATCACATACTGTACAAATACTAAAAACTGTTAGATATATATTTAATAAAATTAAATTTTCTATTCTTTTACCTAAAAAAGCTCCTTGAAGAAAACCATATAAAATATCTTATAGCCTCACTTTGGCTTTGAAAATTAGGTCCTATTTACAAACTGAAAAAGTAAAAATGTTTAAATCACTATGAGATAATCAGCCATGAATCTTTTCTGTCCAAATCTACCACCTGTTGTTACTTGTCTCTACATGTAATGTTTGTCATGTAGAATATTTAGTATTTTATGCAGATAATTAATCATCTGAAAACCTAACTAGTGTGACAACAAACAGAAGCTTAGTCCTGAGAGAAGCTTTCTAAAGACATGGATCTTGTCTAGACACTGTGTTTTTCATCCCTAATGACTTTAATGCAACACCTTCTTGAGAAGCAATTTTGAAATCCCTATGAAAGTAGATTAAATCTTGGGGACAGACAATGACATGAGTATATCTGCTAATGTGACGGAAAAATTAATAAGGATAATTTCCTACAGAGTAAAACACCTCAACAACAGGACTCAAGACTGTCTTAATAAGGTGTGCTACTAATTAGATTAAAATGTCAATCCGCATTAACTTAGAAAGTTTGCCCATTGTTATACTTATAAATTGTTTTAAATGAGGGCAGAATTTGCTTATTTAACAGATTCTGAAGTAATGTAAGATGAAAACTGATTACCTAATCAAGTAGCAACAGAAGAGTAAACTAAGAATGAAGACAAATATGGCAGTGCCAAAAACCACAATATATATGTTGAGAGGCAGATTCTGGAATCCAATATTAGGCATTCTGAAGTTGTAGTGTGGGAAATCCGAGCTCATGGATGAACTATAGGGGAAGAAAAGAATGGAAAAAAATTAGGCATAAAAATCAAGAAGTAAAACAGCATTGTATATTTATTTTTTTCTTTTATTGGCATTTTTGATACAAGGGGTTGCTATGTAGCACAAGCTAGCCTGACACTTGTGATCTTCCTGCCTCAGCCTCCTGAGTGCTGGGATTATAGGTATGTGCCACCTGTTACTTGCAAAGAAAAAAGTTTTCTAATGCTTGACTTCATTTGAAACAAATAACAATGACAAAGTGTTAATATTCTTGCCACTCATTCATTCCTTCATTCATCCATCCATCATACCAAATAGTTTAGTGCTTATTACACATCTGGCATCATTCTAGAGACCAGAGGTTCCCACATAAAAAACTTTTCAAATTGTATTCCTTCATTAAAAGCCATTTTAGTGAAATAATAGCAGCAATCAATATACATGCAAATGTTCAATCTCAAGGTTCAAGAAGAAACAAAAGTTTTTAAAGATCTTCCTTCCTTCCTTCCTTCCTTCCTTCCTTCCTTCCTTCCTTCCCTCCCTCCCTCCCTCCCTCCCTCCCTCTTTCTTTCTTGCTTTCTTTCTTTGTGCATTTAGTTGTTGCAAGGTCTCACCAGGCAGCTCCGACTCACGGTGATCCTCCTGTTTTCAGTCTCTCCAGTGCTGGGATTACAGGTGTGCTCCACTAGGCAGTGACTCTAGCTGGCTCAGACCACCCTGGGGGTGGGGCTGGTGCAGCATGTGATGTCAGGGATTGAACCTCAATCCTAAACTTGCCTAAGCAGATGCTTTAGCCTGCTGCGCTATCTCTCTGGTCTCAAGATTTTTCAAACTCTTTAACTTAAACCAATCTTTGAAGCAGCAATATTTGTAATGATTATATATATATATATATATATATATATATATATATATATTTATTTTTTGTTTGTTTTTGGCGGAACCGGGGATTGAACTCAGGCCCTTGCACTTGCCAGGGCAGCACTTATTCCACTGAGCCATCTCCCCTGGCAATAAAAATAACTTGGATATTTCAAAGAGATGATTAAATAATTAGGTAGATATATGTGTTACAATATTATGAGATAGTGAAAACTTATGTTTTTAGTAATTTTTTAAAATTGTATTTGGCTGTTATAGGGTCTCACTAGGCAGCTCGACTCAGTGATCCCCCTGTTTTCAGCCTCTGCAGTGCGGGGTTACAGGTGTATGCCACTACGCCCGGACGCTGTGGCTGGCTCAGCCTGCTTTGGGGGCAGCATGTGGTGCCAGGGATCGAATTGCTAGTATGTGCCACCTGTAATTTGCAAAGGAAAAAGTTTTCTAATGCTTGACTTCATTTGAGGATTTTTTTTTTTTTTTTTTTTTTTCTTGAGGAACTGGGGATTGAACTCAGGCCCTTGTGCTTACCAGGGAAGCGCTTATTCTGCTGAGCCATCTCCCCGGCCCCTTCATTTGAAACAAATAATGATGACAAGGTGTTAATATTCTTGGTGCAGCATGTGATGTCAGGGATGTCCCTGCACTTGCTTAAACTTGCCTAAGCAGGGGCTTTAGCCCACTGAGCTATGTCGCCAGCCCTTTAGTAAATTTTAATGTCAGAAATAAAAAGATACCTAGGAAAAATGAAAAAGGATATCACTGCATATAAAATATAAAATTAATTTTGTAAATATGTGTGTACATGTTTGCGTGCTGGCAGAAAAACCCTGAAAGCCAACATATCAAAATGCTAACGGTGGATTGTGTTTTAGGAGTAATTTTTATTTTCTTTTTTCAAATCTTTTTATTAATTCAGGCCCTATTCTAAAAATTTTATTAGGGCCGGCCAAATAGCTCTATGGATTAAAGTGCCTGCAAGCAGGTGCAAGGGCCAGGGGTTCAATCCCCAGGCCTGCTGTGCCGGCCCCACCCCCGGGGCATGCTGAGTCAGCAGTTGAGACTGTGTGGTGGCCCACACCTGTAATCTCAGCTCCTGGGAGGCTGTAAACAGGCGGATGACTATGAGTCCGATCTAGTAGTGAGACCCTGAACATCCTGTAGACCCTTCCCCCTCCCCCCCCCAAAAAAATGGTACATTTCTGTAATTCCAGCACTTGGAAGGATGAAATAGGAAGACTGCCTCACAAAGAAAATAATTAAAAAAAAAAAAAAAAAAAAAGAAAGCCTGCTTTGCTCTTTAGGTCAGGGTGAATTAAGAGTCCATTTCAAAATAAAATAAAAAAGCCCTACCTTTTTCAAAGTCACTTTTGGTAGGTATCTGAGTGTTCTGTTTTTAAGTGTCAAATCTAGATGACAAATACTACACAAACTCTCAATCTCTAAGCAAAAGTCTATTTTTCTCTATAGCAATTACTAAAATTTGTTTCTTCCTCCTCTTTGCAATTCCTCTCTATTATTTATTTATTTATTTATTTATTTTTAAAAAATTCATGTAAGACTACTCATTTTTTTTTAAATATTTATTTATTACATTTATTTATTGTGTGTGTGGCCAGCTCAGCCCACCAGGGGGCGGGGCTGGCTGGCATGTGGTGCTGGGGATCGAACCGCGGTCCCTGTGCTTTGCCAAGCTTGTTTCAAGTAGGTGCTTTAGACCACTGAGCCATCTCTCCAGCCCCATCCTCTCTATTATTTAAAGAAAGCTAGAGGAGTAAAAAACTTTAGGTCAACTGGAATTGTTATAACTTGTTTGTCTATCACACCTGTATTTTAATTTGAATCTTTTCATGAAGCCTCATTTTAACGACCAGTTTATTTTTTTCATTTCTATAATAAACGTAAAATAGTTTATTCCTTTTCCCCCCCACACTTCTTATTAGTGTATAACAGTCATACAAATTAATGGGTTTCATTTTGGCAGATTCATATATGCACATAACATACTTTGATAGCTTTGATTCTATCTTTTATTACAAGCTTTAATGTCTTTTATCACATATTTTTGTTTTCTAAATTCTAACCAATTCCTTCTAACACTCAGTTTGTCTTTCTTTTTCCCTAGACCCATAACTGACAATCTAATCCCTTTGTAGTTTGGAATTTTTTTCCTTTCTTCTGCCACCCCTGTTTTCTCTCACTTTGTGCACTGCCTTTTCTCTCTGCTTGCATCATCAAAGTTTTAAAATCAAGACTGAGGTGCTTGTGTTTGCCATAACATGATAAAGTATCTTCAATTTTAACTCAGATCTTTGTTAAGACTTCACTTTGATGACTCAGGGGGATTCAAATTTGACAGCTCATTCCTTTCTTGCCTCTCCATCCCAGGCATAAATGCACCACAACAATTTTTCAAAGAAGCTGTTTATCAGCATTTAACTATTGGATTCCATTGATTCATGATTTCTCAATTAAATCAAGATTCTCAATGTTTTGATTAACCGAATGCAGAATTATTATGAGTATAGATTGTAAAAACAGTAATGCTGAAATAGGATAAAATGGAAGATAGTTATAATGGAGGAAAATATTTGAGAGTGGAACTTCACAGTTGGAATTACACAGATACTGAAGAAAATAGGTGGTCAACAGCAGTTCCCATCTCACTATGTTTTCAATTAGCAATAATCACGCCTTGGATAAACCTCATTGGCTACGATACTGCCACTGCGCAAAGCTTCACTATGAAATCAACTCTAGGTGCTTAATTTTAGAAAAGCTGATTTTTCTTCCCAACAAAGCAACATGTTTACCTCACAACAAAGGAAAATAAAACACCAAGAAAGTGATACTTGTGTCACTGCTAACTAACTATACCTGCAGATGTTTAAATCTGAACATTAAAATATGGTGAATGGCCCACTGATCCTCTTACACACAGAACTTAGTCTGTATTAAAGGCTCAATCAGGTCCTAGAACTTATACAGGTGCAAAGCACCAAACAAATGAACTCTTACAAATTTGGTAGGTGTTCCCAGTTACTAGAATATACAGTACTTATTGCTGTTCTAGTGTCAGTCTACTTATTTACTGGGATTAATACGAGAGGAAAACAAGTCTTCACTATAAAATTTTTGAATAACTTGTTTTTTAAATTTTTGAATTTATTTATTTGGAACAGGGTCTCGCTACATAGCTTGAACTCGTAGTGATCCTCCTATCTCAGGCTCCCCAGCACTGGGATTATAGGCATGTGCCACCAGATCTGGTTCTGGTGGTCAGTACAGTGTGCGCATGGTTCCTGGGCTAGCATGGCATGCACTGCTGGGGATTGAACCTGAGTCACTGCACTTGCCAGGCATGCGCTTAGAGCACCGAGCTATCTCCCAGCTCTATTTTTTGTTTTTTGAGATGGGGTCTCACTATGCAATTCAGGTTAGCTCTTGCCTCACTATATAGTCCAGACTGGCCTTGAATTCACAGTGAACCACCTACCTCAGCCTCCAGAGTGCTGGGAGTACAGGCATACGCCACTGTCTGGCCTGAATAACCTGACTGGGTAATAAATACATGATTTGAGACATGCTTGTATCTTTTCTAATCTTTCAGGAGTACTGACCTAATTGTAAAGAAGGAATTAAAACTATCATTATTTATAGATGATAGTAAATTTTTTAAAATCCCAAGATTTACAAAAACAGTATGTATACAAAGTAAGTATACAAAATAAAAACATAAAAAACACAAAACACATACATAATGTTAGGCTGGTGCACCAGCCTGTAACTGCAGCACTTGAGAGGCTGAAGAAGGATTGCTGAGTTCTACAACAGCCTGGGCAGCCTAGACAAAATAGCACGACGCTCAAAAAACCAAAACAACAACAAAAGTCAGAAAAAAGCAGTACATAAGTAAAACATACATACATTTTCTTGGTTTTAAAGACTATTATATACTTGTCAATTTTCCTATCTATACGTTTAATGCACATATACCTTTTTTTTGCAGAACCGGAGATTGAACTCAGGCCCTTGCGCTTGCCAGGCAAGTGCTTACTCTACTGAGCCATCTCCCCAGCCCCACACATATACTTTTTAAAAAATAGGGTTTGTCTTTTTCTGAAACAAGGGGCAGGGGCAGGGGCAGAGATACAAGTTCCTTTTCAGTAGGAAAGATGTAAATAAAAGAATAGTCAGAGATATTCCACAAAAGACCTAAGCTATGAACACCTGAAATGACAGATTAAGAGATATGGTCACTGGTCCTAGTTGCTGTTTGCCAAATATTTTCAACTTCTGTAGACATTAATGACTGTGGATGAAGAACTGTGACTAACACCTCACAATGGATTGTGAAGGGACTTGATGTCTGTTAGTTCTTGCTAGAGTAACATTAACATTAGCATTTTATTGATGGTATGAGACTCTCCAAGCCTCCTTCTCCTTTGCCAGGAGAGTTGGCAAAGTTTATGATTAAGGCAGCCCTATAAATCCTAAGTTCTAAGGTAAAGAGATATGGAACGAAGTCCTCAGCCAGTTCGTGATGAACGTGTACCAAATGGAAGGAAAATTCTTGTTGCTGTAAGCCATTAAGATATTGAGGTTTTCATCATTAGACAACCTAGTCTACCTAGTAGATATAAAAAAATGTGGAAAACAGCTTAATTCATACAGGAATCTAACTTGTCATAGAGCTGACATTTCTCATTAGTGAAGAGAATGATATATTATTCAGTAATGATACTTGGTAACCAGCTGAGAAAAAATTACAATAGCCTTATCTGTACGAAAACAGTTCTCAGTTGTGTCAAAGATTTAGATATGAAAATGAAATTATAAAATATGAAAAGCTAGAAGAGATTGTTTTAAAAACTCAAAGTGAAGAAGGCCATTTTAAGTATAGCCCAGAAATACTTTCCACACAGACACAAAAAAAAGTCCTAAAAACATTCTGCTTGTGTTTTAAGGAACTATCCTTACATAGTGGTAGTACTACTTGTAGTTAGCACAACTGTCAGCTTCTGTGAGAGCAACTCAGGAAAATTAGACACAGACTTAACTACTGACCTAGCCATTCCATACTCAGGAATTTAGCTTTCAGATGTACTTGCATGTATTCTAAAAGACACCTGCACCAAACTCTCGACACAGTCTGTAAAAGCAAAAGACTGGAAGCAACCTAAATATGTAACTGGTAAAATGACAGTTTATCATCACAATCTAGTATTTTGAAGTTTAAAAATGCTGTAGATCTATATGTGCTGATTTGATAGTGATAACATATTTCAAAGTAAAAAAACCAAAATAACACAGTATATGGTAGGCTACCATTAATGTAAAAAGAATTAAAAAGATAAGCTAGTTTTAAATATACCTAACAAATCTCTAGATGTCTCTATAAAGAACTTGGTTAATGATTGTTTTGAATGGGCTGGAAAAATACTGACTTTTTAGTCAGTACTTGTTTATAATAATACCTTCAGTATCTAAATATATTTGATTGCATTGCTTGTTAAAGATAATAATGCCTGCTTAGGCAAGCTCAGGGATCAAGGTTTGATCCCTGGTACCACACGCTGCTCTGGTGCTGGCCCCACCACTGGGTGCACTGAGCAGGGGTGGTGGTGTATGCCTGTAATCCCAGTGCTGGGGAGGCTGAAAACAGGAGGATCACTACGAGTCCAAACTGCATAGTGAGACCCTGTAACAAATCCATAAATGAAACTAAACAAATAAAGATAATAAAACATTTAATTTTAAATGAAAGTAAAACACTTAAAGAAAAAAAGGCTTCTTATGTTTATAAAGATCCATAGGGATTTTCAATTTTTGATTCTTATTTAAAACACTTGATTAAAGATCCTTTGTTTTTTCCTTTCTTTTCTAGATAGATTTGGAGAGGAAAAACTTCATAGATTATTATATAATTCATGCAGATCCTATTTCTCTCTTAAGCTTTGGCTTAGATAAGTAACTAATTTTAATACCCTCTTTATGATCATATAGAAGTTGTCTAATGCCTTCAGAATGATGTTACAAATGTTCATAATGGATTATCTTGATTCCTGACCTAGTAAGATTGCTGTTTCATGAGTGAATAAAGTGAGTGTGGTTGGGAACACATACACATTCACTATACTATTCCTGCTAATACATTATTTCTTAGTGAGTTAGAAATGTCTCTCTTGGCCGGGCGTGGTGGCACACACCCAGAGCCCCAGCACTTGGGAGGGTGGTGCAGGAGGATCACGGTAAATTCAACAGCAGTCTGGCCTGTAAAGTGAGATCAAGGCAAGCCTTAAGTGCATAGTGAGACCCTGTCTCAAAATCAGACAAAAAAAAAAAAAAAAGAAAAAGTAGTCTTCCTTCAGGTTATATAGATTTTCATTATTCCATCAACTCATTACAACTTTTTAAAAGTATTTTCCTTTATTCAGAAGTAAACGCTTGAGGACTACTGATGCGCAGCCCTGACTTCACTAGAAAATGTTCTATTTCTTTAGGTTTTGCATTGGATTACAATTTCTGAAAATGAACCTGAGCTATGTGAGGCTGCTACAGGAACATAGCTAAATCAACATAGTAGAAACTGTAGGAAAAATAACACATAGCTCAAGGTACAGAGCAGCCCGTCACCACAGAGTTGAGCAATAAATCCTGTGTTATAGGGACTTAAAATCATAACTTTAGATTCTTCAGGTGCAAAATAATAAAAATAAAATTCTCTCACAGGTAGCTGGCATCACTACTTAAATATGATGACTAAGCTCCTTATTTTCCATTAGTTAAATACTAATTTGCTTTTGAAAACAAACTACAATGCCCGTCACATGTGGAATGGTTGAAAAAGATGTGGTACTTTTATATAATGGAATACTACTACTCAGGTATAAAGAATGATAAACTTGAAGCCTTCATATTTAAGTGGATGCCACTTGAAGATATACTTGTTAGTGAAATAAACCAGACCCACATCCGTAAATATCGTATTGTCTCCCTAGTATAAGGACTTACAATTCTGTATGATTAGGTTTCTAAATTTCTTTGTAGAAATATGTAAATGCTTATTTCTACTTTTATATAATTATTTTTCCTTCATATTCTCTAAGTACTTAAAGTTCAACATATCAATATCTGATGGAAAATACCTGTTCCATGATATACCAAAATGTTTGATATTTAGACAGATAGGGTAAACCGCACTGCATATGTTGCAGGTTAATAATTAGCTTCTCTTCTGGAGGGTTAACAAC
>NW_004524636.1:2323868-2330418 GCF_000260255.1 Octodon degus
TGTGCTCCAAATTTTCTGATCAAGAAGATTATGGAGTCACAAAGCAATGTGTTTGATGATGTAAAGTGAGCCTGGGGAGAGTCACATGGAGAGAAACAACATTTTCTCACGCTTTCACAGAGAGCAAATTGGTCAAGCAATGGCCATGACTCATCCTCATGTCTGACACTGATAAAAGGATGTACAAAGGGCGGTACAGGGCTACAGGATAAATTCTGAGAGTACTTGGCTGACCTTATCAGATACAAAAGTTACATTTCTTGTTATATAGATCTTGATATATCTTGCTCTTAACCATCCAGCAGAAAAGTATAAAAATGAGGTATATGAAGTGAAGCCATATTAATACAATTAGCTGTAAAAGGCTCAAGTCAATAACTTCTGAGGATAACCCACTAATATTATAGACTACTAGACAGTGTTAGATTGTTTAGTTGAATTCAAACACTTATAGTATTTAGATGCCAATAGAATATTCACCTCTGACAAGACAAAAAAAAGGATACAAAGGAAAGATCATTTTGTATTTATATATACAAAATAGTTAGGATATGTTTACAGCTACGTTCGCTTAATTCAATGAGAAGAAAGAGGTGTACTAGCAGTGTTTGGACAGGATATCCTGTCTGCTTCTTGTGCTATGGATAACCACTAAGAAGATAACAATGTACAATCAATGTATTGATTATCAAAACTGTCCTATTAATCAGCTGTGAAACTGCCTCATTTACATTTATTTCTCAATAAAATAATTAAATTTAATTTAATTAAATTTTAAAAAAGAAAGCAAACTACAATGTTACCAGGTTATATAATTGGTAAACTAGATACTATCTCTTCAGGGTCCTCTTGAAAATAGCTTCATGGATTTCACTTGTAGCAGTGGCTTTAAATTTCAGAACTAACACATTTGAGGCTTTTGTATTTGAAATTCTCTTCCTAAAGTCATGATTTTCAAAGCAAAGAAGCTGGACACTGGCTTAAATAAGTTAATGTACAAACAAAACCTCTACCTTATAATAGAGGCTATGATATTCAGCTTAATGCTTTGAGTTTATCATATTGGTTTACATCCAAATTGATTTTTAATATGGAAGGATCAAAAACATTATACAAATAGTTATAAGTATATTATAAATTTTCACTACAGTCAATGTAGAGGTACAATTATATAGGAAAAGTATGTAAAATGAACCTACCCTTATTTGGGGTAGTAATCACAATGAACAGTTTGCTTAGTATTTTATAGTTTAAGACTAAGATTCACATATATACATGTTATTTCATCTTTTTAATCATCATAGGATGGGTAATAACAGGGTCCAATATTCAGATGAAGAAACTGATACTCAGAAAAGACAACGTACAGCCCAAACTTGATGCACTAGTGAGTGGTGGAAGGGACTAAAATCTACATCTGAATCCAAATTTACATATTACTTCTTTTTGTGATATTCTACTGCCTTCTCTGAACTTTCCTAAACTTGCATCAAACTAGCAGAGTGGGAACAGACGCACAACTCAAACAACTTTATTTGGTTCCTGCAGACAGCATATTGATGCACTGGGTCATCTTTATGGTTTTAGAGACAAGAGGCCCCAGAAGGGCCAAGATCATAATTACCAAATAATACAGAGACAAGGTATATATTTTAAACGTTTTGTTTCTAACTCATTTAAAGAAAAGCTGTAAGAGTTCCCATGCTCTGCACCTAAATATCCCTAATATTAAATAAAATCATAGTACAATGAGAGAAAAACAAGATGGGTACAATCTTCAATATAGATTTTACTCAAATTTTGCCCATTTTTCCATGTATGTCCTTTTTCCTGTTGTAAGATCTAATCCAGTATTCCACACTACATTTAGTCACATTTAATCTTTAGTCTTTTCCAATCTGTGGCAAATAACTGATTTGTTTGTCTTTTTGACACAGGGTCTCACTATGCAGTTCAGGCTGGCCATGAGTTTACTTTGTAGCCCAGGCTGGTCTCAAACTCACAATGATCCTTCTGCCTCAGCCTCTTAGGTGCTAGGATTATAGGTACACACCACCATGCCCGGCTCAAGAACTGCAATTTTTACATTAAAATAATCAAGGTTTATTTTATTGTGAAAATGTCATGGTACTTTTGGAATCAGCATTGAATATTGGAAATCTGCCTTGGGGATAGCTGCGTCTCTGTGATAAAAAAATATCCTGAAATAAAGAAACATGGTGACCCTAAAAATAGAATAGCCATTCTCTAAATAAATACAAGGACAGATTGTGATAATCTCAATAGATCTGTGGCATTTAAGATACCTGTCCATAAGAAAATAAATTCCTGGAAAATGCTAAGATAGATATCAGTAAAATTGCTTAATGGAGCAGTCATAAAAGACTTAATCTCCTGTTCAATTAAAGGACTTGAAATTGTTCAATTTTTAGAGAAGGTAAATTAGTAACTAAATTCAAGTATACAAAGTTTGTTGTTGGTTTTTTTTCCAGTACCCAGGATTGAACTCGGGACCTTGAGCTTTCTAGGCAGGCACTTATGCCACTGAGTTAACTCCCCAGCCCCGCAAGTATACAAAAGTTATTGCACAGATGTTGAAGAATATGGTAAAATACACACTTTTATAACAGAAGAGTGGTGGGGGTGGTGAAGATGACAACTCTGACATTGGTCACATGAACTAAAGCTCCTGTGACAGTGAAATGGCACAAGAATCCACTGATACACACAGGGAATACAGAGCTCCTTGATTCAGATGATGAAAAAAACAGTAATGTGAATACCTATTTGATTAGTCAAAATGTTACAAAATGGCCACACAACCAAGTGGAATGGTCCAATGTTAGAATAGTTCTGAAAACACAGTAGAGGTCTTGGGAGGGGTGAAACTTACTGCATAGGATGCTAGCACTGTCATTCAACAGTGAAAAGTGTTACAAGATGCTGTGAAATACACAGACTGACATGCAAGTAAAATGTTTTGTATGCACCAACAGCCATATTAAAAATGTATTTATTATGACACTTCACTAGTTGATCTGAAAGCACTCAGAGGTCTGCTGTACTTAGCAAAGATTTCTCATGGTGATCGCAGAAATGTACAATACTTGCAGAAAAGTGATGGGTCAAAATATGGCATAAAAATGTATGCCCTTGTAGATGGAAACGACTTATTCTTTCATTTTAGACATTTATTCTTGAATCAGCCATCAGGTCCTTATTTGTAAAGTAATAAACTGAATGATACTGTGAACAGACTTGCTCCCATCTGCCAAAATAATTGGAACATGGCATTCCACAATTCATTATTGGTTTCCAGTTGATGTTATGACATTTGCTAACACAGCACAAGTTGACCAGCACAGGAACTGTACCCAGGAACAAAGCAGAAATTCCAAATGAAATATTGCAATCTCAAAGCAGAGAATTATATAGTACAATTTTTGAGTTTAAGAAAGATATAATATGAGCTTCTATACAGCAAAGAAAAGCAAATGGGTACTGGTGATGTCAACATTTCACCATGATGGAAATACTGACAGGAAAACCTTGACAAAATGAATGGAAGCCTGAGTTGTAAACATTCTTTCTTTTTAAAAAAAAATGGATTTAGTACAGGGTATCACTATGCAGCTCAAACTCTTAATGATCTTCCTGTTTTCAGTCTCGCCAGCACTGAGATTACAGGTGTGCACCACCATGCCTGGTCCTAGTGGCTGGCTCAGCGTGCCTGGGGACAGAGCTGGCGTGGCATGTGATATTAGGGATCAAACCCCAGGCCCTACATTTGCCTAAGCAGGCAGTCTACTGAGCTATCTCGCCAGCCCTCAGAGTTGCAAACTTTGAAGAACAGAACCAAATGTGAAACAGATGTTGTTGAGTTGTGTATCAACTATGATGTCGCTTGTATTAGCCAATGGTTGCATTTTATTTAATCCTAAACATATGTGGCATAGTTTGATAGTTTACAAAGAAAATAAAAAGTACAAAGAGGGAAACTGTCTTAAGAGGACTGAGACTGGAGCTTGTAAGAGATCATTTACAGCAGAGAAAAAAACCAGAATGTTTCTGTGCAAGGAACTACATAAAATTTTGTGGAGCACATTGGTAAGATGACAGGTGAACAGGCAGACACAGCATCTTGAAGAACTACTACAACAACAGGAAAACCAAAAGATGCCCCTGTGCCCTATAAGAAAGTACAGGAAAAAGGAAAACAAAACATTTATACCATCTGTGTAAGTGATACTTGTGTACGGAACATGCAGTTATCATGTGTAAAGACTGCCTTGAGTGTGACAGTTGAAGCAAGGCTTATTTCTGTGGTAGATTTGTTTGTGTTTACATTGTAGTTTGGGGGCTGGCAAGGTAGCTCAGCTGTTTAAGTGCCTGCCTGGCAAGCACAAGGTCCTGAGTTCAATCCCTGGTACACACACAAAACAAAACAAAACAAAACAAAACAAAACAAAACAAAACAAAATGCTGGCCAAAGAGCTCAGCAGATTAAAGCTCCTGTTAAGGCAGACACAGGAGCTGGGGGTTCAATCCCCGGGCCTGCCATCCCGGCCCTGCCCCCCCGGGGTGTGCTGAGACAAATGAGATTGGGCATGGTGGCACATGCTTGTAATCCCAGCACTTGGGAGGCTGTAAACAGGAGAATCAGTATGAGTCCGATCTAGTAGTGAGACTCTGAATACCCTGTAGATCCTTCCCTAAAAAACAGAAGAAGAAAAAAAAAACCCACCTACCCCCCCAAAAAATCCACATTGTAGTTCACATAGGTTTTTATTTTTGATGTTACCTTTATGTTATGTAAAGAATATACAGCTGACTTGAAAATGTTGAATTTGGGCTGGGGATATAAGTGGCATAAGAGCTTGCCTGGCAAGCACAATGTCCTGAGTTTGATCCCTGGTAATCCCCTACACAGTAGTCTCCTAGGAAGTAAAACTTTGGGGCCAGGGAGATAGTTCAGTAGAATAAGTGCTTGCCTGGCAAGTGCAAGGGTCTGAGTTCAATCCCTGGTTGGGGGGGAGGGGGAAGGAAAAGAAAATGTTGAAGTCTATTCTAAACAAACAATACATATTAAGAATTTAATAATTTTACTCATAGTTTATGTTCTTTTGAACTATACATTGCACAATACAATAAGAACCTCCTAAAGAAATCACTCAAAATGGAAAGAATAACTGGGTGGGAGAAAAGAGAAAAGAAGATAGCTAAGACAATTGTACTACTAATTTTTATTAGTTTAATTGAAAGAAACAGTGTTTATATTGTTTGACTAATCTTACATGCCCATATCTGGTAATCTGAGCAACTACTTTGAAGATAACAGTATGCAATATAATAACCATTGGTGATCTTTTATCATCTTGTTTTAAAATTCTGTATCTTTTATTATTCTCTTTAAAATAATAAAATAAAAAACCTCCTGACAAAATAGCAAGACCACTGAGCTGTCAAGTATGTCCTACAAAAAGGTCAGGAAAGCAAAATATATGTGCTGTCTGTGTCAGTGACACGTGTACAGCACATGCTGCTGTCACATGAGCAGACTGCCCTAGGTGTGATCGCTAAGTAAAGATATTTTTTTTTTTGGTGGAGTGCTCTTGGTATTCTCATTATAGTTCATATGGGAATTTATTTCTGATGTTCTTTCTTAGATTTTGTACATCAAAAAAACCAAATGATTTTGATGCTGTTTTATAAACACTTAAATATTAAAAACTATTTTTGTGATTTTCCATTAAGTACTCATTGTTTAATATAATAAAACTTGTAAAATTAAAACAACTCATCAATAGAAATATTGGTATTTCTTTTCTTCTTCTTCTTCTTTTTTTTTTCTTTTGTATTTTAGGAAAGGGTCTACTGGGTACTCAGGGTCTCACTACTAGATCAGACTCATACTGATTCTCCTGTTTACAGCCTCCCAAGTGCTGAGATTACAGCCACCATGCCCAGTCTCATTCGCCATCTCAGCGTGCCCCAGGGGCAGTGCTGGTACGCCAGGCCCAGGGATTGAACCCCTGGCCCCTGCCTGTAGGCGCTTTAATCTGCTGAGATATTTGGCTGGCCTGAAATATTGCTGTTTCTGTTAGACCCATGTTTATGTGCCTTGATAATACTAGTCTTATGCTTCAAGGGCTATGTCGTATTCAAGCTGTTTTGGGAGAAATGTAAAAGGGTCTTCTATAAAGCTCAACAAGTTCCCTTTTTTCTTTTATGTATTTAGTACAGGATCTACAGTGTCTCACTACACAGACTGTACTCATAGTGATCCTCCTGTTTTCAGCCTCCCAAGCGCTGGGATTACAGGAGTACGCCACCACACCCAGTCTCAGTTACCATCTCAACATGACCCAGGGTTGGGGCCAGCATGGCTTGTGGCACTGGGGATCAAACCCCAGCCCCTGCACTCTGCCTAAGCAGGCACTTTAGTCCACTGAGCTATCTGGCTGGCCCCAACAAAAATCTCTTCTGCTGGGGAGATAGCTCAGTAGAATAAGCACTTGCCCAGCAAGTGCAAGGTCCTGAGTTCAATCCC
>NW_004524636.1:2330643-2337288 GCF_000260255.1 Octodon degus
ATTTTATTTATTTTTGGTCTTTTTGAGACAGTGTCTTGCTATGCAGCTCAGGCTGGCCTTCAGTTCACTTTGTAACTCAGGCTGATCTCAAATTTGCTATGAGCCTCCTGCCTCAGCCTTCTGAGTGCTGGGATTACAGGTGTGCACCACAACTCCCAGCATAAATTCTTAATCACAACAAGAAAGTACTAGTTTTTCTAGAATCTCTATAGGTGCTTAGAATTCAAGTATTCTGAGTGCTTAAAAAAAAGAAAAAGAAAATTTAAGATTCTGTGTTGCACAGTCGTAAAAAAGAGAGCAAACTATGTCACCAACACTTGAGAAATTCAGCAGCAGGAAGTGAGAATAAACCAGAGAAGGCTCCATTTTGCGTGGGTTCCATAGCACAGGCATTAATCCTGCAGTCTCTGGCTTAGTTACTCCCCAGTCAGAACTGAAAACAAGTCTTGATTTCCCATCAGAAAATAATGGTGAGGCTGGGGAAATGGCTCAGTAGAATAAGCGCTTGTCTGGCAAGAAAAAGGGCCTGAATTCAAAACCCTGGTTCCACCAAAAAAAAAAAAAAAAAAAGAAAAGAGAAAGAAAGAAAATAATGATGGGGGCTGAGGAGATGCTTTGTAGAATAAGCGCTTCCCTGGCAAGCGCAAGGGCCCAAGTTCAATCCCCAGTTCTGAAAAAAAAAAAAGAAAAAGAAAGAAAGAAAAGAATGATGGATATGTCTAGCATAGTGTGCTCACAGTTGCCAATAAAGTTGCTCTTGAGTTTCTGGTGCAAGGTTAGTATAAAGGTTAGTGTCTGAATTTTCCTGAAAAGGGAATTATTTGGGACTGAGCCAAATATGGGCCTGGGCAACTTTGGGCCATAGTGGACTCCTTTCTGAAGTCACAAGTAGAGTTGAGACTTAGAGACATGACATTATTAGTTTAGCTACATTTCTTCAATAATAATTTCCAGATGGCTAATCTGTATAAATTAAAAGCCTATCAGTCTTTGGATCTTAATTTTGTAGAAGAAAAATTTTATGATTCTCATGACTAACTCAGCAATCTTCAAATAGTTATGAATCCAGCAAAGCATGCAGGCTTTTGTGTGTGTGTGGACGGGAGGTACTGAAAACTGAGGCTAGGGCTTTGCAGAAGCTAGGCAAAGTACTCTATCACTATATGACACCCTTAGCCTCTTCTTTTACTTTTATTATTTTGAGACAAGATGGTGCTAAATTGCTCAAGCTGCACTCAAATGTTAGATCCTCCTACTTCAGCTTTTTGAGTACCTCAGAATATAGGTATGTATGCCACATCATCCAGCTCAGGGTGCTTTTTATGTATTTTGACCTGGTATAAATACTTTAGATTTCTAGATAGTATAGTCCTAGGCACTACCTCAAAATTCCTCCTTTGTCTATTAGTAGAGCCTTGTTCTTTTAAGAAAAATATAGGAAGACTTCATCATGAAGATGGTTTCGCACAGAGAATGAAATAACTAAGACAATGAGCAGATAAGGTAAATTAGTTATATATATATATTTTTTTTAAATTAATTTTTTTTTAATGTATTTGGTACAGGGTCTTGCTACACAGCTCAGACTCATAATGATCCTTCTGTGTCAGCCTCCCCAGTGCTGGGATTACAGGCATGCACCACCACACTCAGTTTTGGGGACCAGCTCAGCATAGGACCTGCATGGTATGTGGTACTGGGGACTAAACCCGGGTCCTTGAGCTTGCCAGGCAGGCGTTTAGACCACTGAGCTATCTCCCTGGCCACTAGTTCAGTATTCAGGGGAGTAAGTCAGGTTCTGCCGGATTTATATTTTGAAAAACTCTGAAAAGATCAGTCATTTCAGAAGAGTGAATAATTGGTCTAAATGGCTTTTAAAGAGTAAAGACGGGGGGGGGGGGGGGGACGGACACTACCCGCTTGGCGTTTCCCCCCTCCCCGTACCTCTCTCAGGACAGGAGCTTTCTTTCTCTCAATAAATATATTCTAGGGGCTGGTGAGATGGCTCAGTGGTCTAAAGCAACTACTTAGAACAAGCTTAGCAAAGCATAGGGACCGCGGTTCAATCCCCCAGCACCACGTGCCAGCCAGCCCCGCCCCCTGGTGGGCTGAGCTGCCCCCCCACAAATAAATAAATCAAATTTAAAAAATAAAGGGCTGGTGAGATGGCTCAGTGGTCTAAAGCAACTACTTAGAACAAGCTTAGCAAAGCACAGGGACCACGGTTCAATCCCCCAGCACCACATGCCAGCCAGCCCCGCCCCCTGGTGGGATGAGCTGGCCAAACACACACACACAAATAAATAAATAAAATTAAAAAAAAATAAAATAAAAATAAATAAATATATTCTGCTCATAACCTCCGTTTGTTCCTAAAATTCATTCTTCAGTTTTAGAGAACACAAACTTGTGCAGGTCAGGTCCAGAGATCGTTTTTCCCTGTGTCATTTGGAGGTTCCCTATATGGTTTGGAGGTCACCCACCTGAGACCAGTTTTTCTCCCTGTATCATTTTGGAGGTTTCCACCGAGATCATTGGATGGAGGTATGAGTTTGCTTTTCTTTCATAAATTCTGAATTGGGACTTGCTTAGGTAACAAATTTATGTTTCAAATGTTAATATTCATGCTTTGCCTCATACAGTTTTGCTTCACATAGCACTGTTAAAATTGCTTACATACTTCCCTAGGGATGGGCATTAGGGATTGATATCCTAAATAGTATCAGTCAACTTGAAAGAGCCCAAATGAGTCACTAGCCCAACCCCCAACAGGAAAAGACCCTGTTCCATATTCATACCCGCTTGCTATGTGACTCGCTTTTCCATTTGTTACTGGATTTAATCAATTTTACCTGAGCAATGGTGCTTGTAATCTCATTGGTTGACCATAGTTTTGTTCCACCTCATGCCCAACTAAGCAAGTTCCCATGTCTTCTACACCACCTTAGACCCACCTCACCCCATGGTTTTCCTCTATAAAAGTCCCTGCAACAGACAACTTGGGGGGGGGAACTACCTGCTTGGGCCCCACCCCCTCCTGTCCCTCTCTCGGGACAGGAGCTTTCTTTCTCTCAATAAATATATTCTGCTCATAAAAAAAAAATGTAAAGATCATTAGCCCTGGAAGCTCTCCTTTTACCAGCAGTGCATGTGGTAGCACATCTGTCTAATCCCAGCACTCTGAGAGGCTGAGCAGGAGGATCACAAGTCTGAGTCCAGCCTGAGATTGTTTTAGTGAGATATTATCTCAAAATATAAAATAATAATAATAAAAATTTTAAAAAGCTGGGGATATAGCTCAGTGTAAAGGCCCTGGATTCAATCCCCAGTACTATGAAATAAAAAAAAAATAACCAGACCACTACTACAATCTTTATGACTATTGCTTTCATTTTATAGGTGGATATATTAGACTACACTAATTTTCTGCTCTCCAAAATCAGGAATGACAGACGGTATCTCATGCCAGACAGACAAAGCCTTCAAGGTATATGTTTCTAGTAAGGTTACATACATCAAGGGTTGGATCTATTCCCTGATTATCATTTTCCCCAGAGGCTCTGTGGAAAAATTCATACTAACTCAACTCACAAGAGGTTGGTGCAGATATCATAATATTAATCTAAAAGTAAAACGAGGAAATATATCTAGCAGTGCTCTTAGATGACTCCCCCCTCCCAATAACCTAATTACAGAAGAATGATTTATTCTTAAGTTTCCATTAAGTTGTTAGCATTTGTCCTCTAAAAGGACATTACCATTTAGAAAATCAATATCAGCTACTAAAAACACTGAATCGTCCTCTAGAGGAAGAGGCATAATGCCAAATGCTCCTTAGTTTTCTCTTTTGTTTATGATTAACAAAACTGTGTAGAGACTAATAATAATTTGTTTTCTTCCACACTTTCCCCAAAACTGTTTTCCTTTCTCCAACTGTAATTAGAATTCTTAACTGGGTGCATGGCTGTCCTTCCCAGTCTCCCTTGCAGCTGTGCATGTCCACATGTCTCAGTTCTGGCCAACACAATGGATATACAGGAAAGTGGCCAGGACTCCTGCTTAGCAGATCTCTCAGACATGCCTTCTACGTTCTGCTTCATGGTTTTTTCCACCCTGTTCCCTGTAATGTGGATGCCACCATCCTGCTCAGTATGAATGAAACTTATACTCATGTTGATACTCAGTTACAGATTTTAGAACATGTTAGATTTTAGATCTTCAGATCAGAGATAGTCAACCTACAACATACACTCATTGGTTATCCCAAAATAAAATACCTACAATTTAGTTCTTATAATTTGCATGATAACTAAAAATGAAGCATATAAACCTAGACATTACATCATACTGGGTTTTTATACAGAATAATCAGCAGAAAAGTAAGTTACAAAAGGAAAATATCAAATAAAAATAACAATGGCACAACAATTTTGCTTACAATAATCCTACAGACTATGTATGCTTCAGATTATTGTCCTTTGTACTGAAAGATACAGCAACAATCATGACATTATTCAAATATATAAAAAAAAAAGAATGATGGGATATGAATCTTTCCCACATTCTACAGCAGAACACCATTTTTTGGTTTGCAACTCTAGTGACTATAGAGAGCTTTTCTAATTTCCAAGTAGCAATGAACCAGGGGATAGAGTCAATTTTCTTTACTTATAAAAAGTTACTT
The DNA here is from genome assembly GCF_000260255.1 of Octodon degus. Taxonomy (NCBI): domain Eukaryota; kingdom Metazoa; phylum Chordata; class Mammalia; order Rodentia; family Octodontidae; genus Octodon; species Octodon degus. Next base: position 2,335,328 of record NW_004524636.1, read on the forward strand.
TATCTCTTTTTACAGAATAGGTCAGCCTGCCTTTAAGAATCTTACTATAACAAATAGATAACAAGGACAAACCTTGAAAACATACTAGGTGAAAGAAGCCAGTCACAAAGGGCCATATACTGTGTGATTCCTTTACATAAAAGGCCCACAACAGGGCTGGGGAGATAGCTTGGCAGCACAGGCGCCTGCCTGGCAAGCGCAAGGTCCCAAGTTTGATCCCCGGTACTGCATGCTGTGCTGGTACTGGAACTGGGCATGGTGATGCACGCCTGTAATCTCAGCACTAGGGAGGCTGAGGCAAAAGGATCACTATGAATCCTAACTGCATAGTGAGACCCTGTACCAAAAAAAAACAACAACAACAACAACAAAAAAAAAAACAAAAAAAAACCAACAACAACAACAACAAAAACGAAAGTCCAGAACAGATGAAGTATATAGGAAAGAGATTATTGGCTCCTTAGGATAGGGCAGCGATATAGATAACTATTGGATTTCAACCTCTGACCAGATACAGCTCAGCAAATAAGCTCATCTGGCAGCACTTAAGTTGCCCCACATCCATGAAAAGGAGAGAACAGGAGGCAGCAAAGCTTTGTTCTTTCACTCTTCTCACTGTCCTATTCCTTGCACTACAACAGTCATTAGCTGAGCACTTTATTTCTTTGTACTGGGGTTAGAACCAGAGGCACTTTACCACTGAGCTACATCTCTTATTTTGATAGTGTTGCTAAGTTGCCCAGGCTGGTCTTGAACTTAGGCAACTATAATTACCCTCAACTGAGGGGAAGAGAAGTGGTGGTTCCCTAAAACTACACAATTAACAGATACGTCCAGAAGCTACACAGATCCCAAGTGATGTCCCTTATATCACTCTACTTTTTTGACTTTATGAAAATAAATTTGAGGGCTGGGGAGATAGCTCAGTAGAATAAGCGCCTGCCTGGCAAGCGCAGGCTCCTGAGTTCAATCCCCAGTACTGGGGAAAAAAAAAAAAAAAAAAAATCAGAAAATAAATTTGGTGGGGGCCTGGGAGATAGATTACTGGCATAAGTGCCTACCAGAAAATAAATTTGGCTTTTTTCTTTTTTCTTAAGATAGGGTCTCGAGTTCAATCCCTGGCTCCGGGAAAAAAAAAAAAAAAAAAGGGTCTCATTGTATAGTTCAGGCCAGCCATAACTTACAGTGATCCTCCTATGTCAGCCTCCCTAGTACTGGAATTACAGGAATGCACCTTCACACCTGGCTAGTGAAAATAAACTTAAAACTTGCTGTGCCAAGATATTTTTTTAGATTTTTTTTTTTTTTTTTTTTTTTTTTTTTTTTTTTTGCGGAACCGGAGATTGAACTCAGGCCCTTCCGCTTGCCAGGAAAGCGCTTATTCCACTGAGCCATCTCCCCGGCCCTATATTTAGATTTCTAATAGAGAGTTGGAAGTTAGCCTGAATAAAATAAAAATGCAGTCTCTACTAAGTAATTTTACTGCATTTGTGAGAAATTATTTTAGCTGTAGAAAATATTAAAGTTTTCTTTTTTCCCTCATAATTTTATTGAGAGACATATAGCAATGAGAAAGTTTCAAATCGAATTGGTATGACAGTTTCAATAACTAACACATTGCATACTGTCTTCCTAGTGGTTATTTGCTGTGCAAGATGCAGACATGATATTCTATTTACAAACACTATTACAACAAATCCCTCTATTCATTAAGAGAATGTAACTATATATCTATCCTAATCATTCTGAATACACAGATACAAAATGGGCATTTATCTGTATCCCCTTTTTTGTTTAGTTCCCTTGTTTGAATATTATGGGTATGTTAACTCAGCAAAATATTCTAAAAGAGTCCAGTAGTCCATAATAGTATTGGGTCTTCCACTTGACTGGCAGTGTCAGAAATTGTTGACCTGAGTCCCCTATAGCTCAACATAACAGCATGGCTTTACTTCTTATAC
>NW_004524636.1:2338345-2345387 GCF_000260255.1 Octodon degus
GTCCCGCACGAACTTGGTGTGTTTGGTGAGACGTCCGCGGCGGCGGCTGTGCCTCGGTTTGCTCACATTCTTAGTCACCTTGTGGCCCTTGTTGAGGCCCACGGCCATGGGATAGCAGAGGGCCACGGCTACTCTTTTTCAATGGTTGCTGTGGCGGAAGGACCCGAGCCGGGCGGAACCATGAGAGAGCCCCGAAAAAAACATTTAAAAAATTAAAATAAAATATTTCTGAGGAGCCTGTTTTCTCCAGCTTCACAGGAACTTTAAAGTCATATCAGATGAAAAAATGTCATAAAATATTAAAATGACAGCCTAAAATCTAATAAATTTAGAACTGAATTATAACTTAACTTCACTAAATGTACTACAGCTATTCTTAAAGTATTTCCTTACCAAAAAATAAGCATTTCTATAAATTTATACTGGATGATACCTGGCACATAAGAGATACTTAACAAATGTGACATGAATAAAGGGGTAAGATAATAAATCCAAGCAGAATACATACTGGATGAAATATCTGAAATATTTTTTAAAAGCAAAAACTATTCCTGTAATAATCACTATGAAGACAACAATATGCAATGTATTAATTACTGAAACTGTGCTACTAATCAGTTTTGAAACTGTCTCACTGCTATTTGTTTCTCAATAAAATTAATAAAAAACCAAAACCAAAACAAAACAAAAAAATGATTCTTGTTTCTGGTAGAATGTACTGCTTTGTGACTTCCAAAGATCAGCGTGATTAAGGCACTACCTGCTGTGATGCATCACTTTCTAGCCTCCTACTCCCAACACTCAAGGTAACAGGATGAAGCCTGGATGGTGGGGTTTAAGCACAGGGGAATTTTGGTTCTACTAAATAAGAGTGAAGGCAACAGCAAGGCAACAGCGTTGACACATAATTTCCTAGAAAGACTCTTTGCAGGAAGGAATTATCAAAGTGATGAAATCAACCCTTCTTGCTCAGCACCTAATACAGTGACTAGCAGACAGTAGGTGTTCTACAAGCATCTGTTTAATTCAATAAATAGAAAATATGCTTTTCAGCAATGAAACCATTTTAGAGCTCAGAGAAATAATTTACTTCCATACTTAGCACAACTGATCAAAAATAATCATGCTAGTCAGGCATGGTGACACATCCTTGTAATCCCAGGACTTGGGAGGCTGAGGCTGGAGGATCACAAAGGCCAGCTTGGGCCACCTGGGTGCTACATGGTGAGTTCAAGACCAGCCTGGACTACATGGTGAAATCCTATCCCAGTTAAATAATACTGATTTTGTGTATGGTTTTTTGAGGTATACCTTTATAATGGCATTCTTTAATTTTCAGAAGAGACACATTGATACTATTTTTAAGTAAATACCACATTCATATCAATAGTATGTCTATGGAGAAATCACACTAGTGCATACAAAGGGTGACTGAAAATATGGTGAATGCTACTATCATGTGCCATCTAACGAAATGCAGGTTCTTTATAAAAACACTGCAGTATGTCCTCATCCACCCTATTGAACAGATCTGGCACCATGAAACTTTTGGCTCTTCCCCAGTCAAAATGATCCTGAAAGGAAACATCAATCAATTCAGGATGATGAGGTAGCTAGGACATGAGGTAACTAAAGACATTCATAAGAAAGGACTTCCACGGCTGCTTCAGGAACAATGGGGTGTGTTGGAAGTGAGAATTATCTTGAAGGGAATTAATTTCATTCATCAGCAATGAAACCATTTTAGAGCTCAGAGAAATAATTTGCTTCCATACTTAGCACAACTGATCAAAAATAATCATGCTAGTCAGGCGTGGTGACACATCCTTGTAATCCCAGGACTTGGGAGGCTGAGGCTGGAGGATCACAAAGGCCAGCTTGGGCCACCATCATTATGAATATATTTAGTAAAAGAAGGTGAAGATATACCAAGTTAAAGAAGTGTTATGAGGGGTGAGCGAGATAGCTCAGTGGACAAAAGTGCCTGTTTAGGCAAGTGCAGGGACCACAGGTCGAGCCCCGAACCATATGCAGCACCAGCCCCACCCCCAGGGCCCACACCTGTAGTGGCCACACCTATAATGGCCCATGGCTATAATTCCCCACCCCACCCCCTCAAGGTGAATGCAGGAGGATCACCATGAGTTTGAGCTGTGAGCTGCAAGCTGCATAGTGAGATGCTGCAACAACCAAATACATAAAAAAGAAAAGTATTGGGCCAGCCAATAGTTTAGGGCCGGCCAAATAGCTCAGGGCCAGTCAAACAGCTCATAGGATTAAAGCACCTGCAAGCAGGTGCAGGGGCCCGGGTTAGATCCCAGGCCTGCCATGCTGGCCCCGCCCCCGGGGGCGCCCTGAGATGGCAATTGAGACTGGGTGTGGTGGCACTTGCCTGTAATCCCAGCTCTTGGGAGCTGTAAACAGGTGGATCACTACAAATCCAATCTAGTAGTGAGACCCTGAACACCCTGTAGACCCTTCCCTAAAATACAAAAAAAGAAAAAAAAAAGTGTTATGAGAAATGGTGATCAAGGAACTCTCTCCTATAAAGTGAAATTTAAATAAAAAGAACAATATTCAATGAAGTTGTCTAAATGAAGATTTGCCTCTGCCTTTGAAAGTATTTAAGCATTAATTCCAAAATATACAACTTTCATTTCTTTAATTTACACACAGTTTCATGACAACACTAACAATGTTTTAGGAATAGAAAAAAACATACACAGTCAAGAAAGGGCCCAGTAATTGGGAGGGAAAGACTACTAAGAGAGAACATTATAAAAGCAGGGCATGTCCAGTGGTTTTCATTTCTGTTTTTAGAGATACTATGTACCCCACAGTTCTGACAAGTCCTCCTGCATGAAAGATTTAATGTCAAGTTAAAATGGGAAAAGAAACAACTAAAGTGAAACTCTGGATGAAAATATTCAAATTAGTAGGTTTTAACATTACAAGTCTTAGAGTAATTAAAAATTTGAAATGACTAGGCAATATTTCTGAAAAACCATAAAAATTGTTTGTGAGGATCTTGAGTATTAAAAGTTCTCTTAATTTCAGTGTGGGGGATAGGGGACAGGGGTGAGCTAGAATGCAGTTTGTTTTTTATAATTTAGTCAGTCTCTCTCTCTCTCTCTCTCTCTCTCTCTCTCTCTCTCTCTCTGGGTTAGGCTTCAAATCCAGAGCCTTAGGCATACTAGATGAAGCTACATCTAGCATTTTGCCACTGAGCTACAATACCACTATTTTCTTTTATAATTCGAATAGCTGTTGATCAAAGGTTTTATCTTGCTTAAGAGGCAAACAGGTCTGGAAAAAGAAATTCCAAAATGATGGTGGTGCACGCCTGTAATCCAAGCCTTTGCGAGGCTGAGACAGGAGGATTGCTGAGAGTTGGAGACCAGCATGGGCTACATAGTGAGTTCAAGCCCAGCTTGAAATGCATGAGAAACTCTGTCTTAAAAAACAAAACAAAACAAAACAAAACAAACAAGAAACCCCAGAACTATTTTCTTTTTCATCTCATTGGAGACAAAGAAATTTAAAAACAATACTGTTGTGTTAATTTATCATTTATATTTGCCTCCAGTTTTAGAATCTTTTTAGTAACTTCAGCATAGTTACCCTTTCGGAGATTTTAATGTATAAAGAATGGGTAGACTAGATATTTAAGGAAGAAGGGCTGTGTCAAATCAGTTTTGGGACTCCTCTGACTTTTCATCCTAATCTAGTACTCTTTCCTCTCTACTGCTTGAGTAGAGTCTTGAAAAGGCTTTTATATACCTCCACTTTTAACTTTTAGAGGTACTGGAGCACATATCTTAATTGTAAGAGAAAAGATTATTCTTATTTTACTAGAGCTCAGACTTTCAACATAGTACCCATTAAAACAAAAGATAAATCCTCAATTCAATTAATTTAATTATTTTTATTCTGATTAAAACTTATCTTTTATCAATACAAAAGTTATATACTGCACAAGTGCATAAAGTTATATGGCAGCTTTTCATAAAATTATACTTCAGGGTAACCCCAATACCCCTAGTTAATGAGGTAAAGGCCCTCTTTACAGAATTAGGCTAATAAATATGGAAGAAATGAAAGCATAAGAAAAATCATTATTCTTCACCATATACATATACACTTTATGCTGGCTGACATGACCACCAGTGAGGTCTTTCAGCAGCAACAGAAGTGGGATACAATAGTAAGCACCTGTTAAAAAACTTAAAAGCCTGGGCCAGAGAACTAGCCTAGCTGTCTAAGCACCTGCGAGCTGGCCCGCCCCAGGCCCGCCCAGCCAGGCATAGAGACCAGGGGTGGTGGTGTATGCCTATAACCCAGTGCAGGGGAGGCTGAAACATGAGGATCACTATGAGTCCAAGCTGTGTAGCGAGACCCTGTACCAAATATATAACATTAAAAAAAAACCCAAAAAACTTAAAACCTAACTTTGGGGGCAGGGGAGTTGGCTCAGTGGAATTAGCACTTCCCTGGCAAGTGCAAGGGCCTGAGTTCAATCCCTGGTTCTGCCAAAAACAAACAAACAAACAAACAAACAAACAACCCCTGACTTTGTTGTTGTTGAGATAAGGTCTCACTATGCAGTTTGTTTGTTTATTTATTTATTTTGGCAGTACCGGGGATTGAACTCAGGACCTTGCAAGCGCTTTTTCTACTGAGCTATCTCCCCAGCCTCAAAACCTGACTTTAATAAGCCTCTAGAGTTAATTTCCACTTATATGAAATACAAGGAACAGAGGGTACATTACATGCCACTATGATGAAGCAAGTAGATAAATCCCAAGTGGGAAAGTCCACAGAACAAATGACCCAGTGTGTACAAGGCCATGAGAGAACACACACAAAAAAGAGGAGGATTTCCCCTAAATCAAAATAGCTATGAGAAAATATGATCACTGTGACTCAATCTGAGTATAAGGAAATATCTCTTAAAAAGAAATCAGGATCTCAATTGGGTCTAGTTGTGGGGATAGCAAACTGAAACTGCTTGTTTTGGTAGGTATGGGGATGGTCTTTTGGTTCTATAAGAAAATGTTTTAGTTTTAGAGATGTATACAAGTGTACTACAAGGAATGGCTAGAATTTGGTTTAAAATATCCCAGCAAAGAAAGGTATAATGAAAAAGATAAATGAAATAAATGTGGCAAAACATCATTGTTGAATGAGTGATAGGTATATGTGTGTATGTTGTACCACTCTCTATTTTTTACTATGTTTATAATTTTTTTTGTGGAACCGGGGATTGAACTCAGGCCCTTGTGCTTGCCAGGGAAGCGCTTGTTCTACTGAGCCATCTCCCCATCCCCTATGTTTATAATTTTTAAACAATGTCACTAGTAGAGAAATTTGAAAAACTCTACAGATAAATCTATTATGTAATATTTATCTCAAGTAGAAAATAAGGATGAAAATTTTACATGGCATTTGATTACATAGAAATGGAAGAATTACATGGAAAATATACATCTTTTCTTGTATAATATGGTCAGAAAATTATATAATATTGTTTTATTCCTGAAGATATTTCAATGAAAATCAATAGCAGAGAACAAGGAATTTTATAAAATATACTATAAAAAAGACTTCAAAAAACACAGCTGTCTATTCTTCCCCTTGAACTCTCATGCTTTCATATAATTCTGGAGTTCTAAATGGATGGTGGTACTGACCTGAAAGACAAGAAAATTGAGGGGCTAGGGAGATGGCTCAGTAGAATAAGTGCTTCCCTGGCAAGCACAAGGGCCTGAGTTCAATCCCCAGTTCCACCAAAAAAAAAAAAAAAAAAGACAGAAAATTGAGACAGAGAAACCAGAAGTCACAGATACATTCTAAAGTGAATGCTGTAAAATTTTCTTTTTGTGCAATCATTTGATTACTTTTCTAAGAGTCCAGGACCTCCTTCATTCTACCTGAAATAGTATTTTAAACTTTAGTATGCAACACTCACAATGTATTCCAGACACTGCTGATAAAGGTTCTTTGGAGTTTAACTTTCAAACTAACTTCAAAATAGTTCACAGTAAAAAAAAAAAAAAAAAAAAAAAAAAGAAATCTAAACCAAGTTCAAATTCATCAGCCCAACACTAAACAGCTCCTGTGAATTGGCCCAGATATTTCAATTTCATTCTACCCTAGTCCTCTAAATACCACACATTAGTCAGAATTCCCTGAGCATATGGCCTTACATCTTTTTATATCTCCATTATCTTCTGTATATTCCAGGCTATTGCCAACTACCTGATAAAAATCTATCCACCGTCATGATCTGGATCAAGGTTAGCCTATCCCAGCAAAGAAAGGTTTAGTGTTGGGCTGATGAATTTGAACTTGGTTCAGACTTGCTTACCCATGAGAAAGTAATATAAGAGTTTCTAACCAGGGCATTCAGAGTACTACAAACCACACTGAAAAGGGCTTGAGAATGGTTTATGACAACAGCAACAACAACAAAAAGTTAAGAACCATTGTTCTATCAGAAACAAAATATTTTCTGCTTTGAATTTTAAACCAAATTCTAGCCATTCACCATAGTACACTGCTATACATATCTCTAAAACTAAAACAGTTTCGCACAGAACCAAAACACCAGATTTCTCTTACATCCTAAAGACATTACTTGAAGATAATATCTAGCCTCCAGAGAATTTGCCTTGATCTCCTACACCTTTCTCCAAACCTCAGTCTTCTGCCCTTCCAATACCTTTCCTCATTGTGCACCTTGTATTTACTGAATACTTGTCTAATCTGGGATGCTATGTGACACAACATTCAAGCTGAAAATTATCACCAAAGAAATTTTTACCCCTGGTAGTAGATTGAATGGTATATGTCTAGAAACTGTGAGTTTTTTTTTTAAAGGGTCTTTGTAGATGTAACTAAGTAAAGAATCTGAAGAAAAAATATTTTATTTATTTATTTTTAAATTATTTATTTATTTATGTGTGTGTGTGTGTGTGTGTGTGTGTGTGTGTGTGTGTGTGTGTGGCCAGCTCAGCCCACCAGGGGGCAGGGCTGGCTGGCA
>NW_004524636.1:2345487-2362947 GCF_000260255.1 Octodon degus
TGTGTGTGTGTGTGGCCAGCTCAGCCCACCAGGGGGCAGGGCTGGCTGGCATGTGGTGCTGGGGATTGAACCACGGTCCCTGTGATTTGCTAAGTTTGTTCTAAGTAGGTGCTTTAGACCACTGAGCCATCTCACCAGCCCAGAAAAAATATTTTTAGATTATTTGAGTGGACTGTAAAACTACTGCCAAGTGTCTTTATAAGAGGGAGAAATAAAAGGACACATGCAGACAGGAGAGACTGGGTATGTATACTGCTGCAGGAAGCTAGAGGTCAGGGAGGATTCTCTTCTACTCCCTGGCAGGTGTGCAGCACCCTTCCCGACATTTTGATTTGTGATTTTGACTCCAAAACTGTGAGAGAATTAATTTGTTATGAGCCACCAACTTTAAAGTAATTTATTTCGGCAACTCTTGGAAACTAGCATGTTCTCTAACAAGTCACTTTTACTGCACTTTTATTTATTGCAGTACTTTTGCAAGAGCAGCAGAAGAGATAAAACATGTAGATGCTCCCCAGATCTCCTCTTCATCTCCAGCTGTTCTCTGCAAAGGCCTTTGAACTTCTTTCATCAATAGCCCCCTAAAAGCATCAGTGAGGGATAGCATTCCTGGGGAAGCTGACATCAGTGTGACAGGTGATGGGGCTTTGGAGGATGAAGGCTTGAGTTTAAATCTGACCCAAGGGCTGGCAAGATAGCTCAGTAAACTAAGCATCTGCTTAGCAAGCACAGGCACCAGGGTTCGATCCCTGGCACCACATACCCCTCAGCCCCTGAGAGTGAGTGTGGTGGCACACACCTGAAACCCCAGTGCTGGGGAAGGTGAAAGCAGAAGGATCACTATGAGTCTGATCTTGTAGTGAGACCCTGTACCAAATACATAATCAATCAATCAGACTCCAAACCATTTTTGGAACCTGAATGGTTACTTTAGTTTTAACATTCATAAGTAATGTTTTACAGATTGTTGTAAGGAATAAATAAATAATATTGTACATACAAAGCTACAGGTATAAAATGTTTTCAGTATACATTAGTTGAAAAAATGACATTTTTAGTTCAATATCATCTCCAGCTATTATTATATACTGCTCTGTGATTTTAAAAATAATCTTTATTATTACCACAAAAATTCCTTCTGGCTTATTTTCATAGGTAATCAATAAATGTGAGTCAAATCTTTAATTAGAGCTGTGCAAGATTTCCAATGTATTTCTGGGAAGTTTTGCCATTTCTTTTATGTTAGAGAAAAACAGTATCTTTTTTTACTCAAGAAAGCTTACTCCTTTGATTTCCCAACACTAATGTTTTATTATAAGCAAACCTTTTTCATTCAGCCCAAGATGAAGAGAATATATAAACCCTGAGAACTTGCTTGGAGGTTCTAGCAGGAGACCATAGCCACTTGCATATTCTTAACCAATGAACGTCTTCCCCCACCATGGACAACCACGGAAGTCTGTCCCCTCCCATCGAGCACCCAGGAGGGATGCACATGGAATGGTGAGGGAACAAGGGAGCTAGAATTCTAGCCAGCCAGTCAAATCAACCATGGCAATCAATTGGTTGACAGATGTCACTGTCAGATTTCTCTTACATTCTGAAGAGATTACTTAAAGATAATATCTAAATCCTGTTTCAAGATTATATCACAGGGCCAGGGAGATGGCTCAGTAGAATAAGTGCTTCCCTGGCAAGCGCAAGGGTCAGAGTTCAATCCCCGGTTCCACCAAAAAAAAAAAAAAAAGATTGTATCACAGAACAAAATTTCACACGCTCAGATTTACGAAATATTAATAAAGAGATATAGGTAGTTTATTTTATTTTTTTTGTTAGCCTAGATGAACTTAAGTAATTATTCTTCAAATTTGAAAAAAAATTTCAATACAGTACTAACAAATGTAAGGGCTGGCCAGATAGCTCAGCAGACTAAAGCACCTTCTTAGGCAGGTGCAAGGACCAGGGTTCGGTTCCCGGTGTGGCATGACAGCCCCGCCCCCTGGGGCATGCTGGGACAGTGACTGAGACTGGGTGTGGTGGTATGAGTCTGTAATCCTAGTGCTTGGGAGGCTGAAAACAGGAGGATCACTACGAGTCCAACCTGTGCAGTGAGATCCTGCAGACACCGTACTAAAATACAAAAAAAAGTAATAAATGTGCATTATCTCCCTGTACCATATTTGCACTTCTTTTACTCTCAAACTATTATGACATAGGTTCACTAAAAGAAGTGGAAAACTGTATCTGATATAAGCCCTAATTAGAAATACATAGGAGCAAAAAAAATATTTTAGGACAACATGCAATATTAGCTCTGTCTTGAAACCTTTGGTTTACAGGGGAGCAAGTTTAATAATAAGATCAACAATTTTACTAATTCAAAAGACTAAAACTTTAGAAGATGAAAATGAAAACATGAAATTCACTTTATACTTTTCCAAAGCAATTTATTACTTAATATAACATTCACTTGTGGTGCTAAGACATGTCTTCCTTTCTGTCACCATTGCAGGCTTGTTCCAACTCCCTGGAACAAGCACAAAGGAGGCCTGGTGCAACTCTCTGGTGTCAGACTACCTTTAGGGCAGATGGAAGGCCCAGGCTGGCTTTCCCAGGAGTAGCCAATGAAAAGGAAGGCCACGGACCAGCTAGTCGTGGGTCAGCTGGCATGGAACAAAGTGTTTCCTATCTTCAGAGCGAAGAAGGCTTAGCCAGCTGCCTTTCAAAGGACTGCACCAGTTGGAGTACTCGCTATTTCTTTCAAACCATTTGGTACTCTTTTAGAATCCTCAATTTACTCAACACTACACTTAGGTCTGAAACATTCAGATAATTAGAGAGTCCCTACTACCTATTCAGATAAGACAAGAAAAAGGCAGAGTAATTGTTAAGTCAATTACTTCAAGAAACCCTTTCTAGAGCCAAAAACTCCACAATTAAAGCTTGTATATTATCTATCTTAAAATCTAAAATTTTCCCATGGCTATTAAGCAAACTTCTGAGATAAAAACCAAGACAAACACAAGGAAAAACGTTAAAAAAATTAACATGAAGAAAATAATTCTTTTCCCAGTACCAAAAACAACAACAACAACAAAAAACAACAACAAACAAATCTTAAGGCCAGCAGATCTAATGCGTTCTACTCTGAACTTCTATAGAGCCTCTCTTCATCTCTCACATGGCCTTCAGAATGGACTCTGTATTGCTATTTATATTTCCCTTCCCAACTAGCTAGGAAGTGAACTGTCTTATAGCTACTTTAAAAAAAAATCTGATGTCATATTGGTTATTTTGAATGTTTCAGCAAAGAAGATATAAGGAAACGTAATGTAAAACAGCATGAAGAAGGAAACTTACCTCTGAACAGCCAAATAAAGAACAGGACTTAGCTTGAAATAAAAATATTTTATCAAGTGATCAAAATGATTTATCAAATGACTAAATTTTGGGGAAGTACTATTATAGGGAGCTCATCTGTCAACTGTAGGTCATTTAACCAATGCATCACATAGGACCATCTATGGAACAGAAAGCCAAGGAATCTGAAAAAAATCATAAAACCAAAAATAGCTATCATGTTCATAGGCAAAATATCCTAGGAGGTGTAAGTATTCTAAACAAATATAGTAAAGAGACCAAGTCAGAGTCAAATGTTATAAATTGGAGGAGGCTATAATAATTATTTTTCACTGAGTTTAATTCCATTCCAAATACTGGGATTAGCACTTTACATGTTATCTAATTTGGCTCCTAACAAACACAGGAGGTAGGTACTATTATTACTTCTATCTTACAAATGAAGAAACAAAGGGCTTGAGAAACCTGCCCAGAGAGGACAGAGAGAAAAAGGGGAACTAAAAATATTTAAGATGCAATATGTACATGTACCATTTCCTCAAGTGATGGTAATAGTGATACACTGCAAACATTTAAGAAAAGAAAAAAACAGGGGCTGGGGAGATAGCTCAGTAGAATAAGCGCTTGCCTGGCAAACACAAGGTCCTGAGTTCAATCCCTGGTACTGCAAAAAGAAAAAAAAAAAAAAGATTGTGATATTGGTTATTAGATTTTGGGGCTAGAGATTTAGCTCAGGGCTGGAGATTTAGCTCACTGAGCACCAACCTGGCAAATGTGAAGTCCTGAGTTCAATTCCCAGTACCCACAAAAATAAGTAAATAAAAAGAAAAAAGAAAAAGAAATTTGCCCAGAGTCATATGTCAAAAAGCAAAAGAGATGGAATTCAATTCCAAGCAGTCTGATTCCAGAATCCAGGTGCAAGACTGCAAGTATAAATCACACAAGAAAATGAAATGTAACCTTGGGGCAGGGGGAATCATTCATATAGCACTTCTAAATTTTTCAACTATAAGTATAGCAAAAGGTGGTAATAAAAAATAAATGAAAATAGATGTTTTTCAGACATATTTAAAAAGAGCTCTTTTACTAAGTTAAAAAATGTTAGCTGGGCTCCTTTTGCCAATATATTGAATAGGTACTTTCTGTACCTCGAAAATATAATGGTAAGCAGGATAGATAAGGTTCTTCCTTCTGGAATTCACATTCCAGTGGGATGAGAGACTAAAAGACTAATCAACAACAGAATTTCAGAGTGCTAGGTATACAGAAGAGGCCGGGAGGAAATGTGGACTTCTCATTTGAGATGTTTAACTATACAAATAAAAAGAATGACATGGATGGGAGGCAAAGTTGTTATTTGGTATTTTATTTTTAAAGATATGCTTGCTACATGACAGCCTCTGTATATTCTCATCTAGACAGACCCTGGGAAAGTTGATGAGGCCAGAAAGAGGGCACAGAGCAGGAGCTATGAGCTATGATATAGAGAAGAAATGAGCAAGAAGATGGTGGGAAAGTCTCTGATAAGAGGAAGACAGAAATATGGGTTCCACATAGGGAAGATTCTGCCTGAGGTCTTCTAAGGTATAATGCCATCTCATTTGAGCAGGAACAGTGGGCTAGTGATGAATATGAAGAATAAGGAGACATTATAAGATTCTTTCAGGCTATAGGTATTTTGCATATGGGAATGCAACCAACACATGGAGGAAGGGGGTAAGGAAAAAAAGGACGAATGGAGTGTAAAATGAATTAAGCTGTGTTATATTCATGCAACAACTCTCCATGATGAGTAATTTTTATGTACCAACAAAAACAGGTACAGAGCCAAGGAGATAGTTCAGCAGCATAATCACCTGTCTGGCAAGTGCAAGGTCCTGAGTTTGATCCCCAGCACTGCAAAACAAAACAAAACAAAACAAAACAAAACAAAACAAAACAACAGGTTCAAATAAAAATTAAAAGAATAAATACTATGAACTATCCCCTAAAGACTAATGTGTTATTGCAGGCTTGTTCCCCAATACAGCAATGTTCAGAAGTGGAATCTACAAAGGTAATTAGATCATAGGGGTAGTAACCTCATCCAACCATGAATTCATTGGTTAATTGGGCTGTTAGAAGGTGGTGCCAAGTCGGAGGAAGCAGGTCACTGGGGGTGTGCCTTTGAAGGGTGTTACTTCTTCTAGGATTCTTTCTCTTGCTCTGCTTTCTGCCTGTCATGAGGTGAGTAGTTTTCCTCTGTCATGCCTTCTACTATCTGTGATGCTTCATCCTTGGAGCCAGCCAACCATGGACTAAAACCTTTGCAATTGTGAGCCAAGAGCCAAAGGAGCCAAACTCCTTTGCTCCTGTAAATTGTTTATCAGGTATTTTGCCCCTAAATGGAAAGCTGATCAGTACAAAATAAGAAAACTGATGGTAGCTTTACTAGGTGGAGCTGGGTGCCCACTTCAGATTTTTAGACAGGAATCTGAATTTGTCTAATAATAAAGTTAGATGAATGATAAGGTAGCTATATATAGGAAAAACAATTATGAGTAAAAATATTTTTAAAATGTGTCTATGACATAAACTGGACATAAACAATGTCCTTTATTGGTGTATCTCTGCAGTTCAATTTGTTCCCATCTTGTCACAAAAATTCTTGCAACTTATTTGTCACATTCAGCAGGGAAATACTTAGCCATGATGCTTAAAGACAGGATTGGTTATTTTATTTCCCCAAACAGATTCCTTTTAAATGCAGTTGACAGCCTTCATGTTCATTCTAGAGGTGATTTCATTCCATTATTTGAAGAAATTCTTTGATGTTAACTGATATTTTCATTGGTGGTTTCATTTAAAAATTAAAAACAACAAGAAACACAAATCTTAACATCACATATTCTCTAATGAATACAAATGCATCTCCAGTGATTAATCTCAAAATGCCTTAAGGTTATCATAAGGCAAATGTGAAAGGGGAACTTGGCCTGAAGGCCCTAGGCACCTAGCAGTATCAGGTGCATGCCCCTCATTATCCAACTGTGTTCTTGAACCATGACATAAAGATTCAAAACATTCTAGGCAGAATTTATGTCTGCTCTGGTTCTACGGAAGGAAACAAAGACCCTACCTTTAAATGGAGGTAAGCCAAAAACATGAAGCAGGCCAAGTGTGGTAGTGCATGCCTATAATCCCAGCACTGGGATTCAAGGCTGTCTTGAGGTGCAAAGTGAGTTCAAGGCCAGCCTGAAATGCATACCAAAACCCTGTTTCAAAAAGACAAAAACAAAACAAAATAAAACACCACCAAACAGCACCCCCTGCAAAAGAAAACACGAGGAATAGCATATTGGGTAAAAGTGGGCTGTGTAGACATAATACACAGCCATTTTTGGAAAATACAATCTGCTCCACAAGCAATAGGAAAGAAAAAGGCCTATATATTATAAAGTGTCAGGAACATCAAACAGCCTAAAATTTTCCAAATGCAAGGAAAAAAAATAGAGATTAGAATGTTATCAGAGATTTCTCAATAGCAACACTAGAAGCTAATAATGGAACAATGCCTTCAAAAGAGGGACACTAATTTTCAAGATAGCATTCACCACTGAGCTAAGTCACTATTCAAATGTGAGGGTAAAACAAAGGCATGTCCAGATATGCAAATTCTGACTTCAGGAAGGAACATGAGATTTTGTATGTATCCTTTCTCAGGAAGCCACTGAAGAGTAAGGATGACACGTAATACAGGAAATAGATCCAACACAGGTAATGGCAAAGGGATTTTCCAAGATGATGACAAAGGGAAGTCTCAGGATGATGGCTATGTAGTAGCTAAACCAATCCAGACTAGAGTGGGAAAGCTAAGTCTCTAGCAGAACCATCCCTCAGGAAAAAGAAATGAAAATGAAAGGTTATCTGAAAATACTGAAGACTCTCAGTTCTTTCAGAGTTTGAGGGCAAATTAGTGACTGATAACAAAGAAAACTAAGCAAATGAAAAACAAAAGACACAATTATTTCATCCAGGAAAAACAGAAGCTGTACAAGAAGAAAATGTAGCTGGGTGTGGTGTTGTACACCTGTAATCCCAGCACTTGGGGGGCTGAGGGAGGAGGATCCTTGAGACTTCAAGACCAGCCTGGGCTACAAAGGGAGCTCAAGGGCAGCTTAAAGTGCACACTGAGACCCAGTCTCAAAAAGATGAAGACGAAGACGAAGACGAAGACGAAGACGAAGACGAAGACGAAGACGAAGACGAGAGGGCAGGGAAGGAGGAGGAGGAGGAAGAAGAGGAGGAGGAGAAGAGGAAGAAGAGAAGAAGAGTAAGAGGAAGGAGAGGAGGAGAAGAGGAAGAAGAGAAGAAGAGGAAGAGGAGGAGAAGAGAAGGAAGAGGAGGGAGAGGAGGAAGAAGAGGAGAAGAGGAAGAAGAGAAGAGGAGGAGGAGGAAGAAGAGGAGGAGGAGGAAGAGGAGAAGAGGATGAGGAGGAAGAAGAGGAAAAGGAAGAGGAAGAGGAAGAGGAGGAAGAGGAAGAGGAAGAGGAAGAGGAAGAAGAAGAAGAAGAAGAAGAAGAAGAAGAAGAAGAAGAAGAAGAAGAAATGTAATAATAGTACCCTTCGTGGCTCATGTGTGATTAATAGGTACACTGTTACAGCATAGAATACTGAACACTGATTTAAGGAGAACGCAAGATGGTTATACAAGATAGCTATACCCTCAACTTCCCAAACAAAAGTTCATCCAAACTATGTAAAGGTGAAAAAACAAGAAATACCAGTATGAACATTAAAAACAAAACCAGCTGAATCATATGAAACTGCTGCGTTTTGTTTTGAGACAGGGTCTCCCTATATAATCCAGGCTGGCCTCTAACTCCCAGCAATCTGCCTGCCTCAGCCTCCCAAGTGCTGGTATTACAGGAATGTGCCACCACCTCTGGCTATTCAAACTGCTGATTTTAAAATCATTTCCAATCTAGAAAAATTTTATGTGGTACAAGTTAATATATAATAATAATAATAATAATACCAATTTTACAACGAGCAGAAAACAGCTATTGATAAAGAATACTCAATGGAAAAACTTTTTTTTTTAATTTGGTGGTACTAGGAAATGAAGTCAGGACTGTGCATTTGCCAGGCAGGTGCTTATGCCACTGAGCTATATCCCCAGACCCCAAAAAACTTTTTTTTTTTCTGTTAGCAAACATTACTAGGAGGATAATGGGTCCCAGTTTGGGGTAACAAAGTCTCAAAGATATGTTACTACCATCACTAGCATAACAATTATTATCACTCAAAGGAATGTAAATAATATATTTACTAATAAAACATTTAACATCATATGATCTACCTTCATGTTACAAAAGTTATATTAGAATCTTTCATCAGTTGTCACAGTACAGAAATATTTGGTGTGTTGGCAAAATTTTGACTAACAGAATGCTGAATAACATGGGCAGGCTGTATTCAGGTTCCTTTGTTGACATAAAAAATAGCTAAGTCACTCTTGCAAAATTAAAGCTCTATGAAATTGTGGTTCTGTAAAGCTCCTTCAGTGATAATTTTGATAGCAATGCTAGCTTTTAAATTAACATATTTGGACTAATAGATTCATTAATATTAAAAGTTTACTTAAATTTTTACTATGAAACCAAAACTTACCCATTGAGAAAAAGCATCAATTTTTACCAAAGCTAACTGCTACAAAAAAGAATTGAAACTTATTAGTATAAGGTGTAAGTTTTACCAAGAATAATGGAGTCTGATCTAGCCAGTGGAAAATTTCCTCTTCAAATTAAAAGCAAATGTTTTAAGCAGAGAAAATGCATAAACAGATGCTGTGGGGGTTTATATTTCATTCTGCACTGAAAACTACCAGGAATTAAAATACATGTGGTTCAGAAATCAATAATCTTAAAGAGAGTCACAGAAGAAAACTGAACCCACCCAAAGTTTTCTAACACTATTAGGGATTGAACCCAAGGCCTCACACAGCTACACAAGCACTTTAGCACTGCACTACATCCCTGGTCCTTTTTTATTTTAATGAGATAGGCTCTCAGTGAATTGCCCAGGTTAACCCCAAATTTGTAATCCTCTTGTCCCAGACATTAGGACTACAGCTTGACCAACATGCCTGACTACTCTGCCCCATCACTATTTTGAATCAAAAGAGCATAATAAATATTTTTGAGGTATATTTTTATAACTATAATTTTTCCATCACTGTAAAATTAGGATAAAAAAAGTGAAAATCATCACCCAACCAAAACAACTATCTTCTAAAATCTAAATACTTTGGTTTAAAAACAAAATATCAAGGAATAGGTCATGCTATCACAATGGCATCTTTTTAACTGGTCTACATCAACTGTAACTGCTCATAACTTTTTACCAGGATAACAGTAAGGCAGGCAGTTCTACTGAGTCCAAGTCTAGGGAACCTGCAGAGCTTTCTGCTCTCAAGGGAGGACAATGAAAAAGGTGTTCTGTTTTTCAGTAGACCTGTAAGAGGAGCCATTGAGCTGGGCTGCACAACCAGACAACAGAACATAGGAAAATTCAGATCAAAGCAAGGGCGCATGCCAAGGTAATATGCAATAAAACCCTTGGCCAAAGCATTAAGGAAAAACAAAACAAAACAAAACAAGTAGGTAGAAAGAACCTGCTGGACCACCTTCTTATTAACACAGAGAGGCAGAAGAAACAAAATCTGCCTCTAGTGAAGAGCCAAAAAAACAGTGTCCTAGATATGCTGGAGTATTCCTATAGAGACATACATAAGTATAAAGACACATTACCCACGAACCAAACCCAGAAGGAAGTGTCCTGTACGTTGGAGTGTTCCATGCACGTAGATATGACTACATTATCATTAACTAGATCCTCAAAATCAAGGTGTTCTGAATACAGACAGATAAGGATACGGACATAAATTCGCAATTAACCAAACCCATTGGTTTTACAGCAGTGAGAAACAAAAAGCTGAGATATGAATTAATATCAGAAAGGGAATGAGATATAGGTGTGAAGTTATCCCTTTTTTCCCTTTTGACGATCTTTGATTTTCTCATTTCACGGGGGACACACACGCGCACATGCTCACACACACACTACATCGCCAGAAACAAAGAAGGGTCCTTAATTCTCTGGCCCGCAGGAGCACACACGCCCCCCACCCACAGATAATGAGGCCACCAGATGACTTTCATTAACGAGGAAGCCAAGGAGAGACGTCTCCACGCCGATCAATGCCTTGCACACTAGCAACCAAGCACCAGACAAGCACCACAAAGAAAGGAGAGGAGTGGATCGGGACCAGGAAAACACTGCCACGCCGCGCCCCCCAAGGCGCGTCCCCACCGCCCCCGCCGAGCGGCGGTCCTCGCTATCCTCGGAGCCTCCCGGCTCGCCGCTGCCACCTCCCACGCCCAGGGACCAGCGCCGGAGCTCGGGCGGCTGGGATGCGAGGGGGCGGCCAACCTGCTCTCCGTGACCTCCCGCGACAGCCCTGCCGCTCCTCATCCCCAGCAGCGCCGGACCCTCCCCCGCGCCCCTCTCGGCCCGGGGCCACGGTCCCAGCCTTCCGCCCCCAGCCGGGCCCGCAGAAGCTCAGCGTGTGGGGTGTTGCCGCGGCCCGCGTCCTCTCCAGCATCCCGGACTGGACCCGCCCAGTCCCCTAAATCCCAGGCCGGGGGTTGGCAGCCCCGGGTGCCTGCGTCCT
The DNA here is from genome assembly GCF_000260255.1 of Octodon degus. Classification (NCBI taxonomy): domain Eukaryota; kingdom Metazoa; phylum Chordata; class Mammalia; order Rodentia; family Octodontidae; genus Octodon; species Octodon degus. Next base: position 2,356,561 of record NW_004524636.1, read on the forward strand.
TGCTGGCTCACTTACTCTGGCGCTCCGGCGGTGACGGTGGCGGTGGACGTGTGAGACCTTCGGCTGTCGGCGGCAGGCTGCGGGCGGAGAACTGCGGGCGACCACAGTCAGTCAGCGAAGACCCAGCACAGCTGAGGTGGTGGCGGCCGACTGTGTGCGGCTGCCCCCGGCGAGGGGCGGGCCCGGCGGGGGGGGGGCGGGCGCCCGCCTCTCATTCATGCAGCGGGGGCGGGGTGTGGGACCCGGATGCCCGGGCAGCCCCCGCCCACCGCACTGAGGGCGCGCGGCTTCGATGTCTGCTGTGCGCAAGCGCAGCGTTCCTGCCGGGCCTGGTTTCGCTTGACGCTTGCGCTACCTCGTTACAGCTGCGGACGTAGGTTGGTTAGACGTCTCAACGAGCTGTTCGGTATTTTTGTTTGCTCTGTGAACGTTAAAAAATCAAAACCAAGCCAAGTGAGGTGCACTCCTGTAATTCCAGCACTCAGGAGGCTGAAGCAGGACTTAAGGCCAATCTGAACTGCAAGAAGAGAAGCTGTCTCAAAAAGCAAAAAAAAAGAAAAAAAAAAATCCAAACCAAGACAAAAAGGTAATGAAAGTTTGGAGTGTCGCCCCCTTCCTAGCATCCAGCCTAGGAGTCTTTGGGGACACAGGCCCAAGCACCAGAGTAGGCTACCCACTAGTTGAATGAAGAGAGAGTGCACATCACCTCCACGTGTCCCTCCTGCCGCAGATCCTCTTAGCTGAGTGCTGGAACTGTGGTGATTGTTGAGATCCAGACTGTGGATATCAGAAAGAATTACTGGCAACAAAACAATGTACTCTTTAATTACATCTATCTACTCATCTCAGCCCCCAGTTTTAGTCTACAGAGCAGGCAAGAAATTGAACTCTGGGGATCTTGGTTCTTGTAAGACCAAGTCCTAGCTCTGAAGTAGCTCCACCTATCTGAGAAGGCCTGTCTTGTCATAGCAGGACTGCACTCTTATTCCCAATTTCTTGGTTATGCAGCTCCTGGGGCTGGAAGCAGGTTTATCAGGCCTTAGCCTTCCTCTCTGAGGCTCCTCTTGAGTGTGGGCACTGCAGCTCAGGGCTTGCAGAAACAATTGTCTCCTTGTCCTCAATTGTCTCTAGTCTCCATGCTCCTCTCTGAGGTTTTTTTTTTTTTTTAATTTTCCTTCTGCCCTCCCATACACCTCATGTAAGTAGCTCAGAGGTGTTAACATCATGGAACATTTCAAGAAATAATCTACTACCCAGTGGTTACAGTCCTCTAAGAGGAGAGATGTTACAGGCCTGTACTAGCAAGAGTGGTCAGCTCTTCTATTGCAGTTCCCTGTCTCAGGGCTGGAAAATGCTTTCCCTCGTTTTTAGTAGCAGCAGTCACCAAGAAGGCTTTCTCAACTTATGTTTGCTGATACTATACCTTTCACTCTGCCCAGATCTGGTTTCCTCATCTCTCCTCTGGGCAGCTGAGAACTACTCTGTCTAATCCTATGCAAATCTAATTTGTGATACACAAGTCTGCCATGGTCCCACCTTTTTGTTTCTCCGCCCTGTGTGACACATCAAGCCTTATGTTCCATCTGTTTCCAGTACAGCACCATGGTATTTGACCCTTGGTGACTGTGATTCCAGCTGGTCCCTCTTCTAGAAAGCAACACTTACTTAGCAGCACATGAAAGTTGCTTTTTCTTCTGAAAAAATCTACAGAAGGTTTTTTCAGTCAGTGAAAATGCTGTGTGATACTAAGATGGTAATTATGCCATTCAATTAAACAGAGGGAAGGGAAAAAAGAGGCAGAGCCAACAACAGGAAAATAATGTGACAAGGATATGTCACTACATATCAGTTAAAACTGTCAATGTTATAGTCTCAATTCACCAATCAAAAGGCAGAGACTGGCAGAATGGATTGAGAATCAAAGATCCAACAATATACTGCATACAAGAAACACATTGAATTCATAGAAGAAATTCATAGACTGAAAGTCAAATAATAAAAACAGTACTCCGTGTGATAGGAATCCAGAGAAAAGCAAAGTAGCTATTCTATTTGCAGACAGGGTGAATTTCAAGCCAAGAATGATTAGGAGAAATAAAGATGGTAAAGGGAACAATCTAAGAGGAAGAGATAACAAATCATCAATATATATGCAACGAATACCAGTGCACCAACTATATAAAACAAATACTAATGCACATAAAAAAATAAAGGGCTGGCGAGATAACTTAGTGGACTAAAGCACCTGCTTAGGCAAGTGCAGAGACTGAGGTTTGAATCCCAGGCACCACATGCCATGCCAGCACTGCCCCCAGGGCAGGCTGAGACTGCTAAAAAAGGAAAGAAAAATCAGATAAACACCAATACAATGGTATTGAGAGGAGCTCAGTAACCCACTGGCACAAAAAGACAAGCCAACTAGACATGTAACAATGGAATATTAGGACTGAACAAAACTTTGGAACAAATGGACTTAGTAGATGTCTAAGTAAAACAGTATAGCAGAGTGTTCCACACACATCAGAATACACACACTTCTCAGCTACACAGGGAATGTTCTCCAAACTAGACCACATACTAGTTCACAGAACATGCTCAAGTAAATGCACAGGAATTGAAATTATTCCGTGTATATTAGACCACTGTGCAATGAAATTGGAGCTCAATGGTAAAAGAATCCACAGGAACATCATAAACACATAGAAATTAAATATCATCCTCCTGAACTACAAATAGGTCACTGATGAAATTAAAGAAGAAATTAGACAGTTTCTACAATGAAATGATAATGACAGTACGACGTACCCGAATTTATGGGACACAATGAAAGCATTTGTAAGAGGGAAATTATAGCAGTGAATATCCATATCAGGAAGACAGAGCAAGTGCAAAGAAACAAGTTAATGGTGAACTTCAAACTTCTAGACAAAGAAGAGCAGGCTAAACCAAAAGCTTGTATAAAGGAGGAAATTACAAAGACCAGTGCAGAAATTAATGCATCAGAGACTAATAAAACAATACAAAGAATCAGTGGACTGAAGAGTTGAATCAAGAGTCTTTGAGGGGCTGGTGAGATGGTTCAGTAGTCTAAAGCACCTACTTAGAAGAAGCTTAGCTAAAGCACAGGGACCGCGGTTCAATCCCCCAGCACCACATGCCAGCCAGCCCCACCCCCTGGTGGGCTGAGCTGGCCACACACACACACACACAAAAATAAATAAATAAATAAATAAAAATTAAAAAAAAATCTTTGAAAGACTAAAATCAACAAACCCTTAGCCAACCTTATCAAAAAAGGAAAGGAAAACTCAGATTCATGTAATTGGGGATGAAAAGGGTGAAATAATAACAGACCCTACAGAATTCCAGAAGATTATTATACTTACTTCGAGAATTTATATTTTAATAAGATAGAAAATGTAGAAGAAATGGACCAATTCCTAAACACATATGAATTACCAAATCAGAATCAAGAAGACATAAAAATCCTAAGCCAGTATCAATCAATGAAATTGAAAATGTAATAAAAAACCTACAAAAAAGCCCAGGCCCTGATGGATTCATTGCTGAATTCTACAAGAAATTTGGAGAAGACCAAGCACCACTACTTCTCAAACTCTTTAATGAAATTGAAAAGGAAGCAATACTCTCAAATTTGTTCTTGGAAGCAAACATTACCCTAATACAAAAAAGAGGAAAATAACCCAACTAAGAAAGATAATTACAGGCTAATTTTCTCAATGAACATAGATGCAAAAATCCTAATTAAAATACTGACAAACAATGCAGCAAATCATGAAGGAGAAGGATTTTGTTTGTTTGTTTGTTTGTTTTTTGCTAGCTCATGCTGCCTTAAGGGCGGGTCTAATGCGGCTTGTAGAGCTGGGAATCAAACTGTGGTCCCCTGAACTTGACTGAGTTTGCCAAAGCAGGTGCTTTAAACAACTGAGCTAACCCACGAGCCCATTATCAAGGAGATTATACACTATAACCAAGTAGGATTCATCTCAAGAATGCAAGCTTGGTTCAAACATATGTAAATCAATAAATGTAATATACCATATTAACAGAGCCAAGGACAAAAATTGTGTGATCGTCTCAGTAGATGCACAAAAAGCTTTTGACAAAGTCCAGCACTATTCATGATAAAACCCTAGAGAAAATTGGAATAAAATTTCTTTATCTCAATCTGATAGAAGCCGTCTATGACCAGCCAACAGTCAACATACTAAATGGACAAAAACTGAAAGCTTTCACTTTGAAATCATGAAGAAGACAAGGATGTCCACTGGCTCTGTTCTTATGTGACAGAGTCCTGGAAACATTAGCCAGAGCAATGAGACAGGAGAAGTAAAATAATAAAGAGAGGAAAGGAACAAGTTAAATTATCATTATTTGCAGATGACATGATACTATACATAGAAAACTGCCAAAACTCCACTAAGCAAATTCAGTAGCATAGCTAGATACAAAGAAAACACACACACACACACACAAAAAAAAAAAACCTTCCTGTACATGAATAACAAACTTTCTGAGGGAAATTAGGGAAGCAGCACATTTTATAACAGCATCTCAAAACATGAAATACCTAGAAATCTATCTAATGAAGGTTGTAAAATACCTCTACATTGAAAACTACAGTACTACTCTGAGAAAGAAGATTGAAGCCAATATCAGAAGATGAAATGCTATCCCTTGCTCTTGGGTTTGAAGAACAATATAATGAAAATGGCCATGCTTCCAAAACTATTATGCAGATTTAATGCAATTCTGATCAAAATTCCAATAATATATTTCACAGAATTAGAGAAAACAATACTGAAGAAATCTAGAATAGCAAAGGTAAATCTGGGCAACAAAGGCAAGGCAGGATGCATCACAATCCCTGACTTGAAATTATACTGTAAAGCTACTGTGATAAAAACAGTGTGGTACTGGCAAAAAAGTAGATCTCAAGATCTATGGAACAAATTAGAAGATGCAGAAACTATTCCAGATATACTCAGCCACCTTATCTTTGACAAAGGTGCCAAATGCATTCACTGGAAAACACAGCCTCATTCAGATAGATAGATAGATAGATACTTACACTACTAATTTCTCTTAATTAATTGAAAAAGATTTGTGCTAATATTATTTGGATAATTAAATGCCAATATGTTGTGCTCTGAGTAATTTAAAGGCAACAATACACAATGTATTAACCATTGTTGCTCTTCTATTATCTTGTTTCAAAATGTTGTTTTAATTTTTTTTCTTTAAATAAAAAGAGTGAGGGATGGTGAGACAGCTGTGTGGTCTAAAGTGCCTGTTTAGGTAAGCTTAGGCAAGTGCAGGGACTGCAGTTCAATCCCCAGCACCACATGCTGTGCCAGCTCCGCCCTCAGGGTGGCCTGAGCCCCAATAAATACATAAATAAAGATTGACTCCTAATGCACACTCTGGACTTTAGGTGGTAATGACAGGTCACCGTAGGTCATAAAATGTAAGAACATAGTGTTTGATGGGGGGTGAGGGCAGTGAGAGCAGTACACTGTGAGGCAGAGGGGAGAGAGCTGTTTTGACTTTCCCCTCAATTTTGCTATGAACTCAAAACTGCTCTTTAAAAATTAAGTAATTTTTTAAAGTTACCTTTTAAATAAACTTTTTCTTCCCACCTCCACTCACAATAGATTCTCTATGGAATCCCCACCTGTGTGCTGTACCTGTTTCCCTTTTGACACCTGACAGCCTTTGATCTCACCTCATTTGCACATTCTTTCTCACTAGTGGTTAGGCCTTTGAGCAGCAGAGACAGGGTCTCCTCAGGACCTATGTGTGACTGGTGCACAATGGATGTGGAATGATAGGCAGTGGGGTGTCATGTCCAACAGATGCCCAGGGAATCTCCACAAAGAAGAGAAAAGCTGAGCTCCTTTTCTTTCTCTTTCCTTCCCTGGCCTCTGTTTGGAAAGTGGTTTTATTTGTTTTTGAAGCTTGGGTAGGGTAGAAGGTGGGGTGACTCCCACTTCATGTCTTTTGTGCTTATGAAGGTTTAGTGTGTGAGAGACAAAGACAGACTGTGAAAAGCGGTGGTTGGAGTGAGACGACTGGGGCTGCGGGATCCTGAACAGACCCAGAGCGCAGGCCCTGCGAGTGAGTGAGACACCTGGGCCGCAGGATCCTGAACAGACCCAGAGTGCAGGCCCGGCAAGTGAGTGAGCCGACTGGGGCCCTCTGGATCCTGAATAGACCCAGAGCGCAGGCCCGGCTTTGAGTGAGTGAGACACCCGGGCCGCAGGATCCTGAACAGACCCAGAGCACAGGCCGGGCGAGTGAGTGAGACAACCCGGGGCCATGGATCCTCATTCGACCCAGGCTGCAGGCCCAGCAGGGAACCCTTCA
>NW_004524636.1:2364827-2367997 GCF_000260255.1 Octodon degus
GAAAAAAAAAAAAAAAAGAAAAGTGGTGGTCATGTTCAGTTGGCCCTTACACAGAAACCTATCTGATTAAAATTTTGCTGGTGCATCAGCTGACTGGGTTAGGGAGAAAGTCTCCTTGATACTGGACATGTGGAAACTAGCCTTACAGCTCCGATGACATGTGTTGAGTTTGTGTCCTTCCATCCCCAGTCATGAGTTGTTCCTTCTTGGAGGAGAAATCAGAGGTTTAGTTTCAAGCTGGAGAGTTCCTACGGATCAGTGGTGCACAAGGTTCTATTCACTGCACCCTCCCTCCTACCCACCCCCACTGCTCTGTGGTGGTTAAGAATAAAGGTTCATTGAGATCTGAAGAGATCCAGGAAGTTCTTTCTCTGGATTTTAGGTGGGGTCCCAGGCATCAAGAACTTAAAGGGGTGACTTTCCCACCAAACATGTTCCCTTGCTCCACAAATAGGAAGGCGTGGGGAAGGGCCTTTAAAAGACATTCCTTTCTGTCTAAAGCACCTACTTAGAACAAGCTTAGCAAAGCACAGGGACCGGGGTTCAATCCCCCAGCACCACATGCCAGCCAGCCCTGCCCCCTGGTGGGCTGAGCTGGCCACACACACACACACACACACACACACACACACACACACACACAAATAAAATTAAAAAAAAAAAGAGACATTCCTTTCTGTTTGTTCCCTTGCTGTGGTTTGTAGATGTCCCCCACAATTCTTGTGTTGGAAACTTAGTTGTTAATGCAATAGTGCTGAGAGGTGGGACCTTTAAGTGGTAATTATGTGAATGGCTATGATGGTCATGATTGCCAACTGGATTAAGAAACCAATACAGAAGTAGCTGCATGGCAACACTAAACTCATCAGTGGATCAGTTCACTGATGATTATAGCTGAATGTGCTGTTAGGAGGTGGCCCCGAGTTGCAGGAGGTAGATCCAGGGGTGCATACTTTTGGTTATGTCTCTCCCTGGTGCTCTGCCCATGTCCTGTGCTCGACCACTGTGGAGTGAGCAGCTTTTCTCTACCACAACCTTTCACCATGGTGTTTTTGCCTTGGAGCCAGCTGATTATGAAATGAAGCCTCTTAATTTGTGCACCAAATTAAAACCTCTTCTCCTTTAAGCTGTAAGTGTTGTGCATTGTGTTCCAGAAGCAGAAAGCCGACCAATGCTATGGCTCAGTGCCACTATTTCCGAAGTGGCTTCCTAATGAAAGGATGAGTTTGGTCCCCTTCCCTTTCTCTTCTCTTCTCAACTCAATCCCTCTTATTCACTGTCTTGTTCCTCTGTCTTCTGTAATGGACAATGCACCAAGAAATCCTCATCAGGTGCTAACTCTTTATCTCAAGCTTCCCAGCCTCTAGAACTATAAGGAACAAATCTCTGCTCTTTATAAATCACCCAGTTATAGCATCACAAAAAGGGCTAAGATACTCCTTTCCCTTCCTTCTTCCATCTCCTTCCTGCATTATGCGCCTTTAGAGTATTTTCCTTAGCCCTATCACATCTCAGAAAACTCTGCCCCTGCCCCTCTGGCCAGAAGTTTTTCAAAGTCCCTTCCTGGAAAAGAAATGACATCTAATTTTAAATCAAATGTCTGTGACTAATTTTGGAGCAGCAGCTTTCTCAGTGGTAACTGTAGTGGGAGTAGGAACTGATTTTAGTCATCTTTGGATCTGGCATGCAACACAAATTTGTTGAATGCTTACCTGACTAGTGAAGACAAAGTTAATCCTTCAAACAGAAGCTGGAAATCAAAACTTGTCTGCAGCCCAACATCCACCATCCTCCCTACCTAGTGGAGCCTGTCCATCTGTTGAGTGTTGTGCACCATCCCAGCAAAAAATCCCTCCTACTGATCAGACATGTGCTTGCTTAATTATCCAGAGTTCAGAATAAACCCTTCAGGGGTTGACTATACAATGCTGTGACCCCCCTCCACTAGGCCAACAGCAGAATCCCACCATTTCTGTGAGAGCAGGAAGTATCCCCCATATTGCCTTCATCCCAAGAATTCCAAAGAGATCCTTGCTGCTGGTTCCCTGCCCCCTATCTTTGGAGGGGAATTGCTTCTTGGTGTGGGATGTATGTGCTCGATTGTGAAAGAGTGAGTGGGGAGGAAGGCTAGATTTTTGTGTGTGTGGTACCTTTGTATGTGGTACTCATGAATGTGTCCATGCTCAAGCAAGTGAAGGAGGGGAAAGATAGGGATTTTGTTTTTCTGGGTACTGAGTAATTTTGCCTTTCTGGCACACACATAGGCCTAGTTACTCAAATTTCTGTACTCAGAGCTTATAGAATATAAACATGCTCAGAACCCTATGAGAGCTTCTCGAGACCAACCACAGATGCAGGACACCAATGACACAATTTCTAGGGGTCAGTACAACCTATTTAGACTCACTTTCAGATTGAAGGACACCCATCTTGATATAGGGGAAAGGAACTCCCAGTCTTGAAGATATCTGGGATGAGTTTGGGTTCTCTAAAATTGAAAAGTGAATTTTAGGAACAATGGAGGTTAAGAGCAGAATATATTCAATGGGAGAAGGAAAGCTTCTGTCCAAGTAAGAGATACAGAAGAGGGAACCTGAGTGGGTTTCCAGGAACCTGCCTTGCCTAGGGATTTTTTTTTAAATTTTGTTTTTATTTATTATTTTTTTGGTGGAACTGGGGATTGAACTCAAGCCCTTGTGCTTGCAAGGCAAGTGCTTATTCTACTGAGCTATCTCTCTGGCCCCTCCTAGGGATTTTTATAGAGCAAAGCCCTGATGTGAGGCGGGTCAAAAGTGGGGAAAAATGGGAAACTGAAAGGTGGGCATGAGGTAGGACAAAACTGTGGTCAACCAATAAGATTACAATCATACGTGCTTAGATAAAATAGATTAAGTCGGGATCAGAGGGACAAATGAGTCATGAGTCACCACTCAAGTAGGAAGTGGGCATGAATACAGAATAAGTACTTTTCCTGTAGGGGGTTGGGGTAGTGACTCTTCCTGGCTTTTTTTCAAGGTGATTGATACCTATTTAGAATATCAATCCCTTTTTTCTCCATAATTTTATTGAAAAACAAATAGCAATGAGACAGTTTCAAACCAAATTGGTAGGACAGTTTCAATAATTAACACATTGCATACATTCTTCCTAGTGGTTAACTGCTGCTGTAC
>NW_004524636.1:2369249-2375805 GCF_000260255.1 Octodon degus
GGTCTGATAAGGTCAGTGAAATCCCCTCAGGATTTATCCTGAGATCCTGTACCTCAGATTGTAGAACCTTTGTCAGGGTCAGCCCTGTGGATGAGTCACGGCCATTGCTTAGCCAATGTGCTCTCTGTGAAAGCCTGAGAGAATGTTTTATCTCCATGGACTCTCCTTAGGCACACTCTACATCATCTATCACTTTCCTCATTGGCCCCATAATCTCCTTGATCAGAAAATTTGGGACATTATCGAGTTACATGATGTCACAGTACAAGTTCTCATAAACACACACACACACACACACACACACACACACACTCACGCACACACACCCCAAACAGAATTATACATGATAGATTTTGATGTTTAGCTGAGACTTCCAAGAAAAGCATTGAAGGTGTGACCTGAGTTGTCACTGCTTCTCACAGAAAGGAAACATAAATCCAGGGGAGCAGTGAGAGCAAAACAGAGCCAGGACTTGATGTGGGCCTTCCCAGCCTAACTAGACTGTTAAAGATGAACAGATTTGATATTAATTCCACACACACTAGAGAGGGCCAAGGGCGTGGACAGACAACCTTTCCTAGGATCACAGGACCAGGCATGTGACTGTGGGTCACTCAGCCACCCCAGCAGAAGCCCAGGACAGAGATGGCACAGCCCAAGGCTGGCCTGAGGAGGGCTCTCCCATTTACTGGTGCGAAAACCTCGGCTACTCAGGAGATTCACAGGGCTTCTGCAGACATAAGCATAGCAAAAGAGCAGGAAATCAGAGAGAGCGAGAGTGAGAGAGAGAGAGAGAGAGAGAGAGACAGACAGACAGACAGACAGACACACACACACACACACACACACACACACAAAAGAATATCAATCCCTGATGTTTATCCTTAGGTAGGTGTGTGGGTGCATTTGTTTTGTCTTTTGTCTTGAGGTCTGGCCCACAGCAGACATGCCTGTCTCTCTCACAGTTGCAAGGTATCTTGTCTCTCATACTGGCTCCCTTGAGGACCCAGGCCTGCCTGCCTGGCCTCTTTTTATCTAATATTTCTATCTACTCAGTTGTCTACAACAATCTTTCTGTGGATTCTTATAGGCCCTGACCAGACCCTAAGACAGAGACTTGAATGCAGGTTACTTATTAGGGAGTTCATCTCAAGAAGCAGGAGAAAAGAAATAGGGAAAGGAAAATATAAGAGAGGGAAGTCAGTAATACCAGTATGTTGATGTACACAGTTATTACACAGTTGCCCATCACTGGGGCCCAGTCCTACAGCCCTCAGCATTGTCCCCCTGAATGATGAGAAGGTTGAAATGCTTATCTGCTGACTTCCAGGCCGCCACTGTTACATATGAACACCAAGAAACTTTAGAGCTTCATCCATGGAGCCCAGCCAGTTGTCCAACCCAGCTTCTCCAACTGCTGGTCACATAGCTTCTGCCTCTACCAAAACCATTAGAACATCACCGTCACCATAATATCTACCCCTTTCTGATTTTTTTCATTTAACTGTGTTTCTCTGTGATGGCTTCTTAGATTTGTGCTTGAAAGAGGAACAGGGGTGAGACTTCTGCCCACAACTCATTCTAGGAAAAAGGAACTATGGTGGTTTTCTTCTTCTTCCATTTTATTCTATCCAGTGTACAAGTATCTCTCAACCAGCACCAGTAACTGTCCTCCAAAAGCAAGGCACAGGAAAGAGACAAGGCAAGAAAGCAGGCAGGACTTCTGGAATGTTCTCCAGTTGTAGCAGTATTTTCTTTGGGCTTCCCTGGTTATCTTGACTTTTTTGTCTTTCCAACCTACGTGGCTATAATTGAGGCTCAGCTCTCTCTGCCTCCACAGATTGGTTCTCACATTGAGTGACTCAGGGAAGAAATTTGGAGTCTGTCAGGGAGCAGGATTCTCTATGGGGAAACATAGCTTTGGCTCCATGACCTGGTGTTTCTCATTTGCTTGTCTGTCATCCCATGGGGTCACAAAGAGGGGATTGCTGGGAGAGCATGACTTCCTAGGACCACTGCATTTATTTTAGTTTAGGACAGTGAATTAAATCCAGACATCTACTTTTGCTCTTCCTAAATCCCCCTAAAAATACTATTCTTTTTTTTTTTTTTGCAGAACTGGGGATTGAACTCAGGCCCTTGCACTTGCTAGGGAAGCGCTTATTCTACTGAGCCATCTCCCTGGCCCCAAAAATACTATTCTGAAGAGATTTTTTTTAAAGATACAAATTCATGAAGAGATAAAATGAGTAACAAGTAACAAAACAATTTTGGAAGCTGGAAAACAGAGGGATATTTGGTAATAGACTTAGAGGTGCCAAAAAAGCAAAGCCTAGGGAAAGTTAATCACAGTCCTATTTCTGTGACATCCCAAAAAGTGAATGAAAAAATGTAAAAAGGCACTGGCAGTCTTAGATACCTCTGGGACTGAGCTGGACAAAAGTAGGACAAAGAATTGGGTGAAAGGTGACTGGGAAAGAGTTTGTTAGTTCCTATCTCCCACCCTCCATGCTGCAGATCTTTTCCTACCAGCCGAGGGCTGGAGACTAAGCCTCTGGACAGGGTGAGAGAGAGGGTCCCTGGACTGGAGGCACCCAATACACCTGAGGGCAAAGATACCATGTAAAGAGCAAGGGTATTAAATGAATGATCTCATTGTATGCTGCAATCTTCAATTTCTTCTCTGCTCATTTTCCTAATTACTAGCAGCTATCCTCTTTCTTCTCTAGGAAAGCTGAGTTGCCAAAAATGGAAGAACTAAGGATATTAGCATTTAGACATTTCAAAAATGAGTACCCATATCTTCTGTGTGAACAAACCCAACTCTTACTCTCAGGCTTTGCAATAAGCTTTTAAGATCTTTACTTTTAGTCAAGACAACTAGTGATGATATCTTAGGTTCCCTAGAAGCAGAGACTGAGATACAAATTCAGGTGCCTGGAACTTACTGAGGACAGGTCTCAGAAAAAGCTCCTCTTTCTCCTCCCTAAAACAGCAGAGAAAGATGGCATCCTCTGGAGTCCAGCCTCTATCTGATCCCACAAGGAGATCAGATGTGGAGTGAGATTGCTCCACATTATACTTTGGAGCAAGAAGGGAATTGTCTTCTACACGTACATTAATCAATCATCAGTGCTAGGCTGCCAAGGAGGAGGCCAGAACCACCCAGGCAGGGCATTTCCTGGCAGGGAAAGGGCAGCTCTGACTCACTGACAACCAGGCTCACAGTAGCTAACATCTAGTATAGATCACCAGTTACCTAAGTAAACCTGCTGACATGGAAGATGAAGAACAAATAACAATAAAAAAATCAAAACAAGCATGCTAACCATCAAAATAAATAGAAAAGAGCAACCTGAAAATATTAAGACTTATTCCTAGGGGTAAGATGATATTATACCCATGAAAAAAGAATAAGATGCTATTTTTAAGACAGCAAATAAAAAAAAAACACACAAGCACACGTGTGTATGTACACATGCGAAATAGATTTTTTTTTTTTTTTTTTTGCGGAACCGGGGATTGAGTATGTACACATGCAGTAACAGAAAAGAAAAAAATCAAACGAACGTTTTGGAGGAAAGCCTGGGGTATCACATAGTAAATAGATCCAAAAGATAAGTGATGGAAAATAAAAAAGAAGAGAAATATAAGAGGAAAATTTGGGATCTAAATAATATGCATTCTAAAAAGAGAGGGTAAGAAATAAAGAGATATCTCAAGACAAATTTCCAAGCTGGGGAAACATAAATTGCCCAGTCATGAAAGTCCCACATATGCCTAATTCAATGGGGCAAAAATAGGTCTAATCAAAGTACATTGGGGCTTTTCTGGTTTCTGCAGCACAAAGAATCATGAGCAGCAGTGTCTTCCATGACACCCTGCACGAAGTGGTGTGCGGAGAATGTGGAGCTGCAGATCAGCTTGAGGAACTACGACCCTCAGAAGGAAAAGCGCGTCTCCGGCACTGTCAGGTCAAAGTCCACGTCCCGCCCCAAGTTCTCTGTGTGTGTCTTGGGGGACCAGCACTGTGATGAGGCCAAGACCGTGGACATCCCCCACATGGACACCAAGGCACTGAAGAAGCTCAACAAGAATAAGAAGCTGGTTAAAAAGCTGGTCAAGAAGTGTGGTGCCTTTCTGGTCTCAGAGTCTCTGACCAAGCAGATCCCTTGAATCCTGGGACCCGGCATCAATGAGGCTGGCAAGCTCCCTTCCCTGCTGACCCACAATGAAAACGTGGTGGCTGAAGTTGACGAAGTGAAGTCCACGATCAAGTTCCAGATGCAGAAGGTCTTGTGTCTGGCTGCAGCTGTTGGTAGTGTGAAGATGACAGATGATGAGCTTGTGTACAATATCCATCTGGCCATCAACTTCCTGGTGTCAGTGCTCAAGAAGAATTGACAGGACACCCAAACCCTGACCATGGGCAAGCCCCATCACCTATATCCTAATAAATGTCAGTGCCACAAAAAAAAAGTGTCAAAGGACCAGGGATATAGCTCAGCGACACAATGCCTGCCTGGCAAGCATGAGAGCCTGAGTTTGATTCCTAGTACCAAGGAAAAAGAAAGTCATAGACCAAGTCTCAAGAATCAAAGTAGGCCAGGCATTGTGGTATACACCTACAACCCCAGTACTTTGTGGAGGCTGAGGCAGAAGGACTGCAATGAGTTCAAGGCTGACTTGGGCTCCATAGAGAGTTCAAGGTTGGCTTACCTACACAGCAAAACCCTTCTCAAAAACAAACAAACAAACAAACAAAACAAAACAAACAAAAAAGAATCAAAGTGTCTTCAGACTTCTCTTCACTGGGACCATTTCAGCAACACGAGAAGGCAGGCTATCAGAATAGTAATAACTTTAGAATTATAAAGGAAAAATAGTTTCCATCCTAGAACTCTGTACCTAGCCAAATTACCAATGAAGAGATGAGTGGAATGAAGATAATTTTAGATGTGGATAATCTCATGCTTCTTTTTCTAGGAAGCAACAGAAGGATGTGTTCTACATAACCAAGAAAACAAGCCAAAGAGAAAGACACAAGATATAGGAAATGGGGTATCTAACATAGGAAAGAAATATAGGAATCCTTATGAAACTAATATAGGGCAAACTTAAAAGCATGGAGAATGGGAGAAGAATCAAGAGACATACTTAATAATGTCACCACCAAGATGACCACTATCCTTTATAGCCAGACTTTATTAGAGGCAAAAAACAGAGATTCCAGTTATTGTTGGAAAAAGCACCTGCCTGATATTGTCAAGGCTTGGCTACTAGTTTTTGCTGTATCTTGGAAGTAACTATGGGGCTTGGGCAAGTGATTTTCCTTCCATGGATTTCAGAATCATCCTCTGTAAATGTTTGGATGGACTAAGTGAATCACATATGCCTTCAAGGCTATCTGCAACCTATAAAATGTATACTTTGCAGTACACAGTTCTGTGGGTTTTGAAAAATGTGTACAATCATGTAACAACCTCAGTAATCATGCTACAGAAATTGCCTCATCAAAACAGAAACTCTCAGCACTGGGGACATAGCTCAGTGGTAGAGGGCTTGCCTAGTACTCACAAGGCCCTGAGTTCAATCCTCAGTACCACATACTCACTCTCTCTCTCTCTCTCTCTCTCTCTCTGTGTGTCTCTCTCTGTATTTCTATCTCTGTCTGCCTCTGTCTCTGTCTCTGTCTCTCTCTTTCATGTTGCCTCTTGTTAATCAATCGCTGATGCTCTCCTTAACTCCTGACAACTATTAACCTCTTTCACATTCCTGTAGTTTTACCTTTTCTGGAATGTCATATAAACATAATCATGCAGCATGAAAGCCTTTGGGTCTGTCTTCTTCTACTTAACACACGGCATTTGGTTTGGCATCCAAGCCAGAAATCAGTCCTGGTCTTGTTTTCAGATCTCTCCCAAAGCAGATGCTGAGACAAGAATTCACGTACATGCGAATCTATGTGGGAGGTGATCCTAAGAAGCAGCAGTTAGCAGAACCAGGAAGAAGTGAGACAGGGAAGAGAAAGAAGCCACATAGGGTGTGTGTTACCACTGTGGGAAAGAGGCTCAATCTCCTGGAAACTCTGGGTACAGATCATGAACCTCAGAACCATGTGACTCAGGAGGTACTTATGAATACCGATTAACTTCCTGTTCATCAGCCTTAACTCTCTGCACTTTTGGCTTTGCCTCTATACATGGACCAAGCATGTTCCTGTGGTCAGAAGTGAAATCTTCAGGCAGAAAAGTACAGGCAATTGCAGTGAACAGCTATAGAGCAGAGATTTGAATGCCAAGGGCAATGTGTGAAGCACTGACAGTATCAACTATGTATTTCCTGCCCCTCCAGTGAGAGAATGAAACCCTGTATGTATGACACAGCAGCAGCAGGGAGGTGCGTTTGCAGCGGGGATGGGGGTCGGGGGGAGGGCAAAAAAAGCTCTAGAGCCTCATTGCGAAAAGTCTAAGAGTGGGGACTTGGCTTTGGGTGTAACGGCCTTTTTAAAAGACAGACCCGAGGCGACTGACTGAGCAGCACTCCCGGGAAACGC
>NW_004524636.1:2376950-2401187 GCF_000260255.1 Octodon degus
CGGTGAAATGGCTATTGAGTTACATCTGCAATTTCTAATACGGAATAATAACACAGACCTCATGATTCTAAAAAACACAAAGGATGCAGTACGGAATTCAGTATGCCACACAGCAACTGTCATAGCAAACTCTTTCATGCACTGTGGGACTACCAGTGACCAGTTTCTTAGAGATAACTTGGAATGGTTGGCCAGAGCCACCAACTGGGCTAAATTTACTGCTACAGCCAGTATGGGTGTAATTCATAAGGGTCACAAGAAGGAAGCATTGCCTTCCCAAAGACACCTTCCCAAAGACACATCTCCAGGGTCAGCCTACCAGGAAGGTGGGGGGCTCTATGCACTAGGGCTCATCCATGCCAATCATGGTGGCAACATAATCAATTACCTACTGAATCAGTTCAAGAATGCCAGCAACGATATCGTTTGGCATGGAGGCAGCCTGGGCCTTGGTTTGGCTGCCATGGGAACTGCATGCCAGTATGTTTATGATTTGCTAAAAACCAACCTTTACCAGGATGATGCTGTGACAGGAGAAGCAGCTGGCTTGGCCCTAGGTTTGGTTATGTTGGGCTCTAAAAATGCCCAGGCTATCAAGGACATGGTTGGCTATGCCCAGGAAACCCAGCATGAGAAGATCCTGCATGGTCTCACCGTCGGCATTGCCTTAGTGATGTATGGGAGGATGGAAGAGGCTGATGCACTCATTGAGTCTCTCTGTCGGGATAAAGACCCAATTCTTCGAAGGTCTGGAATGTGTATAGTGGCCATGGCTTATTGTGGCTCTGGTAACAACAAAGCTATTCGATGCCTGCTACATGTTGCTGTCAGCGATGTTAATGATGATGTTAAGAGGGCAGCAGTAGAATCACTTGGCTTCATTCTATTCAGGATCCCTGAGCAGTGTCCCAGTGTGGTCGCTCTGCTGTTGGAGAGTTACAACCCCCATGTGTGCTACAGAGCTGCGATGGCCCTGGGCATCTGCTGTGCTGGTACAGGAAACAAGGAAGCAATTAATTTGCTAGAACCAATGACAAATGTCCCTGTGAACTACGTGAAGCAAGGGGCTCTCATAGCCTCCGCGCTCCTCATGATCTAGCAGACTGAGATCACATGTCCAAAGGTGAATCAGTTCTGACAGCTGTATTCTAAAGTCATCAGTGATAAGCATGATGATGTCATGGCCAAGTTTGGCGCTATTCTGGCCCAGGGCATACTAGATGCAGGTGGCCATAATGTTACAATCTCCTTACTGTCCAGAACCGGGCACACACATATGCCTTCTGTGGTTGGCATCCTTGTCTTTACCCAGTTGGTTCTGGTTTCCTCTCTCATACTTTCTGTCATTGGCTTATACCCCTACCTGTGTCATTGGCCCAAACAAGGATTTAAAGATGCCGAAGGTACAGTATAAATCAAACTGTAAACCATCCACATTTGTGTATCCTGCACCTCTGGAAGTACCAAAAGAAAAAGAAGAGGAAAGGTTTCTACTGCTGTGTTGTCTATTACTGCCAAAGCCAAAAAGAAGGAAAAAGCAAAAGGAAAAAAAGAGGAAGAGAAAATGGAAGTGGACGAAGCAGAGAAAAAAGAAGGAAAAGAGAAGAAAAAGGAACCTGAGCTGAATTTCCAGCTATTAGATAACCCAGCCCGAGTTATGCCTGCCCAGCTGAAGATCCTCACCATGCCAGAGACCTGTAGATACCAACCTTTCAAGCCACTGTCCATCGAGGCATCATCATTCTGCAGGACACCAGCGAAGACATTGAGGAGCTGGTGGAACCTGTGGCAGCACATGGCCCCAAAATCGAGGAGGAAGAGCAAGAGCCAGAGCCCCCAGAACCCTTTGAGTATATCGATGACTAAGGGACCAGACATGTCAGACTTCATAAGTGTTTCATTCAAGGACATTGTCTCACTGTCCCTCTCCTCATTTACTTGCGTGATACATAATTTTCCCCTTTTCAGCCCTTTCCTGCACCTGTAACCAGAGAGTCCTTTGCTTCCCTGCGCCTGCCCCATATTACATTACCATTGCTACTCTGTGGCTGTCTGTACACCTTACAGGCCCTGAGGATGGACGGAGACAGCTGCAGCATGTGAGCCTGCCCGGTGCTCCTCTCCTCAGCAGTCTCACTCAGCGTGGGGCTCATGCCTATAATTCCAACACTCTGAGACAGCGGCAAGAGAATTGCATGTTCAAGCCAAGACTGGGCAACTTAGTGAGACACCATCACCCCAAAATAAAATTATTTTGAAAGAAAAAAAATAAAAGGACAGACCCTCTTATGTGAATGGCGTGGGGACCACTGGAAAATAGCCATACCCCAGTGCTGAATCCCTCCTGACTATGTATCTATTCCCTCATTACTCTCCATCCCCCAAGGTGAACAGTAGCATTTTCTTATAGACAGTGAAGCAGGCTTGTATTAGAAAAAAAAAAAAAAAAAAAAACAAAAAAACAAAACCTCAGCTATCTTCTATTCAGCAAATTGTTGGGGTAATAGATACATATATTTGTCAGCAGAAAAATGCAGATGTGCAAGAAATCGTTTAACTTTTGTAATTTAAATTGAACTTTGCTTCCATTGTGAGCCCCATTTCGAGTATTACTTTAATCACAGTGAAGGGCATTTTCCCACATTTCTGGGTGGCCTCCAGGATCCCAAAGATAGCCTCTGACCTGCATATCCCTGGCTGCACCAGCATCCTATGGGATCTGTCTCAGCTGTGGTGGTCTATTTGCTTGTACCCTTGCTGGCCCAATCCTTATCTCTGATGGCCTTGTCCTTGGAGGCCTGCTGTATCTCAGCTAAACTCCTGTGTCCCTTTTGGCACACAATGAATTTGCAGGCTCTGTGGTGGACTCAGGGGACTTGGATTATCCAGGGCACTTCACAGTTTGGGAGTTACTCTCAGCTGGCACAATTCATTTGATTTTCCCCACTTTGCTGGCTCTTGGGAGTCCTGGAAGTTCTGGCTCCAACTGTCACATGAGTGCTCAGCCTTCTCGATTGGAGGGTCTTCCTACCACCCTGAGATCTTTCTGGATTTGGGTCCCTCAAACCTGTGTGCATTCAATGAAGGAAAAAAGACAACAGGCAAAGCTCCTTTTCTTAGGAATCATGTGTCATGTAACTCTCTTCACTATTCTGCTTGGGAATTTATTCTAGTGAAAGCATAGATGAGTACCTGCTGTCAAATTCATTCCCTCTAGATTTCTTTCCAATAGATTTTCTTAGAAATTTACTTTTACTTTCTGAAGTGATTACAGATTCACACAAAGTTATAATAAATAGATTAAGACAACACTGTGCATGCTTCACCCTTTTCCCCAATGGTAACATGTTGCACAACAGTAGCACAGTATTGTAGCCAGGAAACTGACACTGGCACAATCTTAGTCCATTGTAACTTGTTTTACAGGCACTTTCATGTGTGCATGCACATGTGTGTGTTTTGTTCTATGCAGTTTATGATAGAGTCATCCAATCATCACTGCGGTTGAGATATAGAACAATTCAATCAACATAAAAACAGCTGTGCTGCCTTTTTATAATTACACCTGCACTCTCCATGACATCTCCATCAGTAAGCTCTAATAATAGGTTCTGCATCTATATAATTCTGCCATTTCAAACATTAATATAAATGAAATCACACAGTGTGTGAGCTCTGGGGTTCAATTTGTTCACGCAGCAAATTTCCCTCCAGATTCAAGCAAGTTGTTGCACGGATTAATAGTTTGTTTCTTTTTGTTGCTGTGTAGTGTTCTGTTGTATGGATGTTACACACTGTGTAAAGGTTGAAAGGTTGAAAGTTGAATGATGGCTGACTTGTCTCCATTTTGGATATTGTGAGCAGTCAATACAGTTCAATAGTAATGAACATCTGTGTGAAGGTTTTCATTAGAACAGTATAATTTCTCTGGGATAAATTCCCATGAGTGCGATTGCTAAGTCATGTGGAAATTTGCATGTTTAGTTTAATAAGAAACTGCCAAATTGTTTTCCATTTCCACTAGGAACAGACGAGTGATCCAGTTTCTCTGCATTGTTGCCAGCATTTTATGATGCAGTTTTCTATTTAGCTGTTCTGATAGACATGCAGTGTTGTCTCATTGTGGTTTTACTTTGTAATTTCCTAATGGCTACGGATGTGAAACATCTTTTCATATCTTTATTCGTCATCTGTGTCCTGTCTGGTGTGGCATCTGGTCATATCTTCAATTTTCTAGTTGGTCTATTTGCAGGGGTTTTGTTTGTTATTACTGTTTGAGAATTCTTTACATACTCAAGATATTCCATGGCCGGCCAATCTTTTAAAAAAAATTTTATTTATTTATTTATTTACTTACTTACATACAGGGTCTCGCTCTGCAGTGTGGACTGATAGTGATCCTCCTGTCTTAGCCTCCCCAGTGCTGGGATTGTAGGCATGCACCACCATGTCTGGTTTCAGTGACCAGCACAGTGTGCCGAGGGTTTCAGGGCTGGCATAGCATGCAGTACTGGGGATTAAACCTGGGTCCTTGAGCTTGCCAGGCAAGCACTTAGACCACTGAGCTATTTCCCTACCCCTGGCTGGCCAATCTTTTGCTTTGACTGGATTGCATTCAGTGAAGAGGAATTATTTGGGGCCACATAAAAAATATATAATGTGTATGTACTAGTGACAAAATTTCTTTTTTAAAAATATTTTCACTGTAACATTTTAAAAGGAAGACAGCATAAACATAAAACTAGTGGACTATTTGACCTTGTTTTTATGAAACCAATTCAGCAATATCTGGTTCACTGGAAGTGGCTGCCCAAGGTTAACAATTAAATAAGAAAACTTGCATGACTACTTAGCACAATACATACCTGCCTTCACTACCATTATTGGTAACTACCACAGTATCTTATTCCCCCAATCACACAAGCACACGGAGCATCAGATATACACGGGGCTCAATTTCAGACTGTGAGGTTAGCACAGAACTGAACTCTTCCTTATGAACCATCCCACTGTCACGTCTGCACTCCGTACTCAAGCACTGCACAATTGGGCCTGGGAGGTAGTTCAGTAGAATAAGCACTTGCCTGGCAAGCGCAAGGTCCACAGTTCAATCCCCGGTACCGTAAAAAAACAAAACAGGGGCCAGGGAGATGGCTCAGTAGAATAAGCGCTTGCCTGGCAAGCACAACGGCCTGAGTTCAGTCCCTGGTTCTGCCAAAACCAAAACCAACCAACCAAACAAACAAAAAAAGTACTGCATAATCAAGTCATAAAAAATCCCTAAGAATCACATAATAGGAAGGGATTGGGGGCACGTACCTGTAGTCCTAGCACTTGAGAGGCTGAGGCAGGAAGACTGCAAATTCAAGGTCAGCATGGGATTTTTCCAAGGCCAGCCTTCATAGTGAGACCATAAAAACAAAATCACATAATAATGTTACACCTCATCTTGTAGGGCCACATTATGAGCCATGCAGAGCCACACAGCCCGTAGGACTTGGGTGGGTGTTGGATACATCTATACTAGACTTTTGTTAGATATGTGGTTTGCAAGTATTTTCTTCCAGTCTGTGCCTTGTGTTTTCATCTTCTTAAAGAGTCACTCACCAAGCAGAAAATTTTAATTTTCAAGAAGTTTTATTTCTCAAATTTTCCTTTTATAGATTGTGATTTTGGTGTTAAATCTAATCATTCTTTGCCTAGTTCTAGGTTTTTATGATTTCTCTCTATTTTTTCTCAAAAATTTTATAACTTACATTCTAGTCCATCATTCATTTTGAGTTATTTGTAAGAAGTGTGATGTTCAAATTCAAGTTCTGTTTTTGGCTGAGGTTTTCCAGCTGTTCTGAAAGAGCTAGCAGTCCTGTACTGGGTAGTTTTGTACCTTTCTTAAAAATCAGCCAATGGGGCCGGGAGATGGCTCAGTAGAATAAGCGCTTGCCTGGCAAGCACAAGGGCCTGAGTTCAATCCCCGGTTCTGCCAAAAAAAACAAAAAACAGAAAAACAAAAACACAACAAAAACCAAAAAAACCCAAAAAATCAGCCAGGAAAGCACTGGTACACACTGTCATTTCAGCTAACAGAAGGCTGAGGCGGGCGGAGTGCAAGCTCCAGGCCAGCCTGGGCAACTCAGTGAGACTCGGTTTCAAAATAAAATAAAAAGGGCTTGGCGTATAGCTCAGTCCTTCCTTGATTTAATTTCAAGTATTAGAGGGAGGGAAATCAATTGGGTGTATTTTTGCTGATATGTCTAGGATGTGTAGTCTTGGCGACCGTAGCTACAGATAAATCCCTGAAGTCGGGTAGGGACTTCATTTTGTTCCTCTCTTACCTAATTAATTTATTAATTTTAAGGCTTGGGCTTCTAAAATTATTTTAAATCAATTTGTCTGGAATCTTGATAGGAATTTCATTGAATTTGAGAGATAGATTTTGGAAAACTGGTATCTTTACTATGGTAACTCTTCCAAATCATCAATAAGATATGCTTTTCCACTTTTGGGTCTTCTTTAATTTCTTTCACCAGTGTTTGTAATTTTAATATATAGATCTGGTACATGATTTGTTAGATTTCTTTCTTTCTTTCTTTTTCTTTTTTTTTTTCCCGGAACCGGGGATTGAACTCAGGTCCTTGCGATTGCCAGGGAAGCGCTTATTCCACTGAGCCATCTCCCTGGCCCGATTTGTTAGATTTCTTCCTAGACTTTGTTTGTTTTTGGAGTGATTATAGAATTACTTGTCAGCCTTTTGGCAAAGGTCAAGTGTGGAGTGATTATAGAGGCTAATTGTGTCTTTTTTTTTCTGTCAGTTATTATAGATTCAATGCCAGTCTATAGTGTGGAGTGGTATTGTATATTTTGATTACCCTTAGTTCTAAGAGGTTTTCGCCACTGTTGGGATTTTCTTGTTTCTCCTTCTTTGATATTCTAAGATTTTTTTTAAAAAAAAATCATGTTTTTTCTTTTAAAGAATTTTCCTTAGACATATCTTTTTTTTTTTCAAAATTTTAATGATAAACAACAATGAGACAGTTTCAAATCAAATCGGAAGTACAGTTTCAACAAATAATACACTGCATACATTCTTCTTAGTGGTTAATTGCTGCACAAGATGCGGACTTGAGATCCTATTTACAAACACCATTAGAACAAATCATTCTATTCATTAAGAGAATGCAACTATATATCTATCCTAACCACTTTGAATACACAGATACAAAATGGATATTCATCGGTATACCCCATTTTTTCTAAGTTCCGTTATCCTTAGACATATCTTATAGCAGGGTCTCTGGCAACAAATTCACTTGGTTGCCGCATTATTTATAGTTTCTTTTTTTCTTGTGGTGGTGGAACTTGACTCCAGGGCCTTTACACTGAGCTTCATCATCATCACCCTACCCACCTAAGTAAGTGTCTCACTGAGTCACTAAATTGCCCATACTGGGTTCTAACATTTGGTCCTCCTGCTTCAGCCTCCAGAGTGCTGGGGTCACAGACCTACACCATCACCATGTCAGATATCAGAATTATTTTTCTTAAATTTATTTATTTATTTTTATTTAGGGAAGGGTCTACAGAGTGTTCACTACTAGATTGGACTCAGTGATCTGCCTGTTTACAGCCTCCCAAGAGCTGGGATTATAAGTGCAGGACACCCAGTCTCAATTGCCATCTCAGCACAACCCAGTGGCAGAGCCGGCAGGGCAGGCCCAGCAGGCCTCGGGGATTGCCCTCTTGTAGGCGCTTTAATCCGCTGAACTATTTGTTCAGCGCCCCCCCCTTTTCTTCCCCTTAATTTTAGAAAAGTGTTTAGACAGGATCTTGCTAAGTCACTAAGTTGCCCAAGGTGGGTTTGAGTTAGTGATCCTCCTGCCTCAGCCTTCCAGAGTGCTGGGGTTATAAGCATTCACTACCACACCACAGTTGAAAATTCTGGGCTGAATTTATTTTCCTTTAGCACTTCTGCTGCTGCTGGAAGTGGTGGCTCATACCTGTAATCTCAGTAGTTGGAAGGCTAAGGCAAGAGGACCTCCATGAATTTGAGACCGGCCTGTGTTACACAGTGAATTCAAGTCCAGCCTGAGCTACACAGCAAGCCCCTGTCAAAACAAAACAAAACAAAACAAAACAAAACAAAACAAAACAAAACGAGAATTTTTCCTTTTGATCACTAGAATTTCATATGGGAAATGCATCATTGTCATTTTAAGTTTTCCCCTTACAGGTGATGTGGCATTTCTCACTCTAAAGAGTGTGTGTGTGTGTGTGTGCCTGCCTGTGCTCATATGCACTATGGATTGAACCCAGAGTGCTAAGCTACATTCTCAACCTTTTAGAAAGCTAACGCACGACTCTGTGACTGCCTTGGACCGACCTATGTCATACAGAAAAATCTCCCAACATCCTTAATCCTATCACAATGCAAAATTCCTTCTGTTGTGCAAAACTAAAGGTATACGCACAGATTCCAGAGATTATGATGGGAATGTCTTGAAGTGTCATGATTTGGTTAGCCACAATGCTTGTGGCCAAATGTCCAGCCTGAGAGGTCTGAGCTGTCAACACTTGCCTGGAGGACAATGGTGCTCAGAGACAAAGGGTTGGAGGGAGAAGGTACTAGGATATAAAGTGGAGAAATAGTCACAGGCAAAAAAATCCATATCTCAGTGGTTATAATACACAAGTGTGTGTGTGTGTGTGTGTGTGTGTGTGTGTGTGTGTGTGTGTGAAGAGGGTGGAGGAGGAAGTAAGATGAGGTCAACAGTGACAGAAGTTTGGAAAGTATGTGAGGAACAGTAAGAAGACAGATAGGTGGGGTGGGGTGGAGCTGCAGAAAGGCAGGGTGAGAGTGGAGCCCATATATTTCACAGAGAAGAGCTTTATGGGTTGCCAAGAATGTGCACAGGAAGTGAAAAAGAGAGGAAGGGGGTGTGGCCCAGAGGGTGGGGATTGTGGGAGAGGGGGTTGTGGAGAGAAACTAGGTTTACTATGGGAAGTAGCTATGGCTTCACACTTGGCAGTGAGTGTAAGTGCAGGGTTTGATAGCCAACCAGGGAACAATTATGAATGTAGAGCTCCTAGGAAGCTTTCTGCCCCCAGTTTAAAACCTTCTGTATGCATAAAATGAGAGCTATTCATCAATTCATCCATTAGCTACTGAGCTGCTGCTGTGCCTAGGCAGCATCCCCACACTGGAGGCACCAGCAGGGAGCACACAGGTGCTTGCAGTGTTAGGTGGGATGGGAAGACAAAGGCGGGAGGGAGCAAGTGAGCGAGTGGGTGCCAGAGGCAGCGTGGCTCCCCTCAGTGGTATCCACATAGGTGTCCAGTATCCTTTCACCTGTAGAGGGAGGCCTGCCAGCACCCACTCTCCAGCACATCAGCCCTGGGGAAGCTGAGCAACACTGTGCTCCCTTCTCCTCCTAGGAGCCATTTTCTCTTTTCTCCCTTCCTCCTCTTCTTTCAGCTATGTCTTCTTCTGTGGGGTAGATGGGGACTGCAGATTCTTTCCCTTGCTCCCATCTTTTCTTTCCATCCAGAGATTGAACTCAGGACCTTGCACTTGCCAGGCAGGCACTTATGCCACTGAGCTACATCCCCAGTACCCCTCCTTTCCATCCTTTGGACTCAATTTAAAAGTAATGTCAGAACCTGATGTGCAGGACTGTAATCATAGCACTTGGGAGGCTGAGGCAGGAGGATTGTCAAGAGTTGAAGGCCCGCCTGAACTATGTAGCAAGTGATCTCCTATAGGCCTGGACTAATGCAGGGAGAGAATTCTTGTGGCCCAGGGAAACTCCTCAGCAAGGGGGCACCTGGGAGCCACTGGCAGCACACACAGCAGAGGGGCCGGGGTGTCCCAGAAGGTCTGTGTGAGGAACAGGACCATTTGCCAGAGCTAGCAGGGGAAGCGGCCAGTCATTTCATCCCCTGCTAGATATCTCACCGCATGGGTAGCTAGCTCTCAATCCTGATGTGAATTTGTACAAAACTTTGGAAAGTAATTGTACTATGTGTTACACACAAAGTAAAAGACATCAATTTTCTATGACCCAGAAATTCTACTTCATACACACTCTGGAGGAACAGATGCCTATGAAGAGACAAGGACCCAAATGGTTACCGCACTGCAGTTTGAAATAGCAAGAAGTGGAAGGAAATGGATGTCCATCTGACAGGAAGTTACATACATTCATGTACTGATAAACAGCAGGTAAAATAAGCAGAGTTTTAGGTATCAGAGGTGACACTAAAAACATAGTGTTGAGTGAAAAGAACATGCTATAGAGTATGTATAATGTTGCCACCTATGTAGTTTAAAAATATATAAAAGATACAGTATAACTTATAATAAGTTTATAGCATATAAACTTACCTGCTATAAGCATATACTATAGTTTCTAGTTCCTATAGCATATACTATAAGTTTCTAGCATAAACTTATACATTTTATAGCATAAACTTACATATTTATGTTATGTACTTGTGCGTGTACATATGTGAATATGCACACATGTATATATGTAAACTAGATACACACATATAGTGAAGTGTAAGAAAATGTTAATTCTCAGTGTGAGTCAATATAAAGTAGTGAGGGGCCGGGGAGACAGCTCAGTAGAACAAGCGCTTGCCTGGCAAGCGCAAGGGCCTTAGTTCAATCCCCGGTTCCGCAAAACAAAAAAACAAAACAAAAAATTTCCTTCAATATAAAGTAGTGAGACTGAAACCGGATTGCTTCTATTTATATCCAGTTCCATCTCTCACTGGTTGTGTAATCTTGGAAAGAAACATTACTTAGCCTCTGAAGACCTCAGTTCTCTTATATGTAAGATGGGAAATGACAATCGCATTAGCCAGCAATTGCTGCCCTAAGCTGTGTAACAACAACTACACCACCTCCCCTAGGCTCAGGGGGTGTCAACCATAAGCCCTTGTATTTCTTTTTTGTCTTCGCGGAACCAGGGATTGAACTAGGGCCCATGCACTTGCCAGGGAAGCGCTTATTGCACTGAGCCATCTCCCCGGCCCCAGCCCTTGTATTTCATTCCCGAGGGTTGACTGTGTTGCTCTGGGCTGGGCTCTGGGCTGCCAGTTGTGTTCAGTCTGCCGCATGTGTCGCCACCAGCACACTTCCAGGGCGTGTTCTTCTCACGCCGGAGGTGTCACGTGTAAGCATGGCAAGCAAAGCACAAGTCGCTTCTGTAAGTCTTGGGCTCAGAACTGGCGCTTTGCTTCCACCCACATTCCATTGGCCAAAGCAGGTCACAGGCTGAAGGCGGTAGGGTGGAGGATGATGCCCCGCCCCCGGGGAACCAGGGCCCGGGCGGCGGAGCCGAGCTGTGAGCAAACTCGCTGCCACCGCAAGGACGCAATGGGGGCAGACCGATCCTGGAACGGTGCTGTATTCTTATTCAGGAAAACAATGAACTCTGGGAGAAAGGGGATTTAGCTTATCTGTTGACACCCTTCTCCCATAAACTGAAAGAAAAAGAGAGAAAAGATAGAATTTGCTTTCAGGAAATGGTAGGAATTGACTCGTTCCAGAGGGAATGTAGAATATTGGGGAACAATAGGCATGAAGGTTTTGAAGCAGATAAAATTATTGTGGGAGTGGGGCTGGGGATGTGTCACTGGTAGAGTGCTTGCGCCAGGCCCTGGACTCCATTGCCAGCCTCCAGCATGGCACGGGGGGAGAGACTGCAGAGAGCGGAGAAGAGACCAGCAGACTACATCTCAGAAAGCATCAGCATTAGGAAGAAGAGGAAGATGAGAAACTCCACTGAGGACCCAGGAGGCAGGGACCATGCAGCCTCTGTTCTGTGTCCCCTGCCCCATGCCAGACACAAGAGAAATCGTCTATGGGGCAAAGTGGGGAAGGAAGAGAGCCAGATCAAGGAGAATCAGAGAAACTAGGGAGCCTCTGCCCAAAGCCAGAGGAGGTAGTTAAGGGAGAGTGGACAGCTGCTTGGTGCCTCTGCCAGCAGCAGGGGACTGTCCCACTGTCCCACTCTGTCCTTGGGTTTTGCCTTGGGCTCAGCCTCTGAGCAACAGGGCCGACAGCCCAGTCCCTCATTGTTTCCACTCCACCCACCCTCCTTGCCCTCCCATTTCTGCTGCCCCTGCCTCCCCTCTTGGTCCCTGCTAGAAATGCACAGAGATCAAGACAGAGGCAGGACTGGGTGGAGGAGGCTCCCTGGGTCTGGAGGGCATGCAAGGCACTTTCCTGCTTTGGCTTTAGCCAGAAAATCTCCACTGAGCCTCAAGAAGGGCAGGCAGCCAAAGGCTGAGAAGATAGACTCTCTTCTTTGTAAAGGATGTGGTTATTAGGACAGGAGTTTCACATGTGGTTTTCTGCATAATCAGATTACCGAGTTGTTGGCCCATTAAAGACCTTGTAAAGGCTCAGCTGCGATGACTCACAGCCTGAAGCCAGAGGTTAGCCAGCAGGAGGAGAGGAGGGATCCCAATGCTGGCTGCCTGCACAGGCAGTGACAGGTGTGGATAATCTTTGGGGTTCAAGTATCACAAAAACTTTGGGCTCTGGAATCAGTCTGTGTTTAAATCACTTGCTATTTGGGCAAGGTACTTACCCTCTCTGAGCCTTCCAGTTTATGGCAGTGGTTTAGGAAGATTTGCCCGGAGAAGGGCCCTGAGGCAGTACAAGGGTAGGACCACGTTTCCTCAAATCTAACCTGCACACCTGAGGCCGGAGGATTGCTGTGTTTGAGGCCAGCCTGAGCTATATAGCCAGATTTTGTCTAAAAAAAAAAAAAGTGTTGACCTTCTGCTAAACAGCTGGTACTAGCTGCTAAACTGTATTCATTTCCTAGAGCACCACATGCAGGGTGCTAATAAACATTGGGAATGTGTCCTCTTCCAGTTCTGGAAGCTGAAGACCTAGATTGGGGTATGGAGCAGCACACTTCCTCCAGGGCTTCAAGGAAAAATCCACTCCTGCCCGGTTCTGAGTCTCCATGGTCAGTGGCAACCCACGAGGTCGGCTTGCAGTTGTGTCATGCAGGGCTGGCCTCTGTCATCACGTGACATTGTCCCTCTATGCCTTGTCTTCATGTGGCCCTTTTCTATGTCCAGATCCCTCTTTTCCAGCCTTATTGGATAGGGGGCTATACTGCTGGCTTCCTCTTAACTTAGTCACAATGATAGAGACCCCATTTCCAAAGAAAAGTGTGTTCATAGGTACTGGGATAGAGGCCTGGTCCTTTTAGAGGATACCTTTCAACCACAAACACCCACTTTACAAACAAACAACAAAACAAAAAGCGCCTCCTTTACCTATGGCTCGGCAACTCCACTTTAGAACTCTAATCTAAAGAAAGAAAACTACTTAGCCTTCCAAAAAGGTATGGGCTAGACTTTATTTTGAGTAGTCCCAAGATGAGTACAACTTAAAGGCCTGCGGACTGTAGAATCGACAAGCTGCAGTGCATTCATGCATGGAATAGGACTCAGTACCCACCAGGCAAACCACAGATGTAAACAGCAACATGAACGAAAAAGCTTGTGCTGTGTAATTCTATTTATATGAAGTTCAAGGAGAGGCAAAATTGAGTTGATTGAGACTGGGTATGGTGGTGCACACCTGTAATCCCAGCGCTTGGGAGGCTGAAACTAGGAGGATCACTAAGAGTCCAATCTGTGTAGTGAGACCCTGTAGACCCCGTACTAAATACATTTAAAAGAAAATCTGGCATTTAAGGGGCCTGGTGAGATAGCTCAGCAGTCTAAAGCATCTGCTTAGGCAAGCTTAGGCAGGTGCAGGGGACCACATACTGTGCCAGCCCTGCCTTTATGGCAGGCTGAGCTGGCAAAAAAAAATCCCCCCCAAACAACTGAGCTGATAGATGTTACAAATATTTGGGAGGTATAGAGTGGGAAGAGGAGTGAAAAATCTTGGGGCTGGCACTCTGCTCTTTAGCTAATGAGGACATGTGTTACTTTTTTTTTTTTTTTTTTTCATGCCTGGGGATTGAACCCAGGGCCATGTGAGTGTTTGGCAAGTGCTATACCACTGAGCTGCACCCTGGCCTGTTTTACTTTAAGGCAGGATCTCTTAGAGCTGTCCAGGGTGGCCTCAAACTTGAAATCCTCCTGCCTCAGCCTCCAAGTAGTAGTTTGCACACCTAACCCAGCTGCATATGCATAATTTTACAGAACTAAAAATTTACTGAACTGTACACTTAAGTTCTGAGAATTATACCTTAACTTTATTATTATTATTATTATTATTATTATTATTTTTATCTGTATTTAGTACGGGCCTACAGGGTCTCACTATGTAGATTGGACTCCTAGTGATCCTCCTGTTTTTAGCCTCCCAAGTGCTGGGATTACAGGTGCTCACCACCACACCCAGTCTTAATTGCTGTCTCAGAGCACCTGGGGGCAGGGCTGGCACAGCATGCCAGGGATCAAGTCCCAGTCCCTGCATCTACCTAAGCAGGTGCTTTGGTCCACTGAGCTATCTGGCCAGCTCTTATGCCTTAATTTTAAAAATTAGAAAAATTTAAAAGAAATTCAGTCCTCTGCATGTCCAGAGCTTGACTCCCACTTGTACAGTCACGGAGCTCCGTGTGTGAACTGGAGGGCTGACTGCTGAGCTCTGATGAGGACCCACCCAGAGGCTTGGCATCTCGTGGCCCATACAGTTCTGGACACACACTGTCCGGAGAGGACCTTGGGCCTGCCTTTGGAGATGCTGTTGGGCAGGACAGTACATAACCAGGGAGGTTCTACCCTCACTCCAGTGCAACATCCCTGTGGAAATGGCTGAGCACCTTGTGCTCCAATTTCCCCATATGGAAAATGGGTAAATCCTCCTGCCAGGGGTTGTAAAAAACACTTGGCAAGGTGCTGTATTTGAAGTGTAATGCATGGTAGCTGGCTACTCAGTTGAGGTTTCCACTGCATTTGTGGAGACAGCATGTGGTGACCTACTCAAGTGTTTTTCTTTTCATCTTTTTGGGAGCTGAGCCTTCTTCTGGTAGCTGGGAGGGATAAGAAATGCTGAGAACTTTCCTCTTATTTCAGGGCATGTAGATGATAACTTGTCTCTGCAAGGGGACTTGACATTTCACAGTGGCTCACAGCCTGAGTATATTGGCCACCTTCCGGCTACTGCCTGGATCCCCTCTGGATGTGTCCTGCTGTGCGACCAGCACTGGCCCCAGCTAATGTTCTGAACTATTGTGGGGCCTGAGGTGGGCATAATACAGTAATGCATTTGTAAATCCTGGTGGTAGATGGAAAGTTGGGGATCCTTGTGGCAGGAAGTGAGGAATGCTCTTCACAGAGTTGAGGTCATGGAGGAAGCCACATTTGGTGTCCTCAGACTGCCTTCTGTCCCCTTGGATGGTCCTAAGTCCTTGGCATCTGGGTGAGATCACCAGAAGTGGGGAGGAGTGATGAATTCTTGCTCCCCCCTTTAGATCTCCCTCCCTTACCCCAGGCACTCACACTCTCACCCCAGGTCCCTGCCACTGTAGGCTGTGATGGGGAAGGGTGTGGAGAATGGGGAGGTAGGGTGGCAGAAGCTGGCAGGAGGGGCCTGGAGAGAGAAGTGACATCTTTTTTTTAAATTTTTTTTCTTTTTATTTTAACATTTAGTAGTGTGTGTGTGTGTGTGTGTGTGTGTGTGTGGGGCCAGCTCAGCCCACCAGGGGGCGCGGCTGGCTGGCATGTGGTGCTGGAGGATTGAACCGCGGTCCCTATGCTTTGCCAAGCTTGTTCCAAGTAGGTGCTTTAGACCACTGAGCCATCTCTCCAGCCCCGAGAAGTGACATCTTGAAGGGGCTGCCTGGGGAGCTGACACCATGGATGCCAAGCAGGCTGGGGGAGGGGTGTCTGTCCTGAGTCCCAAGAATTCCCATGCATACTTTAGGGGATGCATAGGAATATGCATTTGGGCCACTGTCTTTGGGCCCTGGGTTATCCGTCTCCTGATCTCCCTTCTCTCTATGTTAGAGTACTACTCCATTGTATAAAAAGATATCTTTTTAAATCCATTCCTCATTTGATGGGCATTTAAGTTGTTTCTGAGATTTAGCTATTACAAATTGGGTTGCTATAAACATGGCTACACATATATTTCTGTGGTATGATGTTTTTAATTTTTCTAAGAAGATACCCAAAAGGGGATTATCTGGATTGAGTGGGACCTCTAATCCTAGTTTTCTGAGGAATCTCCATACTGATTTCCACAGGAGTAGCACCAGTCCATGCTCTAACCAACAGTGGAGAGGTATTCCCTTTTCTCAGCAGGCCCTCCAGGACTCATTATTGGTTGACTTTTGGTGATAACCATTCTTTCTGGGGTGAAAGGGACTCTCTGTTGTTTTAATTTGCATCTCTTAAATGACCAGTGATATTGAACACTTTTTCATATATTTATTTACTCTTTATATTTTATCTTAGAAATATGTATTTTCTCAGATGCCCATTTTTGGATTGGGTCCAAATTTGGGGAGTCTGATATTTTTCAATTCTTTATATGTTCTAGATATAAGACTTTTGTCTGAGGGACAACTGGCTGAACTTTTTTCCAACTCTGTGGGTTGTCTTTTTACTCTCTGTGGTTTCTTTTTTGCACAAAAAGTTTTTAATAAGATGAAAGCCCCGTTGTCAATTCTTTGAGTTTTTCCCGTGTGATCTGGGTTTTGTTCATGAGGTCTCTTCCTACACCTATGTCTTCAAGATTTCTACCTATTTTCTTTCCCAGTAGACATAATGTTTCTGTTTTAATATTTAGATCTTTGATCCATTTTGACTTTAATTAGTGCAGTTGGTAGACATGGATCTAGCTTTAGTTTTTGGCATGTAGAAAGCCTATTTTTCCAACACTATTCATTAAAGAGGCCATCTTTCTTCCAGTGAACATGTTTGGCCCCTTTGTTAAAGATAAGGTGGATGAGTGGATTTGTAGTTGTGTCTGCATCTTCTAATGTGTTTCACTGATTTTATGACAGTAGCTTTGGAGTATAATTTCAAGTCAGGGATTGTGATGCTCCCTGATTTGCTCTTATTGTTTAGAATTTCAATTTTAGGTATCTACTATTTCCAAATGAATTTTAGGAATGTCTTCTTTACTTATGTGAGGTATGCTAATGGTATTTTGGTCAGTATAGCATTAAATCTGTATAATAACTTTGGAAATATGGCCACCTTTACTATGTTGATTCTTCCTATCCATGAACAAGGGATTTCTTTCCAATTTTAAAAAAAATTTTATTTATTTTATTTATTTATTTTTGTGTGTGTGTGGCCAGCTCAGCCCACCTGGGGGCGGGGCTGGCTGGCATGTGGTGCTGGGGGATTGAACCATGGTCCATGTGCTTTGCTAAGCTTGTTCTAAGTAGGTGCTTTAGACCACTGAGCCATCTCACCAGCCCCTCTTTCCAAAATTGAAAGGAAAGCAATACTCCCAAAATCATCCCTGGAAACAAGTATTAGCCTGATACCAAAACCAGAGAAGGACCCAACCAAAAAAGAAAATTACAGGCCAACCTCCCTAATGAACATAAACACAAAAATCCTCAGTAATATACTGGCAAACAGAATGCAGCAAATCATCAAGAAAATTATACATCATGATCAAGTAGGATTCATCCCAGGAATGCAGGGTTGGTTCAACATATGTAAATCAATAGATGTAATACACCTTATTAATAGAGCCAAAGACAAAAACCACATGATCAACTCAATAGATGCAGAAAATCATTTGACAAGGTCCAATACCCACTCATGATAAAAAATAAAACTACAGAAAATTGGAATACATGGATTTTTATACCAATCTGATAAAAGCCATTTATGACAAACCAATGTCTATCATAATACTAAGGGTAAAAACAGAAAGCTTCCATTCTAAAAATCAGGAACAAGACAAGGATGTCCAGTATTATCACTCTTATTTAATACAGATCTGGAAACATTCACCAGAGCAATTAGACAAGAGAAAGAAATAAAAAGAATAAGGATAGGAAAAGAAGTTAAATTATCATTGTTTGTGGATGACATGATATTCTACATCGAAGACTCCCAAAACTCCAACAAGACCTATAGATTTAATGACTAAATTCAGTAGTGTAGCTGGGTATAAAGCCAATGCTCAAAAATCAATAGCCTTCATGAAAGAGAAATTAAGAAAACCATACCATTTACAATAGCATCCGCAGGGCTTGGGAAATGGCTCAGTACAATAAGTGCTTCCCTGGCAAGGGCAAGGGCCTGTGTTCAATCCCTGGTTCCGCCAAAAAAAAAAAAAAAAAAAAAAAAATCCCCAAAATGGAACACTTAGGACTCAATTTAGCAGAGAAAGTAAAAGATCTATGCAATGAAAACTACAGTATTCAGAATTCCTTCTTGCTTGACCCGTTTTATTCTACTCAGGCCTTTAGCTGATTGGATGCGGCCCTGCCACATTACAGAGAGCAATCAGCTTTTCCAAAGTCTACTAACTTAAATCTTAATGTCATCCAGAAATAGCCTCACAAAGACATCCAGAGTAGTGTTTGACTACACATCTGGGCTCTGTGGCCAAAATAAGTTGACATGGAAAATTAACCTCCTCACTGAAATAACTTCATCAAGCAAGGGGAATGGTAAGACCCATGTTACTGAGGCCTGACCTGTGCTGGCCCCAGCCCTTAGTGCTGCAGTAACCTGGCCCAGGTGAACCATCCCAATAGACTGGTATGATTACAGAGGAGTCAACTGTCAAATGAATCTTGCCTGTGGGTGACATTAGTGCTCTGGTCAGCATTTACCTCGGCCAATTTTTGTCAGTGCTGGGGACACAGCTTACAATTGAGACCATCTGGATGGCCTCAGAGATATGACTCATGTCCCAGGAACTCACATCTTCTGTCTTGGGTCCCCATCCTTCAGGGGTAAATGATGACTGCCTGACACAAGTGCCCAGGAGCCTGGCCAGTTAGCTCCAGGGTCACTGACTCTGGACTGTTTACACCCCAAGAGCTCCTTGTGGGTCAGGTGAGGCCAAGTGAGAGGTGACGTTACATCCCTGCTTGATAGCTTCCTCATGGTGTCCTGTGTTCCTCCCTGCCCCCTCTTGAGATCATTCCTTGTAAACCAGGTACCATGAATGAGTCTAGGAAATGGGATCAAAGGCCTCTGTTAGTGAGAACTGGAACCCAGGTCTAGTTGGCTCCAAAGTGGTCCACTCAGGCCCTGCATA
Organism: Octodon degus; assembly: GCF_000260255.1. Lineage (NCBI taxonomy): Eukaryota > Metazoa > Chordata > Mammalia > Rodentia > Octodontidae > Octodon > Octodon degus. Next base: position 2,396,170 of record NW_004524636.1, read on the forward strand.
GCCCACAGCTGGGTAGCAGGGTAACCCCAGTGAATGCTTCCTTCTGGGAGGGGGGTTCTTGGTTGGGGAGGGGGTGTGGTTCTAACCTTCAAGATGATCTTCATAGGTCTGGTTCAGCCCTCGTAGCTGCCTCATGTCACTGAATACAGCATTAGTAGTGGGCTTGGAGTTAGTACTGGGCACGAGGGGAGGGAAGTTGAGGCCATACTTGTGGGTGGACATACTATGTCTATGAGTCTCTCTACTTGAGGCTTCTTGGAGCAGGGTGTCCAGGACAGCAAGGGCCCAATGTGTGGCAGCAGGAAAGCCTCACGCTGGGAGAAAGCTTGGAGAGAGCCCTGGGAGAGAGCATAGGCCAACCTGCTTGGCAGGCACTTGCCTGGTCAGTGGCCTAGGGCCAAGGCTGTGGTCCATGGCTCACACACAGCCCTGCTGTGGAAGGGTTGAGTCATCGTCCTGGAAGGCCTGGATTTTCCATAGCTTGGAGATTTGAAAGTGCCCCAGTCATGCCTGCTTCAGTTAAAATTCACCTCTGGCTTTCCCAGGTGGCCTCTAGCCCTTTCTGAGAGACAGATATTCAAGGACAGCAAATCAGGGACACCAGAGGCCTGGGGTTAAGGAGAATGTGCCAGAGAGGGTGGAATTCAGGGTTGGCAGAGGAATGGCTGGGGGTGGGGAAAGGCTCCTCATTGGTCCCAAAGAGCCTTTCACTTCTCCTGATTGGAGAAGATAGCCAAGGTTTCAAGGTACCGGTTGCCTTAAGTCTTCTTCATTAACAAAAAGAGATGTTTGGCTGTTCTCTCTGTTAAAGCTTTTCCTACTGCCTTTTTTTTCAGAAAGGACATAGAGTCAGGTCTTTGACCTCATATGGACCTGATCAAAAGCCTCTCTTCTATCCTTAAAAAAATTCTGCTGCTAGGAAATGCACCTTGGAGTCCAGAGCCTCAGCTTTCATATTCATAAAATGGGTGGCTGTACTTACCACACAGATTACTGTCTGGGATGAAGCAAGTTAGATGAAGGAAGTAGTTCATCAAGAGGAAGAGGGAGTCTTGGTAGAAAAGGAATGGTAAGGAAAAATTTGTCTTACTTCACCATGAAGGAACCCTGGCTTCTAGAGTGATAGTGGTGGACATAAGGACATTGCTCACCTGTTTCAGTGCTCAGCATAGGTGGCACTAATTTAATGTGTTTATCCCAAACCTGGAAGGAACCTCCAGCTAGCTTCTACTTACCAATAAGAGGTAGCACTTGAGATGGAACTTGTGTGTCATCCCTGCCTTCCACTCAATAGGCCTTCACTACCAACATGGACGAGTCCCAGGTACAGAATTTATGGGAAAAAAGTTTGCCATCAAGGTGTCTTCTAGCTTGAATGCTTGGGGATGATTTCTGGATAGCTTAGGTACAGAGCAGAGGTCAGGTGAGGTGTGGACCTTCCAGGTGATCAGAGCTTGGTAGGGCTACTTTCACCATGAAGAGGGTTCTGAGCTCATCACTCAGAGTAGGTCCTGAGACAAAGATCTGAGTGCAACTGAGGTGTTTGTGAAGTCATCCAGGACTTTAAGCAGGACAGTGAGGAAGCAAGTCCAGGGCTAGAAAGCACCAGGGAGCCAGGATACTGAGTTTGTAAGCATTGTATTACTGTAACAAGTCACTTACCTGGGATAAACCAACTTAAAGAGAGGACAGGTTGGTTTGGCTCACAGTTTTGGAGGCTTTAGTCCATTGTCTTCTGGTCCTTTTGCTGGACCAGAAGACAATGGGGGGGGGGGCAGGCCTATAGCCTGGATGGGGCAGAAGGGAAAAGGAGGCTTTCTGCTGCTGCTGCCTTCTGCCTGCTACACCATGACATGTTTCTCCCCTGGGCTTGTAGCAAGGCAGTATAGCACGGTGGTAGCATGGGGCAGATCAGCCTACTCATCTAACCTACTCACCTCTGACTAAAACTTCTCATTAGGCCCCACCTTTTCATATATGGATGTGCATGAGTCTTTGTGGGGGACAAGGGTAGAATGTTATGGCTTATATCTAGATGTACTCCCAAAGCCCCATAGGTGGGGCTTTTCAGAGTTGGCTGGATCTAAGGTGTGTACTGAGATTAAGTGTATGGATTGATAAATCAATCCATGGATTGTTTTAGAATAGTTCTGAATGTGGGTAATGGGAAGCATCATCCTGGGGGCAGGCCTGTAGCCTGGATGGGACACAAGGGAAAGGGAGGCTTTCTGCTGCTGCTGCCTTCTGCTTGCCACACCATGACATGTTTCTCCCCTGGGATACCTCTCTGCCATGCTGCCCTGCCTTGGAGGCAGCCAACTGTGGACTATGAGCCAAAAATAAACATTCTTGATTTGACTTATAGGCATTGTGTATTTTGCCCCAGCAATGAGAAAAGTGGCTATGGCACAGGGGAAAGAAGGGGCTGTGGATATCCAGAGGAAGTTGGGCATAATTTGGAAGGAGGTGTGCTGTGTCCTGCACAGCTCTTGATGTTCCCAGGGTGAGGACAGTGAGAGAATGGAGGGAGAAAAACAAAACAAAACAAAACAAAAATAAAAACCAAAAGTTGGAATACAGAAAACTGAGGCTGTATGGAGCCCTCTCTCCTGATGGAAGGAAGGAAGAAGGAGATAGAGGATGAGAAAAAATGAGCTCCAATAGCTGTAGTGTGTTTATCTACTTGGGAGGATGAATATCACATGAAATCTTTCTGCCTAATGGCTTATCCATGTGACTTGTCTCAGGTATGCTGTGTTCTTCAGACTGGCTTAAATGGATCTTCAGCTTCAGCCACGCCCCACATATAGGTGGTGATGGAGCTGAAGGGAGCTGCCCAAGGGATCTTGGCTTACTAACGTCAGGGGATTGTGAGAGCTTGGTGCCCAGGAGAAGACACAAGGGAAGAAAGGAAGTGAAGGTGTTAAGATGGTATCTGGCTCCTCGACCTCAGGGGCTGAGTCCTACTCTTCAGAAAAGCCAAGCTCAGTGTCCTTTTTCTGCCTCTCTCCTGGCCCACCTTCCCTCTGGTACCCACTTGTCATCAGAAATCTTGACTGGCTTCCAGGACCCCTAAAATGTGTCCTTATATTTTCCCCTGGTCTTAACTCCAGAAACAGAGTAGTCTCTTGTGGAGTGTTGAGACAGTCTGTCCTCTGAGCACTGGTTTAAGTTTGTTTGAAAACTTGGGGTTTGACAAAGTCTATGCCAGGCTCACCATTGTCCTGGGTAGACTGATCAGTAGACTAATTGCAAAAGTGGTCCCATTCCCTGTCCCTCAATGAATTAAGCCCTATACACCGTGGTCATACATTTCCTTCCAATGAGAGGCAGAGCCTCTTTCACTCTCCCTAGTATCTGGCCTGGGTTTGGGACTTGCTTTGGCCCCTGGAGAATGCCAGAGGTAATGACTGTTCTGAGCCCACACCTTGAGAGGCTTTCCCCATTCTTGTTTGGTCTCTTACATGCTGCCATCACCATATGCACAAGCTCAGATAAGAGACCATGTGGGGCCAAGAGAAGCTTCTCAGCTCAGGTATTAGATCTGCCCTGGCTGGTATCCAAACATTCCAAGAGCCCAGCCAAGATGAGCAGAGATCCCTACTCAACCCAAAGTTGATCCCTACTCAACTCGTAGACATATGTGTAGAAAGAACTTCCCAGCTGATCCAAACCATGACCAACAATAGATGCTTATTAGTTTAAGTCACCACATTTTGGAGAGGTTTGTTACACTGCATTAGCTAATTGATACACTCAGATTCCAGGGGTTGAACCTTCCTTTATCCTAGCTGGGCACTCAGAGTGGCCTAATGCATGAGAGATCCAGCTCTCATTTTGGCCGCCTCCTCCTTGTCCATGGGGCTGCTCTGGTACTCTCTCATCTGTGTCCTGCATTTATTTCTGAAGAGGAGGCTAATTCTCTACCTCCCTTCCTCCCTCCCTTCGTCCTTCCCTCTCTTTCTGTGTATACATGACTGACCTTTAAAGTGCACTTTACATCTTAAGACTGTGCTCATCTCCAGGACACTCTCCCCAGGTAGCATCCTGGGCCACATCCTTGAACGTTCCCCCTGCCTAATGCTCAGTCCAGGTTGTGAGGATCCAGTTCAGTGGGCTCAGTTCAATTCCATAAACTTCCCTGTTTTGCCCCTAAATCCAGCAAGAATGATGAGCCTCAGTCCCCATCTAGAGGACTAAAACTAGAGTCCCTGCCTGGGCAGCTTGTCCTGGAGCTGCAGTCACAGGTCTCCTGCCATTCCATGGCTCCTCTCTGCCCAGTGGCTCTCCCTCATGACCTGGGCTGGTCATGGAGCCAGCTCCCACTGATTGCCCAGGGCTTGACAAGCCAGAGTAACTTAGGACACCATGCAGATCTCTCTGACACTGAGCAGTGAGGTCTTCCAACACATTTACCAGCCAGGGCCTTTGGTCACAAGCCACAGAAACCAACTCTGAGTGGCCTAAGTAGAAGAGGGATTTATTAGATGATTACAGGAAGTCTTATAGGATTAATCAAAAGGATTGACCATGGAGGAATGTGGCCAGCACCGCTGATGCTGGCATTACTATATCCATCTTGCTTGTGTTTTCAACTACTCATACCTCATATTCTTCTGTGACCTCAGAGCTCCAGAAGACATAAATAGAGACTGGAGTTATTTCCAAGTCAGTACTTTCATAGCTGAAGAAAGCAAGTGACAATAGTGGGCTTCTGCCAGTCTGCCAGTGAGGGGAGGGATTTTAGATGTTGGAAAGCCAGAAAAAAAGAGAAGGAAAAGGAGAAGAAAGAAAAGAAGGAGAAGAAAAAGTGGTAAGATTCCCCATAGAACTCCATCCATGTTGGTTCCCTCATGAGGAGCTGGGTGTCTCAAGAACAGCCTATCCTCCACAAGTCATTGTTTTTCATTATTCTTTAAAAAAATAATTGCAACCCAGACCCAGTCCTAGCCCAGGTCCGGTGAGTGTGTGGAGAGCTTCCTGCTAACCTGCGCCGGCGAGACCAGTCCCAGCCCAGG
>NW_004524636.1:2405512-2417666 GCF_000260255.1 Octodon degus
GAAAGATTTGTACTAATAGTGTTTGGACAGGATATCATGTCTGTATCTTGTACTATGAATAACTACTATGAAGACAACAATATACAATGTATTAATTATTGAAACTGTCCAAATAACCTGTTTTGAAATTGTCTCACTAACCTGTTTTGAAACTGTCTCATTGCTATTTGTTTTTCAATAATACTAATTTAAAAAAATTTGTGTTTTTTTTTAAAATAATTGCAGTTTAATTTACATACAGTAAAATTCATGCATCTTACAGATTCAGATCAATGGACTTTCTTATCCTTGTATATACTTGTGTAACCTCCACTCAGCAAAATATAGAACCTCACCATCACCCTAGAAAGGCCTTTTGCTCCTTTCCTGAGATAATGACTCTTTGGATCTTAGCTTAATTTTGCTTGTTCATGAACATCATATTGAAATCATATGGTTTGTATTCTTCAGTGTAAGGTTCCTTTTTGCTTAGTGTAATGAATTTGGGTTCATCCAGGTCATTGTACGTGTTAATAGTTCATCCCTTTCTCTTGTTGAAGTCTCCCATCATATGGCTAGATCATAATTTGTTTATTCCCTTCTTGTTAGATGTTTGGGTTGTCTCTTCATGGGTTTTCATGAATAGAACTATAAATATTCATGTCTCTTTCTATAATCAAGCATCACTTTAGCTCAGGGCGTTGACTTTCCGTCCTGCCCCACTGGAAAACTTCCCTGCTAGCAATACAGATATTTTTACTCACGAAGCTATCATTCATATATCAAATAGAACTCACCCAAGTCCCTAAAAGCTGCTTCTTCTTTCCTCTTCCTCATTTTGCCATGTTTCTGGACTCGCTGCTCAGGTTAGAAACCTTGAATCTCCTTTTTTCTCACATCCTTCAACCACGCCATTAGCAATCCTATTATACTTGCCTTCAAAATACCTGCCCACTTGTTACCTCCACTGTGCATTTGGGCTACCACCACCTACTCCTGGACCACTGCAGCACTCAGCTCCCCCCTTCCACCCTAGTCTCTCTCTTTGCCTACTCACTCTAGCCCTGGTAATTCTCAAGCCAAATAACTAATCTCTCAGAGGCTGAGATCATGTTCCTTTTCTACTTGAAACTTTCCATTGGCTTCTACTTTTCTCTGAATAAAAGCCACAAACATCTACACTCTTCTCTTTCTGCTTCAGGCTTTGACACTGATTCAGCCCTACCCCCTTCCTTAGGAACAGCATGCTCTTCCCTTAGATATATGCAGGGATCTCTTCTTTACTTCCTTTTAGGCCTATTGACTTTACCAGCTCTTGTGGTTTCTAGGGCACCTACCTGTACCTGCCACAGTTCACTTATTGGTTTATCTGTTTGTTATCTGTCTTACTGTTCAGCTCATTGTGTCAGTTTCAGGAACATAAAGACTTTGCTTGTGCTGTACCTCTAGTGCCCCGAGGAACATGGGCCATGTCACAGGCACTCAGGAACACAGGGACCTGCAGCACACATAAAAGGGAAAAGGAAGTGCGGTGGCTCCCAACTTTGGCTCACTATTGAGTGTTGGGCTCATTAAAAGACTGCTAAGAGAATCCTTTGGGCTCTCTCTGTCCCTCAAAGATCTAGGTAACTCTGGTACGGTCCTCCAGAAGCTCCCCATCTCAGAACTTCTGAGTCCAGTGCAGGCTTGGGGACTGGAAAAGGCCTTAGGAAATGGAGACGCCCAGCTGGGCCTGGGAAGGTAGTTAGGGTTTGGTAGGCAGAGGCCAGAACGATGCTGTAGTGAGATCACTGGGGGCAGCCCCTAGTCTCCAAAGGGCTGTCCCCCTGGGGGGGGCTCCATCATCACCCACTCCTGGGCTTACCAGGCTGGCTTTGAAGGGAGACACCCAGCACTGCCCACCTCTGCTTGTTCTCCCACGTTCGATCCACCATTGCCCCAGCCCCCATCCTGCTGGGATCTGGACTTTGGTTTTTAGGGGTTGTTTTTCTTTAACAGTGAAGCAAACCTATGGAAGGAAAGTTGTTTTTTGATAATGGAAGCCTATAGTTTCTCCAGAGATAAGAATGAGGCAGCCCTGCCTAACAAATCGTTGGACAGATAAACTGAAGCTAACTTGCTTAAATAAAGGTCTAGCCAAGGGCTTGGTGCAGGCCTGTAATGCCAGCTCTTTGGGAGGTGGAGGCAGGAAGATCACAAGTTTGAGGTCAGATCTGTCTCAGAAAAAAAGAAAAAAAAAAAAGGTTGGAGATGCATTCAGTGGTGGAGTGCTTGCCTCGCATGTGTGAGGCCTGGGTCCAATCTCCAGTAAGGAAAAGAAAAAGGGAAGAAGAGACAATGAAAAGAAAAGGAACACAAAAGTCTGATACGAGATTGTTCTGAGAGCTAATGTGTCCTCAGACTTGAACTTGTCCATCCCCACACCATTCCAAGTCAATGACACACTATGCTAGGCTTGTGTTTATTTGTTTTGTTTTGTTTTTTGATTTGGACACAGAGTCTTGTTCTGTATTCCTGGCTGGTCTTGAAGTCATTATGTAGCCCAGGTTCAGCCTCCTGAGAGCTGGGACCATGGGCATGTGCCACTGTGCCTGGATTCATACTGGGTTTTGAAAGCTGCTGGAGGGGCTTCCTATCCTCCTTGGCTGTCCTCATTACAGCTGCCCTGTTCCTACCTCTTCCTCAGTGTGTGCTGTGGGGCTTTCTTCCTTAGATCCAAACTGTGACTAAACATTGCTGGTGGAAGGAGAGGACTACAACTTCCCGGAGGGGCCAAACTGGACTGGACAGGCTGTTTGGGATGGGTCTGGTAGAAAGTATCATGGTGGTCATAGAAATGATGGAAGCTGGAAGAAGTGTAGGATGATGGTAGGTAGGCAGGTGCCTGTAGAGGGCTCTGCCATTTCCCCAGGCTCTGCTCTGTCCAGGATATGCACTCTCCTGAACCCCAGAGCCCCTGTACTTTCAGAGGAGGCTGAGGTCCTGAGCCACGGGGGTTATTTCTACACCTTCCCTCAACCTCTTCCAGAGTCCTGTCTGTGATCCCCAATGGAGGGTCCTTACTGGGAAGGACAAGTTGTCCTGGCATCAGCCTTCCCCTAGTATAGGCTTTTGTCCTAGGACACATGGAGCCGGGCTGGGCTGAGCCCTCACTTCTTTCCCTATCACCTCTTGCTTTTATCTTGTAGGAAGGTAGGAAGGTAGGAGATCCCCATTCCCAGTGCCATCCCTAGTCTTGGTGGTCCTCTTCCCTGCATGACTCAGATTATTCTGTAGTCAGAATTCTTTTTCTTGCTTCTAAGTCCACTTACATGCAACCCTGCAACGTGCTCTTCAGCATGCCCCTCACCCTTGGATACTTTCCAACCTCTTGGCTTTGCCCATTTATATCATTCCAGCTCTGGCAGGCTCCCTGGCACCATCTTCTCTGCCATCTACTACACCCCCTGGGTCCCACTGATTCTGCCAGCGGGACCCCTAACTTATCACGTTGTTCACATCTCAGGTCCTCCTGGCTTCTCTTAGTTTATTTTCTTTCTCTTCATTTTCCTCCCATTCATTTGATGAACAGAGAATGTAACCTAGCTGTCTCTGGGGTCTCATTTTACTCCCATTCTAGGGAGTCATTTCTATCCCTTAGAGCAGGAGTGACTATTTCCTCTGAGTTCCCACTGATGTTATCTGGGGTAAGGGTGCTTGTGAAACTGTAGCTGTCCAGGCTGCTGAGAAGGCAAATTGCATTAGAACTTCAGGGGATGTTGTAGGTCTAAACTTTTGTGTGAATCTTCATGCATCCCAGGCAATTCCTTTACATAAAATTAAAATTAAAATTAAAATTAAACCACAGAGCCTGACTGCCCCTCTCTCTGGGTCCTCATTCCTCTAGCCCTTGTTCTTTGACTGGGTGTGTTCCTGACTCTTGACTCGCAGAGTTGTAGACAACTATTTAAAGTTAACTATGATGCACTGGGGACAGGGCTATGCAGAGAAGTCGGAGTGGATGGCAGTCATCTGGAGCTTTGAAATGTCAGTCAAGCATTGCATCAGTGTTAGGAAGAGTGGAAAGGGGAAGGGTACCAATGGCCTAAGTATTTATGAGTATGGGGATGACTACACTGTGGCTTGTTCATGCTTCAAAATACTGCCTGTGGTCAACAGAAAGAGTTCAGAGACAAATTGGCAAATGTTAAAAGCATATTGCTGAACACACTTGTAGCATATGAACATATGTATGTGAGACGATGCCAAGCATCGCCGTAAATGCCCAGAAGTGGCTTCTGCTGGGGAGAAACTGGAGCGAGGAGAGGGAGACAGCCAGAGACTGCAACCTTATCCATAATGTTCCAACTTTAAAAAAAAATGCATTTGGTACAGGGTCTTACTACACAGTTTGGACTAATAGTGATCCTCCTGTTTTCAACATCTCCAGCACTGGGATTACACCACCACACCCAGTCTTGGTGGCCAGCTTAGCATGCCCAGGGATGGGGCCAGTGCAACATGTAGTGCTGGGGATTGGACCCAGTCCCTACTCTTGCCTAAGCAGGCACTTAGCCTGCTGAGCTATCTCGCCGGACCCTTGTTCTAACTTTTTTTACACACACACACACACACACACACACACACACACACACACACACAAATAATGTATCCTAACACAACTCTTCTATAAGTAAAAACTAAATACAGGGGCTGGGGAGATGGCTCAGTAGAATAAGCACTTGCCTGGCAAGTGCAAGGGTCTGAGTTCAATCCCTGGTTCCACAAAAAAACAAAACAAAACAAAACAAAACAAAACAAAACAAAACAAAACAAAAAAACCTAAATACAATTGTTTACCCATATTTATGTGCTATGTGTTTGGGACATGCATTGATCAATAAATCAAGCAATACTGAATGTGTATTTGTTACTTGATAAGACAGATCGATTTTGATCACTTACAAGCTGTATGATCTTTTTCCTAGTCAGGTGATTATACTTCACTGGTGATTCTTGTAGACCAGTCTGGCTAGGTTGGGTATAGGTTCTCATCTTTTCTGTTAGTTTCAATCAGAAAATGTCCAACCGATGTGATTTTTGAACATGTGACTTAACTCTCTGACTTTTTGTTCCTGTTGGCTTACCCTGGGTCTGCTTAGGCTAAGCACACAGAGATATAGGCTGTGAGTGGTTTCTTTGGGAACATGGTCCCAGGGAACAGGAGAAGAGAACAGGGAATTAAAACAGGAGGAGGAGTAATACAAGATGTGTCACCACTCATCTTGGTCAATGCTGTGGGTGTCTGGAGTTTGATGCCGTCACCAACTTCCAAGGAACCTTTCAGAATTCATTGCTGGGAATCACAGGAGAAGCATAGTCACCCACTGGCATTTATTCGCTGTCAGGCAAGGGAGACACCAGAGACTGTTTCTCATCTTTCTGGAATGTTTGTTTTGAGAGGAAGAGATTCCCTGTGGGTATCCCACCCCGCTGTATTGGAGAAGCTCCACTTCAGGTAGAAGCCTTTTCAGAACAGTGTGGCTCAGCACGGCCTGGAGGAAGAGTTTTGGTTAAAAGTTTTCTGAGAGGATGTCCAAAGAAGGTTTAGTACATTCCTCTTTTTTTTTTTTTTTTTTTTTGTATTTTAGGAAAGGGTCTACAGGGCTTTCAGGGTCTCACTACTAGATCAGACTTATAGTGATCTGCCTGTTTACAGGCCTCCCAAGAGCTGGGATTACAGGTGCGTGCCAACATGCCCAGTCTCAATGGCCATCTCAGTGTGCCCTGGGGGCGGGGCAGGCACGGCAGACCTAGGGATCAAACCCCTAGCCCCTGAGCCTGCTTGCAGGTGCTTTAATCTGCTGAGCTATTTGACCAGCCCACAGTCCTCTTTTCAAATGAGAGGGCTCTTCATGAAATACTTTGAAGACTACAGAATCCTATGTAGACAATGAGGGACCTGCAGTTGGGATCCTCCAACTGAGGAGCTGAGTAAAAGGAAGGCCCATTATCAGTGATTTCACAGTGAGGTAATTCCAGTCAAGAATTAGAGGAATGACATGATTGTGGGAATTGGAGAAAGATGGGCAAAATAGTATTCAGGGAGAGGATGGGGACTGAGCTTGAGGAAAGACTTGTATAAGTAAAAGCTTTGAGGACTGGGGGCAGGGGAGATACTCAGTGGAATAAGCACTTGGCCTGGCAAGTGCAAGGACCGGAGTTCAATCCCTGGTTCTGCAAAAAAAAAAAAAAAAAAAAAGCTTTGAGGACAGAAAGAGCAAGACATATCAGGGGATGCTGAGGAGAGCAGGCTTTGGAGAGAGTGTGGGAAATGAATTCCATCAGGAAGGCTTCTATTCCTGGAATGTGGAGTTTGGCCTGGGAAGTCTCTGAGAACCAGTGGGCAATGATGTGTCAATCTATCCCTTTGTCAAGGAGTGGGTCAATTTGTTTTTACTGTCTAACAAGCCATCCTAAAATTTGATTCAAAACCATAATCATAAGCCAGGTACTGTAACACACACCCATAATCCACGGGCTTCCTGGGGGTATCTCGTCCACAGGGGCACTCATTTTCCAGAAGGCTGCCCAAGGCTTACTCACATAGTGGCTGGACAGATTTCCAAGACAAGTGGAAGTGAATATGGCCTCTTGAAACCCAAATTTAACTTTGGCACACTGTCACTTCTGCCTGGTTCTATTAGTGAAAACAATCTATGAAGTCTACTCAGTTGGAAGGGGTAGGAAGGAGATGTAAAGGCACATTGCAAAAGGTGTGGATAATGGCCACATTAGCAGTGGTGCAACATGAGCTAGGAGAAGAGCCCCAGGGACTGGAGGGCTATTTGCAAAACATTCAAAATATTCTAGTGATTCTGAGTTTCCCCAGATTCTAAGATAAGATAAATCTGGCGTGGTATGATGAAGAGGATAGGGAGGAAACAGGTTTCTGAATTTGGTGCTAGTGGGCCAGGAAAAGGATATAGCTGTTCTCAGCACTAGCTCTTTGGAAGAAGGAGCTGTGTGATGCCCTGGGGGTTGGAAATCCACATTGCAAACGTCAGAAACCTTGGCAGCTGGAAGCCCAGGAGAGTGTTTGGCCTCCCAGAAGGCCTCTGTTATTAAGGCCGAGTGAACTTGTCTAGCCCCCTTAAGGTTTCCCAGGCTCTAGTTCCCAGCATAGCAAAGGGATAAGAATTCCAACTTTGCAGGGCAGTTAGAGACCAGCAGAGGCTCCCAATGGGGAAGCATCTTGTAAACTCTTTGGGGCTGTGTACTTACTCTTGGTTTTATGGTTTTGTTTTGTTTTTAATTTAAAAGACATTAGCTACACAGAGGGGGGACCTAGGGAGGGAGAAGAGGAGGCTTGGAGTCTTGATTAGGGCAGGGCTTCTGTGAGGAAGTGGAGAGAGTAGAAGGATCCAGAAGGGCGGGTGTCTCTGCTTTCACCAAGTCCCTCCAGTTTGGGCTGGGAGGAGGAAGAGACTCAGGACAGTGGCTGTGTGCAGTGCTCCGTTATGGCTGGCTCTGTCCTCCTCAGACACTGGGGTCAGAAAGCCAGGAGTGGGGAGGGGGGGTGGGGGGCAGTTATTCTCTCTGTTTCAACCCCTGACTGCAAGCTCCTGGGTGGTCTGGACCACGTCAGCATGGCTTCCTCCCCCTCACTCCTTCCTCCTTCCTGCTGCTCTGAGAAGTCCAGCAGCATCACAGCTTCCAGATGTGGTCTCCAGATGTGGCCTGGAGCTTTTCCAGGAGGATCAAGGATGCAGCAGCAGCAGCCAAACTCCTGCTTTTAACCTCCTTCCCATGGCTACTCCTCCAGACTTCTCTTCCACCATGAGGTCAGCATCGTCCCAGGTACCCAGAAGCCCCAGTAGATGGATAAATAAATAACAATTCCATATAAACACAAGCTAGACAGATGCATCTTTATTCATATTGGAAAGAGTTTACATCTGGGATTGTGGGGAACTCTTCAGTGTTTCCATTGTAAGTGCCTCTAACAGGCGGAAGGGAGCTGTCTCCTTGGCTGGGGACCTACCAGGGCACTGGGAGCTGGGCCAGCTGGAGGCTGGGAGGAGCTGCCAAAGGCCTTGCCTAATGGGAACAGCCTAGGCTGGGGTGTCTCATGGGGAGGGAGCCCCTGTAAGGAGAAAAAGGCAGCAGCTATTGTATTAGCCTCAGACCCTGGCAACCAGATGGGGTTGCTGAGCAGTGTGCTGTGCCTCCACCAGCACGTCTCAAGCTGTAACGCATGCGGTTTGAATTTCCTAGGGCTGTTAGGTTGGAAAAAAAAGGTTCTTATTCAGTACATCTGCAGAGGGGTCCAGTAATGGACCATACCTTGATGAGAAAGGCTCAAGGCTGGCATCTAAAGACCATTTATAATTTGCCATATTTTGTGTGTGTGTGTGTATATATATATATATATATATATATATATTCTGTTTATTTGGGGGGTGCATTTTCCTTTTTTTTGCTTTATTTTTAATTCAGACAGAACCAGGAAAGGGAAGCCTTGATACTTATGTCCTTTCCTTTTCAGCCTGTGCCTTCGCCCCTCCATGTTTTTTTTTTTTTTTTTTCCCTTTTTCGGTACTGGAGATTGAACTAAAGACCCTGTGCTTGCCAGGCAGATGCTTACTCTACTGAGCTATCTCCCTCCTCCTCATGATCTTGATGCCCCCCAAAACTGGACTAGCTTTTATAAACTGCTTTTGAGAGAGGGGGTGCTGGGGATGGGAAGGATGTCCACATGCCTAAGCATGAGGAGATGAGCGACAAGAACATTCCCATAGAGGCTATGCAGCCCCGCAAGTCGTGGGGCAATGAGAGAATATGTGCCTGGAGACCTTTCTACTGGTACTGTACCAATGAGGGTGTTGCAGGCAGCTGAGTTAAGTAAAAGTATTATAGGCAGTCAGACAGGGCCAGGCCCTCAAGGAGATAACACAGAAGACAGGTACCTTACAACTGTGAGAGGGACAGATGCTCCTGCTGTGAGCCAGACCTAAAGACCAAAGGTCAAACAAATGCTAACCTCCCTAAAGATTAGCATCTAGGATTGATTGTTATCCTGAGAAAGCCAGGAAAAATCATTATCTGATGGCTACCATATAAAGTCCTGTTTTGCATTCATGCCTGCTCACTACATGACTCCCTTCCTCATTTGGTCCTGGACTTAATCAATTTTGCCTGAGCAATAGTGCTTGTAATCCCATAGTTGACCATAGTTTTGTCCCACCCCACATCCACCTAAGTGAGTTCCCATTCTCTCCACCTTAGCCGCGCATGGTTTTATACTATGAAAGTCCCTGGAAGAGACATCTTCCCAGGGACAACCTACTTGGGCCCCCCTCCTGTCTCTCTCAGACAAGAGCTTTCTTCCTCTCAATAAATATATTCTGCTCATAACCTTGATTTGTTCCTAAAATTCATTCTTCGGTTTTAGAGAACACAAACTCATCCAGGTCAGGTCAGGAGATCATTTCTCCCTTCATCATTTGGAGGTCCCTATATTAGTTTTTCTCCCTATATCAAGGGTACCTGGTATCTCTGTGATTACCTCCACCTGCCCCAGGGTCATGACTGCCACCACAGCCACCTTGAGATTGGCAGGCCTTGGCCCAAAGGTCTAGAGAGAGTAGCCTGCAAGACTAAAAGAGAGAAAGCCTAATGTCTTAGTTGTTTTTCTTTTGCTCAGACATGATATCTGTGACCTGCAGCTTCAAGGAGGCAATGGCAGTTTTGCCACACAGTTTCAGTCCATAGTCAGCTGGCTCTGAGGCAGAAATAGGATGGTAGAGGGGCCTGGCAGAGGAAAAGGTGCTCCACTGTGGCAGCCAGAGCAGAGTGAGGAGCCCGGAGGGTGATGTGTGTGTCCAGATCAAGTCTGCCCACCTGACTCCAGCCAGGCCTACCTGCTAACGGCACACTCAGCTATGAACCACCTCCGGATGAGTCCACAATGAGCATCGTGCCCAAGGTCTCATTACTTCTTACACACATGGGAATTTTGGGAGACATTTTAGATCTACACCACAATACCAACAGAGACACCTGCAGATGAAAGGCTGTGTCCCCTGGTGCCAGCAAGAAAGCTGAATCTGGGGCTAAGTCAGCACAGCAAATTCCAGTATAGAGGTAGATTTGGTCATGAACATGGTCAGCCGTATCTGCAAAATTGGAGGGATCATATTATGTTGAATGAAGTGAGGAACACTAACAAAGTAAAGAAAACCCCAAACTACCAAAAGGTAGACAGTGAACAATCTTCTTCCATCTCTGTCCCCAGTAAACTAGCTGTCCTTTCCCATAGGCAGCCAATGTAGAGTTTTGTGTATATCCTTTGGAAATATTTAATGAATGTACATGCAAATATATACTTTTTCTTCTTTTTCTCCCTGCCCCGTTTGGTTACTACCTGATACGTGCTATTCTGTGTCTTGCACCTTCTGTATCTTAGAGTGTCTTAGTTCTTTTTTTTTTCTTTTCTTTTCTTTTTTCAGTATTGGGTATTGAAGCCAGAGCCTTCATACTGAGCTGCATCATCAGTCCCTTTTAGGCATTTTTTAAAATTTTGAGGCAGCTACTGCTAAGTTGCCTGAACTAGGGTTTAACTTTCAATTCTAATGCATCAGCCTTCCAGAGTGCTGGGATTTTATGTATGCACCATCTTTTTTAGTTTGTTTTTGAGACAGGATTTTGCTATTTTTACCTAGGCTGGCTCTGAACTCCTGAGCTCAAGCCATTGCCTTGCCTCTGTCTCAGAGATTATGGGCATGCAAGCATCATTGTGCATGGCTAGTCTTAATGTTTTAAAGTTGTAGTTTATTATAAGCATATAAATAAATAAATCTCTTCTTCATGTGTATTTGGTTGTGTCCAATTGTTTACTCTTATGAAATAAATACCTTAGTAGCCTGTACTTTACCCAAATGTGAGGTTATCAAAAACTTCAGGTAGAAATGGAGGGTGGAGGGTACATGCATTTGTCAGTTTGATGAACACTGCTGAACAGAGCTCCCAAAGGGATTGTACTAGTGCATGAGCTATTTTCCCTGTGCCTCCAATAGCACGTCTTTGCCATTTTGATATGTAAAAATGGCAACTTCTTCTTTTGCAATTGTAGTGCTTGATTGATTGTATCAACTTGACAAGTTTAGAAGCTTAAGCTGGCTCAACAATTCTACATCCTAGGTCATGTCCCTGGGTGGTTGTCTGCACCCTAGGGTGTAGGACTCACACTAGGATGTATTGTGGCCTGGAAAGTATAAGAGGGAAACGAGGACGAATTGGCTGGATTCTGTTTTTCAGAGGAGCTCTAGTCTTCATCTTCAGCTTAGATGCTGTCTCCTGGCTTCTAACACAGACTTTTGAGCTTCCACCCTGAATCCTTCAAATCTTCTGACATAAGCTCTTCAGCCTTCCGCCTTGGGCCCTTCAGTCTTCTGGTTCAGACTCTTCAGCCTTCCTTTGCAGACCCATCTGTCTCCTGATACAGACTTACATGGAACCCTGCAGTGAGCTCCAGACCTAAGACTGAGCCTTTCAGTCTCAAGTGCGCAGACACCTTCTTCACACTTCCTCATCCAACTCTGTGACTGATATACAAGATATATTTGTATATCTTGCTTATAACTGTTTCTCTATTAAAACGCTGGCTGATACAGAAACACTCTGTTTTCAATCTCTAAGGTTATCCTGAATATTTTGTTTGTTAGAGTCATTGCATTCATCTTGTTTGGTTCCATCAATTTATCAGGTGCTAGGAATTTTTCTGAGACCAACATATTAATAATTATGGTTGAACTTTCCTCCAATGAAGATCAATAATTAATTAATCAATAATGACTGATGAGTAGGATGCATGCTCTGATAAGGGCCTGACTTCATGAGATCCTACTCTCAAATTTCAGTGTGCTCTCATATCAGTAGAGACCTTGTTAAGATCAGGTTGGGATTCACTGGGTCTGGATTGTGCCTGAGATGCGCATCTACCTAGCTCCCAGGGAGAGTTCTTGCTGCTGACCCTGTGCCTACATTTTTGTGTTGCAAGGATCTTTCTAAAACAAGGATTGGAAAATGATTTTTTTTCCTGAACAATACAGGATAATGAATATTTTAGTTTTTTGGGGTCACATGTGGATCTCTACTGCAGATATTTAACTCTTCCCTGAAAGCAGCTAGAGCC
>NW_004524636.1:2417766-2430998 GCF_000260255.1 Octodon degus
AAGAAGAAGAGCCAGAGACAGTGTATAATTAGTTCCATTCTAATAAAACATTATTTTGAAATAGGCTGTGAGCTAGATTAGGCTGTGGCTTGTTGACCCATGGCACAGAATTCCGCTGGTGTCTAGTCACCCATAGAAGCAATGAGTGAGGGGGGCTTTGTGCGTAGCAGCAGGGCGCTGACCTTGGAATCCCAAATGCTTGGAATGGTGACATATGAGAGGCCTGCACAGATAATGGAAGAGCTTAGAGTCAGTCAGGAGAAGCTTCTAGGATTAAGAACCATAAGAAGATGTTACTACTCTGGGAGGAGGAAGAGGGGAAAATGTCAGACAGGCCATCCAGTCAGAGCAAAAACCATGATGGACAACTATATAGAGAGCAGGAGCCAAGGACGAGAGCCAGCCTCAGCCAAGAGCTTGGTAAGAAGTTCCCTGCAATGTTTCTGCTTCCTCTCCTTTCAACTCCTACCCAGTATCCAAACAGCTGGGAGCCACATCTGTATGGGCACCTGCAGGCCCAGCCTTGCCATAAGAAGTAGTGTTGGGGAAGTCAAGGCAAGATTTGAGGACAATAGGCCTAGACCCAGCCAAAGGGACATCTGGAGGGGGACTTAAAGTTCAGGTAGCCAACTAGGCCCAGCAAGGAGAGTGGGTGAGTGTTTCAGGCACAAGCTTAGGCTGTAGGAGTGGGAAATATAGCATGGGGCTGGCAAGGAAACCATTGTCTTAAGTAGGATGAAATTTATGCTTTAGAGCAGAAGTTGGGAAATATCTTTGTTATCTAGTTTAGTTCATAGGCCACATAAAAATAGCTCACAGGCAACAGCACTTGGTCCTTGAGCTATAGTTTGCCAACCTAATTTTGAAAGATCCTCGCCCTCCATCACTTCCTTTGGTCTTACCATGTTACCCAGGTTGGCCTCAAATTCCTGGACTCCAGTGATCCTCCTGCTCTGCCTTCTAGATAGCTGAGACTACAGGCCTGTGCCATCATGCTGGGTGTTGTTTTGTTTGTCTGTGTGATGCTGGGGATTGAACTGAGGGCCTGACCCATACATACTGTACTACTGAAGTATGGTTCCCCCTCCAAATGTCCCTGCCTGCAAGTTTCATTTTAGAAAGATGGATTGGAGTGGACAAGAGACAGAGAAGAGATAGAGGCTAGAAAAGAGGCTACTGAAGACTCGAGGCAGGAGACGATCAGGGGCCAACTGGTGATTACTGCAGTAGAGAGAAGGCAATGTGTGAGGGGTGGAGAGTGGGCTCGATGTGGAACAGCTGGTCTGAGTGGAAGGTCTGAGCTGGGGCTGGAGGGAGTTGTAAACCAGCATATTGACTATTCCCCCAATCAAGGAAGGGATGCTTGCCTCTCTTGCTGCAGGAAGCCAGAAGAAATTCCTGTCTTCCTGGATAATGAAATTTCCACTGGCTTCTTGCCTGTCCCAATCTTCTCTTCAGGTGGAATGGTGGAGGAACAGGTTGCAACACCCTCAGTCAGGGAGGAGTAGGCGGGCAGCTGCTGGTGACTCACCTCCTGCTCACTCTAGAATCCCAGTCTGTCTCTGTCCTCTGAGCCACAGGACAACAGAGAGGTCCCACTAGCACCCTCTGCCACCTTCTTGTGAGCATGGGGAATAGTAGAGAGGACTGGCAAGGTGCCCACCCAGCCCTGAGTCACACACCTTACCTCCCCATAGTTTCTGGGATCATCTTAATCTGAAGCTAATTGTGTCATACATAGGATGGGGATGATGTCTGCATTGGGAATCCCCTAGATATAGTCCTTGTGACAAGGATTTGGGTGCAAGTAGGTCAGGGTGACTGGGCGAGGAGAGTCCTAGGCCAGTGCATCGTTAAGTGTGTTGCCATCCTGGGAGCTGGAGCTGAGTCTTGTTGGGCAACTCTGGACCTCTGGGCAGAATACGTGCCCAGGGTCATGGTGTCCCAGGACCCATGTGCTGCAGATGGTGGCAATGTTAGTTTTCCTGCTTCTCTGCCTGCTTTGTGGCCTTCTGCACTTCAAGAAAGCCAGCTTCCAGGCATGGACATGCGGATGTTTATGTGGAAAGCAGCTGGGGCTCCCTGAAATGCTATGGCCTTAAGGAGAGAGCCCTGGGAAGACCTACTTTTCATAGCTCTCATCTCCACTTGACACTGAGAAATTGAGAAGTGAAATGACAGCCTCAAATCACACAGAAGACTTGTGACAAATGTAGGGCTGGAGATCAGAGCCTGTGGGTCCAGGATCCTCCACAGTTTTTTTTCCTATACTCAAGGTTGAGTCCAGGGCCCTCACACTGAGTTACATCCTCTACTCTTTTAGTTTTTGAGACAGGGTATCTCTCTCTGTCTCTGTCTCTGTCTCTGTCTGTCTGTCTGTCTGTCTGTCTGTCTGTCTGTCTGTCTCTTTCTCTGTTTTCCTCTCTTTCTCTCTCCTGATGGGGGTAAAACCCATGGACACTACCACTGAGCTACATTCTTTGTCCCCTCTCCCTTTTTTTCAGTTTCTATTTTTTTTTTTTTTTTTGACAGGACCTCAGACTTGTGAGCCTTCTGCCTCAGCCTCTCAGAGTGCTGGGGGTCCTTCAATATTTCCTAACCCATTTTGAGTGTTCTTCTGGCGTGGGAGGCCCCTCTCTGGGTGTCTCATAGGCTGGCACCTGGCCACCAAATGCATTCTTCTTCTACTCGTCTCCACCCATACTTGCTGTGCCTGTTTCAGTTCAGTGGGTAGGAGAGAGAAGCCTGCAGAACAGCATGTATACTGAGGCCAAGGATCTGCATGAGGCTCACAGAGTCTAGAACCAGGGGAATCTAAGAATGAATGGGGCTAGAAACTGGCCACTGGTCATGCTGTTGAGGGAGGCCATGCAAAAGTGGGAAAATGGGACAGGGGTAGCATGGAGGACACTGCAGGGTGACTTCATAGAGGGCTAGGCAGGTCAGCCCCTTCACTTTGTCCTGGTTACTTGGGACCTGGACTCCTCTCTGTACCTAGGCATAGACATCTCAGGCTTTGGCATTGAAAGCTCTGTGTGAGGTCTGGCATGAGCCAACTACTCAGTTGTTAGCTCTTTTAGGGGTCATAGATGGGGCTCAGTGTGTGCCAGCCATCATGTCAGTTATGATGGAAATATAGGAGAATTAGGTTACTGGCCCCTTGGAGTCTATTAGATCCTACAGAGGAAATGAAACAGCTTTTTCCATTTTTCATTGCATTCTGAGTTGAAGGGTGGAAGACAGCATAGGCCTTAGGGGGGCCCTAGTCCAGGGAGGGGTAGACACACTCCAAGTCTACTTGTGGTGCTGCTCCTTGTTCAGGAACCCAACAGGGCTGGGCTGACTGGCCACCTGACTGGACCAGGAGAATCTGAGTGTCGGGGGCTCCCTAGGCTCTGAAAGCCCCACACGGCACTTGGCCTTGCTCTAGGTGCACAAGTGGCAGGCTTCCCCTGTCCCACCAGTGTGATTCTGAGTAGCTGCAGGAAGGGTTGCAGCTTCCAGCCCTTGCTCACTCCCACCCTGTTCCTGAGCCTTCAGTGGTTCACTGGCAAAGATGGCCGTGTAAGTTCCTTCCAGAGAACCTTTGCAACATATTTTTGCCTCTGGGAGGTGGAACCTATTTTCTACCCCCTTGAACCCAGTCTACTGCATTAGTCAGGCTTCTCTGGAGAAACAGGACCAACAGGATAGGTGTCTGTGGAGATTTATTTTGAGGAATTGGCTTATATACTCATGGAGGCTTGGTAAATTTAATATTTGCAGAATAGGCTGAAAGGGTGGATAGTCAAGGAAGAGTTACAGGTTCTGTCTGTCTGAAGATATGGCGCTAGAGATTCCATCCTGCTGGGGAGGGGTCAGCTTTGTTCTATTCTGGCCTTCAACTATAAGATGAGGAGGGTAATCTGCTTTACTCAAGGTATAGTGGTTTAAATGTTAAACTCATTAGACAAAATGAAACAAAACCAAACCCAAACAATCCTTATAACAATATTTACAAATCCACAATCATGCTTGACCACACACCTGTGGCCCAGCCAAATTAGCGCATGAAATTAACTCTCATGGTTGGCTTGTCACCTGCTTTGGGCCATAAAATGTGGGGAAAGTTATGCTGTGAGTCCTGAACCTCAGCCCTAAGAGATTTTTTTCCAATCTTACTTGCCTAGTGGGGGTCTTGCCAGCCACCACTGAAGAATCTTGGGCTACTTATGAATGACTCTGGGGGACAGATGGGATATGTCAACTGAATCCAGTTTCTGGCTACATTTGCATGAGTGACCCAGCTGAGATTAACTGCCCAACTTACGTTGCTGACCTGCAGAACTGTGATCTAAATGCATCACTATTGTCCTAAGCCACTATAATTTGGTATGATTTGTTACATGGCAAGTGCTAGCTGATACACTGTTGTCCAAGTTATGCAGTACCTTTAGGATAGATTCCCTGTGAATCTTCTGCTTTAGCTGATGGAGAGGACATGGAAAACAGACACCTTCCTGTTCTAATAAGGCTCTGAGGGTATCTGTATTCACTGACGGCATGCACATAGACACCTTTCTATGTTGAGATTTAAGTAAGCTCTGCCCCAAAACACTCTATCCTGGAAGATTCCCACAATAATGAGCCAGAGCAGAGAGAGGGGCTGACACCTGGCATCTGGGAAGGTTGTGTGTTGGTAGTTAGGGAACAACAAGGGCTGGGTTCCTGGAGACAGCCTTAGGGGGTTGGAGAGATTTCAGAGATTATTATAGGATGGATGACAAGAAAAGAACTTGGGAGGCAGCAAATGTGGGCCAAGTCTTGCTTCTGTTGTCTGTTAGATCCATACGCTGGGCAAATCACCTCACTATTCAAGGGCCTCAGTTTCTCCAAGGGCAGAATAAGATTTTGTGTGCCCTGAGCTGATACAATTTGGGAGCCCTTTTTCAAATAGAAGAATAAAAGGTATAATTGCAAAATTGCTTTGGAAGAGGCCCATGCCAATGAGCCTAAGCTTCATTAGCTTTTAAGTAAATTCCTTCTGCCTTTCTCTCTAGGCAAAAAAAAGGAATATTAATAATAATGACGAAAAAGGGGATACAGATGAATGTCCATTTTGTATCTGTGTATGCAAAGTGGATGGGATAGATATATAGTTATAGTCTGTTAATGAATAGAATGATTTGTTCTAATGGTGTTTGTAAATAGGATATCAAGTCCACATCTTGTGCAGCAATTAACCACTAAGAAGAATGTATGCAGTGTGTTAGTTATTGAAACTGTCCTAGCGATTTGATTTGAAACTGTCTCATTGCTATCTGTTTATCAATAAAATTATGAAAAAAATAAATAAAAATAAAAATAAATAATAATGATGAGACATGGCTGTTTTGAAGGTTAAATAAATGCACAATACGTAGTGGAGCATACCAGGGGTAAAACCTGGCAAGAAGGCAGCCTTGAATGGGGGAATAGGTTCTTGGGGTAGGGGAGATGGAGGGGCAGTGGCATGGAACGAGTGGTGAACTATCTAGACTCCTTTCTGGTTCCATGACTGCCTCTCAGGCTTGCAGAGACAGGTGTAAGCAGAAGCAGGAGCTAATTTCACCAGGATCTTTGTGAAGTTCTGGGGCTGAAGTAAGGTTGCAACAGTGTCCTGGATCCAATGTTGGGAGGAGGATGTGATTTCTTTCCTAGGGTAAGAGCAAGTGCTCTTGGAAGAACATACAGAGAGGGAATGAAGCAGGCCTGGGTGGGGTGAGGTACTCCCAGGGCTGAGGTCCCAGCTGGATTCTAACTTCAGCCTGATCCCACGGAGAGCTCGAGGACAGGATGAATGGACCATACAGTTGTCTGTCCCCAGTGGACTTCTGCCACTCAGTGGTAGGAGGAGGCTGAAGAATACTCCTCTCCCAGGGCTACCCATTCTCTGAGCACAAGCCAGAGAGTGGATGGCCTTTGCATCATCTGGTGAATGATGGATGCTCTGGCTGAGGTAAAGAGCCCTGGAGGGGCGACCATAGCATCTACTACAAGGCCTTTCCTCCATTTCTGCAGAGCACACAGACCAATGGTATCTGGAGTTGGCAACTTCAGGGAGACAAATTGATAGAGCTGATGGGATTGAAGAACCACAGTGTTGGTTTTCAGGGAAGTCTAGAAGGGCCATGGCAAGATGCTGTCCCCACATGCCTTCTAATGCCTTGGTTTTCCAGGAGGGGACCCACGCTAATGTCATGTGAGACACTCTAAGAACTTCCAGAAATAACTGGGACAAGACTAGAACCATGGGATCATCTGAAATTTGCAGATGAAGGAGAAAATCCCCTGAGTGTTTTTCCTGTTAATGCAAATTCAGTTGTGAACATGGGCAGGAAGGGCCCAGAGAGAGTCTAGGCATTTATGGGAAATCCAGTCTTTGTGAGCTCTGAAGAGCAGAATGGCTTCCAAGGCCATTTATGTGATTAATTAGGAGGTAGTTCCACCCTGTGGAAGGCCCAGGACTCACCCCAGGCCTGGCCTTGGCCCTGGGTTGATTTGAAAGGAGTCAGGAAGGAGAGGATGATGTTTTGGTGTAACAAGGGTCCTGCTCCTTGTACCCATGCCCTGTATTAAAGGTCCTGTTGAGCATGTTTGGTGAGATGAGTCTTAGATTAAACCAAATGGTACTTGTACATGGTACAGATAGGAGTAGACAACAGTACAACCATTTTGGAAAACTATTTGGCAGATTTTAATAGCATTAAACAGCTTGTCATATGACTTAGCTGTTCTACACCTAGGTGTTTACCTAAGAGAAAAGAAAACATGTCAGTCACCTGCTGTCGTCCACCAAATCCCCTCTAATCTTAGCAGTTTAAAGCAATAATAAACATTTCCTGTCCTCACTGTGGCTGTAGGTCAGGAATCCTGGAGCGGCTCAGCTGTGTGGTCCTTTCATCACGTGGCAGTCAGCATGTCAGCTGCTGCACAGGAGGGCTCAGGGGAGCCAGAGGATCCACATCCAGGATGGTCCTGGGCAAGGTAGTGATGCTTGGCTAGACAGAGGCTTGATTTCCTCTCCATGTGGACCTCCCCGTGGGGCTGCTGGCTTCTGCTAGAGCAAGGGATCCAGGAGAGCAGGGCAGAGGCAGCAAGGCCCTCTGCAAGGTCACTGTGTGATATTCTACTGGCTGAGCAGGCCAGCTCTATCCAGTGTTGAGGAGATAACACAAGGTCATGTTCACTAGGAATGGAAGACTGTGGGGACCATCTGGGAGGCAGATAACCAAAAGGATGGTGTCTTGGTTACTCATCTCTCGTTGCTGGGACAAAATACGTGACAACCGAAATTAAGGAAGAAAGGTTTATTTAGCTCTCAGTCAGTGGAGGTTTCAGTCCATACTTAGTTATCTCCAAAGCAGAGTGGCACATGGCAGAGGACAGCAGCTCATGGCAGCAGAAAACAACAAAAACAGCAAAAGCACAAGGAAGGAATAACAGCAACAACCGCCACAGAGAGTAAGTCTGGCTCCCTTATGTTGCCTTCAGGCTATCTGTCCCAGGCCAGGTGTAGCACTCACACCCATAATCCCAGCAGTGGATCATGAATTAATCACGAACTCTAGAGGTCTGCCCCGTAACTACATGAGGTTTAGGGAGGGCAACTAGCCACACACCATAACAGACGGTATAACCAGACCTCCTCCATCCTGCAGAGTCATACCACACTGGAACCTCCCCATTCTGGTGTACAGAGTTGGAATGCAAGGTGCCCCTGGGGCATCTGTGCAGGGCTTTGGCTCCAGGAGAGCTGCAACAGCAGCAGCAGGGGCTGCTGAGGACAGCAGTGCTGGGGAGGAGGCTGGGCAGAGGAGCAGTGGCCAGGCTGGGGTACATTTGCTCCTGAGCAGCCTGAGTTCTATGGCTTGGAGTGGGTTGATTAGACCTTGTGGCAGGGACCTCCCTGATACGAGGTCCTCAAAGGAATCACCTGGTCTCCTTTTTTATGTGCCCTGAGCAAGGACACAGGACCCTCGAGCTACTGTAGTCCTCTCAGCTACTGTGTCAAGGCTGAGTGGATGTAGTGTAGACACACTGTGTTGAAGAGGCATCTCCAAGCTGAAGGGTTTGTCCTTTCTTTCTCCTGGAGTCTCCCTGGCAGGACAGGGTGTGTGTGACTGCTCTCTGTGCCACGGAAGCTGGGGTTCCATGAAGCCTCACCTGCCTTCCAGACACTTCCACCTATAAGGGATCGTTATTACTGGCCACAGGCTTTACAAGTAGGTTACACTGACAGAGTTGGCAGGGTTTTGATTGCTGGGCTCCGTCCCAGGGAGTTGGGTTCTTGGCCTGGTGTACAGGTCAACAGACTTTAATCCTTCTCTCCCTAGCCATGAGCTCAGTTTCCAGTCTGGGAGCCTTGTGGGGGTGGGGCCTTCTTTATCTTCTATGCTAGGGGTAGAAGCAGGGAAGTCTCCTTGCTTCAGTTTCCAAGGCAGCCTGCTCTTCCATAAATGGATTTTTGAATGATTTAGTTCAGCAGGAACTAAAGAGCACTCTTTATTTTCATCACCAAAGCCTGCATTTCTTAGAGGTACAGATTACAGGTTTAAAGGCCTAGAGCCTTTAAACCGAATCCAGGGTTCACAGAGCAATAGAAATCACTTACAAATGAATCTTGGAGGGTGGGAAGAAGACTCGGCATCAAGGGGCAGTGCACTTGGATTAGTGGAAGGGTTTCTATATCAGTTCATCCAGCCCTGAATCATGGCTCCCTGAGGGAAGTGAGAAGAGGAACTGCAGCTCCAGAGTTTGTACAAAGAGGAATGGGGGACGGGTGCCACCTGGCTGAGAAGGTGGGAAGCCTTGGGAGTCACCACGCTGACCCAGGAGCCATCTACTTCATATTGCTGGGACTTTTATTAGAAAATAGATTTGACTCTCAGTGTTCTGTCTCTAATCTGTGAATGGGACAGCAGGAATCAATTCACTTTAACCCCTACCCCCAGTTCTTTCTCAATTGATCATCTTCTTGGAATTTTATAAACCACTCCTCCTGTCTTGTTCCCATACTGCATGGCTTCAGCTATTCCTTTTATGCCTGGTGGGGTGTGACATTCTTTCTATATACTTGCCTGGCCTGAAGGTTATTCCAGTGACCAATACAGACCTCTTTCTGGAGAGTTCCATATTCAAGTAGCCCAGTGTCTCCTAGACAGCTTACCTAGCCATCTTTCAGGGAAAGACAGAACACATCAGAGAGGGAATTCATTGTCCTCCTAAACCCTGTCTCCCCACTATACCCATCACAGTAAGAGGGTGGCCCCACCCAACTGTCCAACTAGTGCGTATGACAGAGCTGATGTCAGCTTGCACACCTCCCTCCCCTATTTCATAACCATCTTTCTCCCTGCCATCTATTTGTAAGGCTCTGTCTCAAAGCTCTTGTTGATTTGCAAGGAATTTTTCATTTTGGAATTACTAGAGATTCACAGAGGGCACCCAAGTCCCTTCCATCCAGAATTTTTCAATGGTTACATTTTATGTAACCACATCAGAACCAGGAAGGTGCACTGACGCAGCTTTCCCTGTACTGCTCTAAGTTATTTTATCACTGTGTAAGTTTGTGTACTCACACCCCTGTCACACACTTTGCCCTACCTCCCTAACCCCTGGCAACTACTAATGTGTTGTGTCTCTATTTCAGTTTTTTTCCATGTGGAAGTGTTACAGGGACGGAGGCATACATACAGCATGTGGCCTTCTGCAGTGTTTTGCTCCTCTCAGAATCATGTCCTTGATGTCTATTTTATGTAAAACAGTTTCATTTTGGAGCAATAGCCTGTGGTTTGAATGTACCACAGTTGGTTCAGCTATTCACTTATTGGAGAACATTATGGTTGCTTCTGTTTTTTTTTTTTTTTTTTTGGTATTATAAATGAAGCTGTAATGAATAATTGTGGACAGAACTCCTGATTTCTCTGGGATAAATGCCTCAGAGAATAATTGCTGGGTTGTGTGGTAAGTGTATGTTTAGTTTTTAAAGAAACCACCAAGCTATTTTCCAGAGTGGCTCTACCATTTTACTTTTCCATTAGCAATGGATAAGAAATCCAATTTCTGCTCAGCCTCCCAAGTATTTGAATTGTCACTATTTTTCATTGTAGCTGTTATAATTAGTGTGGAGTGACATCTTATCCTGGTCTTAATTTGTTTCTTCATAAAGGCTAAAGATGTTAAGCATCTATTCACCTGCTTCTATGTGCCATTGTTTACCTTCTGACGAAATGTCACTCTTCATGTCTTCCATTTCCTTTATAAAAAATAACTTTAATTTTTTATAAGTACATGTTTGCCATACATAATAATTACATTCACAATGGGGAGTCAGTATGTGTACATAATACAACTTAATTCTTTTTATGTCCCTTTCCTCTCCCCCCTTCTCTTCTCTATCCTCCCGCCCTCCATCTCTTGGTCCTTTTATTAACTTATTCTTATTAATGTACTGAGGATTGAGCTCAAGCATGCTAGACGCATGCTCCACCACTGAGCCACCTCCATCTCTATTTGCCTGTTTTTGTTTTGTTTGTTTGTTTTTTTGGTGGAACCAGGAATTGAATTTAGGCCATTGGGCTTGCCAGGGAAGCACTTATCCTACTGAGCCATTTCCCCAGCCCCTTATTTGTCTGTTCTTAACTGTTGAAATTTGAGCGTCTTTATATATTCAGCAGTGTGGCCTGCAAACATTTTCTCTTCTTGTGTAGCTCATGTTTTCTTCTCAACAGGGTCTTTTGTACAGCAAAAGTGATTAGTTTTAAAGAAGTCCAACTTATCAATTTAGGGAATAGGATTTTTTTTTTTTTTTTAGTGGAACCAGGAATTGAACTCAGGTCCTCATGCTTGCCAGACAAGCGCTTATTCTACTGAGCTATCTCCCCAGCCCCAGGGATAAGGATTTTGGTGTCATACATACACCCTAGGTTGTGATGATTTTCTCACATTTTCTTCCAAAAATTTTATAGTTTTATATTTTACACTGACATCCATTATTTTATTTTGTTTTAATTAATTAATTAATTTTTTTTTTCAAAACCGAGGATTGAACTCAGGCCCTTGCACTTGCCAGGAAAGCGCTTATTCCATTGAGCCATCTCCCTGGTCCCCCATTATTTATTTTAAATTGTGTGTAAGATGTGAGATTTATGTCTAGGTTCACATTTTCCCCTCTGGATGTCCAATTGCTCCAGTATCATTGGTTAAAATGGCCACCCTGAGGCTGGGGAGATAGCTCGGCAGTCTAAGCGCCTGCTTGGCAAGTGCAAGGACCCGGGTTCGATCCTCAACATGTGCCTTGTTGGCCCTGGAACCCTGGGTGTGCCATGCCGGCTACTGAAACTGGGCATAGTGGCACATACCTGTAATCCCAGCACTGGGGAGGCTGAGACAGAAGGATCATTATGAATTGGAGCTGCGTAAGGAGACCCTGTACCAAATAAATAAATAAATAAATAAAATAAATGAAAGAAAGAAAGAAAGAAAGAGAAAGAAAGAAAGAAAATGGCTACCCTTTTCCCATGAAATTGCTTTCTAGCACTTTGGCCACTTGACTGTGCTTGTATAGGGCTATTTCTGGGTTTTCCATTATGTTCCATCGATCTACACATCTATCCTTCTACCAACAACATTATGGTAAACACACTGTCTTATTCACTGTGAGGAAATGGTAGGGTTCAACGTGGAGTAGATCCTTCCACTTTGTTCTTCTTTTTCAGTCATGTTAGTTTCATTCCATATGACTTTTAGAATAATATTGTCTGTACACAATTTTTTTTGTGTGTGTGTATGAGAGAAGGTCCCACTGTAGACCAAGCTAGTCCCAAGCTCAGTTTGTTCTTGCTTCTGCCTCCTGAGTGATTATGTTAGCCTGTATGTTGTGGAGGAGAACTGAGTTCTTTACTCTAGCGAATCTTCCAACCTATGAACCCAGTATGCCTTTCTAATTGTTTAGATTTTATTTTTTTTATGTTAAAATGTTTTTTGTTTTTTAAAATTTTTTTCCATAATTTTATTGAGAAAAACAGCAATGAGACAGTTTCAAGCCAAATTGGTAGGACAGTTTCAATAATTAACACATCGCATACATTCTTCCTAGTGGTTAATTGCTGTGTGAGATGTGGACTTGATATCCTATTTACAAACACCATTAGATCAAATCCCTCTACTCATTAAGAGAATGTAACTATTTATCTATCCTAACCACTTTGAATACACAGGTACAAAATGGACATTCATCTGTATCCCCCTTTTTTTGTTAAGTTCCATCATTTAAATATTATAGGTGTGTAAACTTAGCAAAATATTCTAAAAGAGTCCAGTAA
Source organism: Octodon degus (assembly GCF_000260255.1). Taxonomy (NCBI): domain Eukaryota; kingdom Metazoa; phylum Chordata; class Mammalia; order Rodentia; family Octodontidae; genus Octodon; species Octodon degus. Next base: position 2,430,111 of record NW_004524636.1, read on the forward strand.
TCCATAATAGTATTGGGTCTTCCGCTTGACTGGCCATGTCAGAAATTGTTGACCTGAGTCCCCTACAGCTCAACATAACAACTTGGCTTTACTTCTTTTTTTTTTTTTTTTCAGACCTAGAAATGTTTTATTTTTAAGAGGAAACAAACAGCATTAACACACATCCAAAAGCCAGCACAAGGGTTCACTGGGTTTTGCAAGAGAACACGGCCCTCGGGCAGCAGGTGAGCAGGGGAACCACTGATGGAGGACCGCAGCTGGTGCTGACCCCACCAGACCCCGAAACAACAGGCAGGGGACGCTGAGGCCCTTCCCCCTACTCCGATGTGCTCTCATTCTGCTGTCAAGAATCACCGGATCATTTTACAAAGAACTTTTTTATATCAAAAAACACTTTCAGAAGTCCAAATCAGATTCAAGGCCACAGCTGATGATGTTCTACAGGGCAATGGGGAGCTGGAATTCAGAGGACAGCGGGCACTACTCTAGTCACATATGCTTGCAGCAGGAGATATGACACAGGTCTCAATAGAGGCTGGTCTTTTTCATGATGCGCAGGAACTCCTGCTCGTTGACCTCGCCGTCTCCATCTCGGTCGGCTTCATCAATCATCTCCTGCGGCTCCTCATCGGTCAGGTTCTCGCCCAGCTCCTTGGCCACGCGCTTCAGAATTCTGAACGATATTGTTCCGGTCTCATCATCATCGAAGAGCTTGAAAGCTTTCAGGATTTCTTCCTTGGTATCTTTCTCAGACATTTTCTGAGTCATCATGGTCAGAAAGTCGCTGAAGTTCATTTTGCCTGTCCCCTCCTTGTCAATTTCGCTGATCATTTTCTGGATTTCTTCTTTCCTGGGCTCAAAGCCCAGCGCTCTCATTGCCACCTTTAG
>NW_004524636.1:2439781-2445124 GCF_000260255.1 Octodon degus
GGAGGTACGGCGGAGTGGTGGGGGACGGCCCGAGGGGGTGGGAGAGGGTCTGGCCCACGCTGCGCCTGGGCTGGGACTGGTCCCGCCGGCACAGGGTAGCAGGAAGCTCTCCACACACTCACCGGACCTGGGCTAGGACTGGGTCTCTTTAATTTCTTCTTTCATTGGAGTTTTATAGTTTTCAGCATGTAAGTCCTATATGTTTTGTCAAATTTAAACTTGAACAGCTTATTGATTTTGAGCAATTGGAAATAGTAGTGCATTTTAAATGTAATGTGCATTTTTCATGTTTATTGCTAGTATATATAGATATAAACTTTTAAAGCAGACATGTGCACATGGAGTCCCAGCTAACTGGAAAACTGAGGCAGGAGGATTGCTGAAACTGAGGAGTTTAAAATTAACTGGGGCAATATAGTGAGCCCCATCTCAAAAAATATGTATGCATGTATGAGTAATTTTGCTGCTTTACCTTGAATCCCGCAACCTTGCTGAACTCACTTATTAGTTCCAGAAAAACAATTTTTTTTTCTTTTGGTTGATTCTGGGGGTTTTCTACATAGGCAGTCATGCAATCTGCGAGTAGAAGTCAGTTTTATTTCCTCCTTTTGGATCTGTATGTGTTTTATTTCCTTTTTTGTTTGTTTGTTTGTTTTGTTTGTTTTTTGTTTTGGGCGGAACCGGGGATTGAACTCAGACCTTTGCACTTGCCAGGCAAGTGCTTATTCTACTGAGCCATCTCCCTAGCCCCTTATTTCCCTTTCTTGCCTTTTTACACTGGCTAGCTCTGATACCGGAAGGTCCTGTGTCAATGGCAACGGTGAGAGGGCATGGTCTTGTTCTGCTCCTGATCTGAGCATGAGAGCTCTGAGGTGCGGTGGCCTTGGGAGGTATTGTGCACATCCTCTGGGGAGCTATAGGGACCACTGTGCCATTTCTCCAGCCTTGGCAGTCAGGGAGGTGCTGAGCCACAGAGCAGCGAAGTTTCAGCCCCCACCCTGTACCCAGCTGACCTGCTGTGGTTTTGTGACACAAGGAAGAAATAATAACTCTTTGTTGCTTTCAGCTCCTGGTAGTGGCGGTGGTGGTGGGAGCACTGTCTTTCACCTTTAAAGATTGTGTTAACTGTAAGTTTATTCATAGATGTGCAATAGCAAGTTGAGGAAATTTCTCTCCATGGTTTTCGGAGAGTTTTTAATCCTGAAAAATTGGACTTTGTCACATGCCTTTTCTGCACCAATTGATATAATTTTTCTTCTTGTGCTTCTTGATATGCTAGATTATATTAATTGAGTTTTGAATAATGAATGCTTTCATTCCTGGAATAAACCCACCGGTCATTTTATATATATCCATATCCCTAGTCATGTAATTCTTAACACCAGGGATACATTCTGAGAGATGTGTTGTTAGGCAGTTTCATTCTTGGGCAAACATCATATCACACACTTACACAAAGTACAATGGTCACAATATCACCAGGCAATACAATCTTATAGGACCAGTGTGTTTTGTGTGGCCTGTCATCAACTGAAATGTTACGCGGCAGCGCCGGTACATACATGTGCATTCATATGTAATATATATTTGAATCCTTTTAAATATTGTTGCTATTTTATTAAGGATATTTTAATTTACATTCCTAAAGGATATTGCTGTATAGTTCTTTGTTCTGTGTTTGTCTTGTTTTGGTGTTAAGGTGATAGTATCTCCATAAATAAGATTTAGAAAATATTTATTCTTTTCTTTTTGGAAAGAGGTTGTGTAGAATTATTTCTTCTTTACACATTTGATAGAATTTTCCATTGAAATTGTCTGGCATGGAGATTTATTTTTGGAAGTTTTATTTTATTTCATTTTTTTAGGGAAGGGTCCACAGGGTGTTCAGGGTCTCGCTACTAGATCGGACCTGTAGTGCTCCACCTGTTTACAGCCTCCCAAGAGCTGGGATTACAGGAATGTGCCACCATGCCCAGTCTCAATGTGCCCTGGGGGCAGGGCCAACATGGCAGGCTTGGGGATTGAACCCCTGGCCCCTGCACCTGCTTGCAAGCACTTTAATCTGCTGAGCTATTTGGCTGGCCCTTGAAAGTTTTAAAATGAATTAAAATTTTTTTTAAACACTTTTGGGACTGGGGAGACAGCTCAGAAGTTTAAGTGCCTGCTTGACAAGTAGAAGAACTTGGGTCTGATCCCCAGTACCGCATGCTGTGCTGGCCTTAGGCACTGAGCCAGCCACCGAAGCTGGTGTGGTGGTGCATGCCCATGGTCCCAGTGCTAAAATGTTTTCCAAAAAATATTTATTTATTTATTTATTTAAGGGTCTTGCTACTCAGTTTGGACTTGTAGTGATCCTCCTGTCTCAGCCTCCCAAGTGCTGGGATTACAGGCATGCACTACAGTGCCTAGGGTACTGGGGCCAGCACAGCATGTAGTTACCAGAGATCGAACTTAGGACCCTGCACTTGCCAGGCAGGCACTTAGACTGCCGAGCTAACTCCCCAGCCCTCAATTTTCTTAATAGAGGCTTCTTGGATGATTTATTTCATATTGAGTCAATTGTAGTAGTTGGTTTCTGAAGAATTTATCCACTTCAACCAAGTTGTTAAATTTGTTAAACATGCATAGAACTTGGAGGATTGTCTTGTTTTTAGTGTCTTCAGGGATGTAGTGATGTTATCTGTTTCTTTCCTGATTGGTGATTATGTTTTCTCTTTTTCTTTGCCAGTTTTCCTAGAAGTTTATCTATATTACTGGTCTGTTCAAGGAATTATCTTTTTGCTTTATTACTTTTGTCTATTGTGAGCTTGTTTCAATTTTAGCAATTTCTCTTCTTATTTTATTGTTTCTTGCTGCCTGCTGGATTTGGATTTTTTTGTTCTTTTTGAACTAAGTTCCCTTGAGTTGGGAACTTAGACTACTGATTGGAGACTTCCTTCCTTTCTAATGTTAGCACTGAGTGCTACAAATTCTCTCAGCACTGTTTTAGGAGTGCTCCACACATTTCACTATGTTCCATTTTTTTCATCAAAATCACTCTGCTTTTTAATTTCCTTTAAGACTCTGAGACTCCTCTGAGACTGGGTGTGGTGGCACATGCCTGTAATCCCAGCTCTTGGGAGGCTGTAAACAGGTGGAGCACTACAGGTCCGATCTAGTAGTGAGACCCTGAATATCACATAGACCCTTCCCTAAAATGCAGAAAAAAAAATGAAAGACCCCTCTTTCATGCATGAATTAATTTGAAGTGTATTGCTTAGTTTCTGAGTGTTTGGAGATTTTCTGGTTACCTTTCTGTTTTGGTTCCACTATAGTCAGAGAACACAGAATGACTCAATTTGTTTAAAGCTTATTGTATAATCTAGACTATGATCTATTTTAATGCATGTTCCATGGGTGTTTGAAAAAAAGAATGTGTGTTCTGTTTCCATTGGGTAGTGTTCTGTAAGTGCCAAGTGGATCCTGTTGCTTGAATGCATCGTGAGTTCTCCTATATCTTTATTGATCTTCTCTCTAGATGTCTTATCAATTGTTGAGAGAGATTTACTGAAGTCCCCAACTACAATGGCACATTTGTAAACATTCAGCAATGAAATATTAAAACAGAATCAAATGTTTGAACAAATGGACTTAGTAGATGTCGACAGAGTGTTCCAGCCCACAGTATTAGAATACACATTCTTCTCAGCTGCCCAGGGGATATTCTCCAATAGAGACACATGCTAGTTTATAGAACATGCTTATGTAAATGCAAAGGAATTGAAATTATCCCATGCATATTATCAGACAATAGTGCAATGAAATTGGAAATCAATGGCAAAAAAGACCACAAAAACTTCATTAACATTGAAATGAAATAGCACTCTCCTGAACAACCAATGAGTCACAGATGAAATTAAAGAAGAAATTAGACAGTTTCTACAATTAAATGATAATGACAATGCAACACACAGGAACTTATGGAACACAATGAAAGCAGTTATAAGAGAAATTTATAGCAGTGACTACTCATATCAGGAAAAAAGAGCAAGTGCAAACAAATGACTTAATGTTGACCTAAAGCTTCTTGAAAAAGAGGGGCAGGCCGACCCCAAAGCTTGAAAGAGGAAAGAAATTGTAAAGATTAGAGCAAAAATCAGTGCATTCAAGACTAAGAAAACAATACATCTCTACTGGATGGTTAAGACAAAGATAAAGCAAGACCTATATAAGAAAAAATGTAACTTTTGTGTCTTAAAGGGTCAGTCAAATCCCCTCAGGATTTACCCTGAAACCCTGTACAGTAGTTTGTAGATCTTTTGTCAGTGTCAGTCATGTGGATGAGTCACAGCCATTGCTTGACCAATTTGCTCTCTGTGAAAGCCTGAGAGAATGTTTTCTCTCCATGCAACCCTCCTTAGGCACACTCTACATCGTGAATCACTTTTCTCTGTGGCCCCAGAGAGGAAATCAATCTCCTTGATCAGAAAATTTGGGACACCACTGAGTTACATGATGTTACAGTACAGGTTCTCTTATGTCTTAAGTCCTCACTGACCTTGAGGGGCTAAGGCCACAGTGTTGGCTATCCTTGTAGCCCTTCTTTTTCTCTAATTTTTGGTCTGCAGACTTCTTGCTCTTAACCATTCAGAAGAAACATATAAAAATGATGTATGAAAAGTAAAGCCATATTAATATGCTGAGCTGTAAAAAGCTCAAGTCAACAACTTCTGACATTGACAGTCCTGGGGATAGCCCACTACTATTATGGACTACTGGACTATATTGGATTACTTTGCTAAATTCATGTACCTACAATATTTGAATAGCAACAGAATACCCATTTATGACAAAAGTAAACAAAAAGGGGGGATGTAATGAAGGATCATTTTGTAGTGAAAAAAATTTATATATCTGTACATACAAAATAGTTAGCATAATAAAATTATGAAAAAACCCCAAAATAGTTAGCATAGATATACTGCTACTTTCTCTTAGTTCAATGAGAAGAAAGATTTGTACTAATAGTGTTTAGACAAAATATCATGTCTGCAACTTGTACTATGAATAACTACTACGAAGACAATAGTATGCAATGTATTAACTATTATAACTGTCCTACCTGTTTTGAAACTGTCTCAATGCTATTTCTTTGTCAATAAAACTAATAAAAAATACAATGAATTAAAGAGTTAGTTCCTTGAAAGATTGAATAAAATCAACAAACACTTAGCCAATCTTCTAAAAAAAAAAAAAAACAAAAGAAAAGAAAAAGAGGGCTGGAGAGATGGCTCAGTGGTCTAAAGCACCTACTTAGAACAAGCTTGGCAAGGCATCAGGGACCGCGGTTCAATCCCCCAGCAC
>NW_004524636.1:2445254-2465663 GCF_000260255.1 Octodon degus
AAAGAAGGAAACCCCCAGCTAAATCTGTGCAATTGGGAATGAAAAGGGTGAAATAATAACAGACCCTGTAGAAATCCAGAAGATCATCTATACCTACTTTGAGAACTTATATTCTAATAAGATGAAAAATGTAGAAGAAATGGACCAACTGCTAGATACATATGAATTACCAAAGCAGAATCAAGAAGACATAAAACCCTAAAAAAATGATTTAATGAAATTGAAGATGTGATTAAAAACTTATGAACACAGAAAAGCCCAGGCCTTGATGGGTTCATTGCTGAATTCTACAAGAAATTCAGAGAAGACATACCACTACTACTTCTCAAACTCTTCAATGAAATTGAAAAGGAAGAAATACCCCCAAATTCATTCTAGAAACAAGTATTACCCTAAAACCAAAACTGGAGAAGGATCCAATTAAGAAAGAAAATTATACAAAATCTCCCTCATGAATATAGATGCAGAAGTCCTCAATAAGATACTGGTAAACAAAATGCAGCAAATCATCAAGAAGATAACATTCCATGACCAAATGGGATTCATCCCAGCAGTGCAGGGATGGTTCTAAATATGTAAATCAATAAATGTTATATACCATAGTAGCAGAGCCAAGGACAAAAACCGTATGATCATCTCAATAGATGCAGAAAAATCTTTTGACAAAGTCCAGCACCCTTTCATGATAAAACCTTACAGAAAATTGGGATAGATGGTCTTCATCCCAATCTGACAAAAGATTGAGGTAAATCTTGACATCAATAACAAACCAATAGCCAACATCATATTAAATGGATAAAAACTGAAAGCTTTCCCTCTAAAATAAAAAACAAGAGAAGGCTGTCCACTGTCTCTACTCTTATTCAATATAGTCCTGGGAACTTTAGCCAGAGCAATTAGAAAAGATAAATAAATAAAAGGATAAAGGATAGAAAAGGCAGAAGTTGGGGCTGGGGAGATGACTCAGTGGAATAAGCACTTCCCTGGCAAGTGCAAGGGCCTGAGTTCAATCCCCCAGTTCTGAAAAAGAAAGAAAGAAAGAAAGAAAGAAAGAAAGAAAGAAAGAAAGAAAGAAAGAAAAGAAAAGGCAGAAGTTAAATATCATCATTATTTATGGATGACATGATACTCTACATAGAAGAACCCCAAACCTCCACTAAAAGACTGCTAGATTTAGTAAGTGAAGTGTAGCTGAATACAAAGTCAATACTCAAAAACAGATAGCCTTTCTAAATAAGAAACTCCTTGAAAGAGAAATTAGGATAACAATACTTTTCACAATAGCATCCAAAAACAAAACAAAAAACAACCTAGGAATCAATATAACAAAGGATGTAAAAGACCTCTGTATGGAAAACTACAATACTCTGAGAAAGGAGATTAAAGTCAATACCAGAAAATGGAAAGATATCCTTTGCTCTTGGGTAAGGAGAACCAATATAGAGAAAATTGTTTGGCTATACTTTGGCTGCACTTCCAAAACTGTTGTTATAGGTTTAATACAATTCTCATCAAAATTGCAACAGCATAGAACTAGAACTAGAGAAAAAACCTTAAAATTCATTTGGAACCAGGAGACCTAGAATAGCAAAGGCAGTTCTGAGCAACAAAGACAAGACGGGAGCATCACAATCCCTGACTTGAAATTACACTATAAAGCTACTGTGATACAAACAGCATGGTAGGGACTGGGGAGATGGCTCAGTAGAATAAGTGCTTGCCTGGCAAGTGCAAGGGCCTGAGTTCAATCCCCGGTTCCACCAAAACAAACAAACAAACCAAACAAAAACCCAGCATGGTACTGGCCAAAAAAAAAAAAAAAAAAGACTTGAAGATCAAGGGAACAGATTAGAAGATGCAGGAACAACTCCAGACATACGCAACTACCTTATCTATGACAAAGTGCCAAACGCATTCATTGGAAGAAAGATAGCCTCATTAACAAATTGTACTGGAAAAACTGGCTCTGCACAACCTGAAAATTAAAATTAGATTAGTATCATTTACCATGCACTACACTAACTTTGAAAGGGACTCAAGTTCTAAATATCAAAACAGAAACAAATCTGCTGGAAGATAGAATAGGTAAAACTCTTGAAGACCTTGGTGCAGGCAAAGACTTTATGAGTAAAATCCCAACTGCACAGGAATTATCACAAAGAATGAGCAACTAGGATCTCATCGTATTAGAAATCCTTTACACAGCAAGAGAAGCCACCAACAGAGTGAACAGACAACCCACAAGGTGGAGGGAAATGTTTTCTAGCTGTTCCTCAGACAATGGACTAGTCAAAAATGTATAAAGGACTAAAAAAAAATCATTCTTCCAAAATTTAAAGATCTAATCCAAAAATGGGCATCTGAGATGAATACACACTTCTCATTTGCAAAAGTACAAACAGCAAATAAATATATGAAAAATGTTCAACATCACTGGTCATTCAAGAGATGCAAATTAAAACAACACTGAGATTCCAACTCACCCCAGAAAGAATATCATCAAGAAATCAATCAATAACAAATGCTGGAGGGGCTGTGGGGAAAAACGAAACTTCTCCACTGTTGGTGGGAGTGTAGACTGGTACAACCACTGTGGAAATCAGTGTGGAGATTCCTCAGAAAACTAGGATGAGAGGTCCCATTTGATCCAGCTATTCCCTTGCTGTGTATTCTAGAAGTATTAAAAACATCATACCACAGTGATATATGTGCATCCATGTTTAAAGCAGCACAATTTGTCATAGCTAAGTCTTGGAAACAACCCAAATGCCCATCAACTGAAGAATGGATTAAAAAAAAGATTTTTTTAATACAATGGAATACTACTCAGCCATAAAAATGATAAACTGGAGAGTTTTATATGAATAAGGATGTGATTCAAGACCATATGCATAAGTGAAAGAAGACTCACCTGTATAAACATAAGATTGTCTCTCTAGTGTGAGAAGCTGAAAGTGCAAATGGGATAAAAAATATACAATAGATATTGTGAAATGGGAAGGAACTGTTCAAGAGAAAAGAGAAAGTGGGATGGGGGAAAGGAGACAAGAAAGAAGGGAAAAGCAAATATATAAGATATTGATACTATTAACTTCTCTGTATTCATTGAAAAGAAAGGTTGGTGGTAATATTATTTGGACAATAAAATGCCTATATCTTGTACTCTCAGTAACATATTTAAAGATAATTATACTCAATGTGTTAGTCATTGTTACACATCTTATCTTGTTTTAAATTTTTTTCTTTTTTTAAATTTTTTTTTCTTTAAAATAAAATTTTAGGCTGGGGAGATAGCTCAGAGGTCTAAGCGCCTGCCTGGCAAGTGCAAGGACCTAGGTTCGATCCCTGGTACCTAGGCCATGCTGGCCCTACCCCAGGGCCACCAAGCCAGTCACCAAAACCGGGTGTGGTGGCACACACCTGTAATCCAAGTGCTGGGGAGGTTGAAACAGGAGGATCACTATGAGTCTGAGCTACATAGAAAGATCCTGTACCAAATACATAAATTTAAAAAATAAATAAATAAAATAAAAATTTAAAAACAGTGCATTTGTCTCATTCTTTTGAGTTAATTTTTGCTTTGCATATATTGCAATTGTGTTGTTTTTGCATACACATTTGGGATTACTATGTCTTACTGCATTGACCATTTTGTAAAGCTTTATATCCTTGGCCGTTTTCTTTGCTCTGAAATCTAGTTACTTGCTCTAGTGCAGCCACTTGCCTTTCTTCGGATTTATGTTTGTAGTGCTTACCTCATCCATCATTTTCCTTCTAACCTACCTGTGTGGTTAGCTCTGGAGTAGGTTTCATGTAGACAATGTGTAGTTAGGTCATGTTTTAAAATCTCTTTTGCCAATCTCTGTGCTTTAATTTGTTCACTTAAATAATTTAACACAGTTATTGGTATGCGATGGATTAGGTTCGCCATTAGATTTAAAATTTTCTTTTTATTCTCTGCTTTTCTGGGGGTCTCTTGCCTTGTAATTACTGGCTACTTTGCACTTACTGTGGTTCTGATTCATCAGTACTGTGCTGAACCTCCCCCTGGAGGTCTGCTTTCCCTTCATCCAGTGTCACAGGACCTGGTGCTTGATCTGTGAGGAGCCGCACGACCACTTCACTCACCTGCATGGTAGATTGATTCAGAGCTGCCTAGCCAAGCAGAGGCGATGGTGGAACTTTCTTTTCAGAGAAGAGAAGCCCCAGGAAGGCAGAAAGAAGCCTTTTCCTAAGTTGTTAACTGAAAGATCCCAAAAGTCTAATAAGGTGCCTGAGGTAAAATAAGTGTTTAAGAAATATTGGTTGAATAAATAAAGGGCTATCGTAGGTTGAGGGAAGTCCCGGATCAGGGTTAGGGGAACACTGAGTTCAGTAGAGCACAGGCGCCTACTCTTGGTACTGGTATGTGCTTGCGTTAGGCAAAGCTCTGCCTATTGGAGCATCTCAACCCGAGGACCCCTTCCTTACAGGCTTAAGAGCAACCCTTAGCCAGATTTTAGAAGCAAGATCTGAGTCTTTTCTTTCCCTGGAGGGGACAGCTGCGCAGGTGCCTGGCTGTGGGCTCACAGCTGCCCCCTGGTGTCCATGTGCAGCTCGACCTCTCTAGGAAGCGGCATCCTCCCTGCCTCAGCCCACAGCTGCGCAGTCCTTCTGCAAGGTCTCACCAGCTCTCGTGGCATTGCTTGTGCTTCTCTCTCTGCAGTGTCCTCGTCAGCAAAGGACTGGGGTTCTGGGGAGTGTGAAGATCCAGCCTGCTGCCCAGGCCCCTGCTCTCCAAGGCCATTTCCATCTGTGCAGGACAGGTTCCAAGAGCACTGGGCATGGAATAACTCTGGCTTACTTGGGCTGATACCAGTCTCTCTCCTCACCCTGCCTGCATGCTCTTTGCCAGCCCACAGATCCTGTCATGGGAATGCCCATCAGTTCCATCTTTTCCAAGTGTGCGTTCATTGCATTGTCCCAGGGTCTGTGTCTGTAGGTCCTGGAAAGTCCTTGAAAGGGCACTCTGTCTTTGTGGTGTGGACACTTGGGAAGGTGGGGCAGATGAGGGCCAAGGAGCCCATTCCTTTCATGCTGAGCAAAAGGAGTGCTCTCAGGCATCCATGCACGCTGAGCCTTTGCTTGGAGCCTGGCTTTCCACAGGGGCCAGCATGGAGTATTGGATGGAGGGGAGCTGGGGAATCCTGTCCAAGAAACAGGAGACTCTGGAGTCTCAGAAGATCCAAAGTCACAGTAAGGCTATGAGAGGGGCAACAAGGGAATGTGGATCTCAGCTGCTCAGCGCTGGGACCTGGGTCTCCTAACTGGATCCTCTGAGGGTGAAGCTGACTTCTCAGGCTGAGCACACAGGCTCAGGAGGCGCCATCTGGCCAGCACCAGACAATGCTGAAGACCAGAAATAGCGACCAATGCTGAGTCTACCTCTCAATCCAACACAAAAGCCATTTGTGAAAAGCATATTTGATGCCGTCTGATGCCTCCCTTCCCTGGAAGACTCACCTGGGATCTCTGCTTTGCACCTATAGAGATAACATTTCCACTTCCCCAACATCCACTGTCCCAAAGTCAGCTTGGTGTCCACCACGAATGTCCATTCTGCGTTGCCAATGCCACCACCTGTCCGGCCCTTCACGCTGTCACAGTGCTTGCCTCACATCGAAGCAGCTGTGCCACGCACAGGCTGGCAGGGCTTCTTCCCAGCTAGATTCCACCCTCTCCCCTGCTGCCGCCCTTCAAAAACTCCATGTTAGTCAGTTCACTTTGCAAGTAGCAGAAAGGCTCTCTACGGCCAAAGCAGAGACTTCCAGAAAAGAAGAGATCAGCTGGATGACTGGACAACTATCCCAGGGGAAACAACAAGCAGCCAAAAGCGCGTAACCACTGAGTCCTTCTATAGGGACCGGGGAGATGGCTCAGTAGAATAAGCTCTCGCCTGGCGAGCGCAGGGTCCTGAGCTCAGTGGTCGGAAAGAAATAGGCGAGGAGGCCAATGTTGTGCAGGAGGAGTGGGCCAGACCGCCTGGGGCCAGGAGCCTCACAGCCTGTCCTCTCCCTGGTCCGGGTCAGAGGTAGCACAGGTACACAGGCATTTCCGGGCCGAGTCAGGAGGGGCCCGATGGGTAAGGGGAGAGCGCTAAGCTGGACGCGGGCCTGAAGTGGACACCTCTGGGGCCTCCCTCAGGTCCCCTTTCCGGGATAGTGCCCACCCGGCTGCGGGCGAGGCCCCTCCCCTTTCCGACCTGGGCGCCAGAGGCGCGGGTGTCACCCTTGGCCCGCTCACACCCCAAACCCAGACACCGCCTCCTTTGTGCTATTTTCTGCCTGTTGCAAGTTTGCGAGCACTGACTCTCTCCTGCCCCCTCACGGATCGCTTGGAACATTGGCGATTTTCGGGGTTTCCGAGTCCACTTGATTTCCCGAAAGGGACACGCTGGGGACTTGGGAAACGTGGGCGAAGAGGTCAGGAAGATCATTCGTAGCTGGCAAAACTGAAGGCAGTTTTTCCAAGCAGAGAAGTCGGTGGGTTGAACGGGAAGTGCGTGGGAGCCCACCTCCTCGAGGGCCAGGGCGGGAAGCTGGGGCAGATTGAATGATTTCTGGGGCCCCAGGTCAGGTACCGCGTGTTTATCACGACAGATCCGAGGAGCTTTGGCTTCTCCATCTACACTCATCTTGCTGACTAGAATTCTCACCGCCGCTCCCATTTCTACTCCGTGACTTCTACTTGATCGCGCATTTTCTTCCTTGCGTGTGCCGCTGCTTGTTTCCTCTTCGGGCACACTGAAGTCAGGCGTTCCTCTGCAACACCGCTTGGCTGTGGTGCAAAAGCCTTCGAGAGCGTCCAGGCCTGTTCTATGAACTCAGATCTGCGTGATGGGGCCCTTACCTGTCTCCGGACTCGCCCCATCCCACCCCCTCGCTCTCTGCTCCCACACAGTCTCGTTTTGATTCCCTGATCTGCCACACTCATATGTCAAGAGTGTTTGCTGAACCGGACACAGAGACCGCGCGTGCACAGACACGCCTGTAATCCCAGCGCTGGGGAGGCTACACACAGGAGGATCTGTAGGAGTCCGAGCTGCGTCATGAGACCCTGTACCAAACACATTAAAAAAAAGAGTGCTTGTGCTTTCTGTCCTTGTGCCTGAAACATCATGTTTTAAAATGTGTGTGTTTAGCTCCTCAGTTCATTAGATTTCAGTTTATCATTTCATAAAAGAAAGTGGTCATGACTGACCACTTTCTCTTTTCCTTCATATCAATTACTACAATCTTTTTTTTTTTTTCTTTTTTTTGCTCCAAATGCCTTCAAGGCATGAATGGCTGTCTTGTGTTGTGGGGATCGAACCACAGCAACTTGAGCCTGACTGCTTTGTTGAAGCAGCCACTTAAAGAACTGAGCTAAGGGGCAGGCCCCCTACAATCTTAAAATATATGTGTATTAACTTTCCCTCCTGGGAAAGGCCATGGGCTGTCTTCTCTATGTTTATCTATTAACTTTCCCCCTTTTCCTCCCTTGCTGTCACTGCTTACATCTGAAAAGTTCCCCAAATGCTTGTGATATGCAGCCTGTGGCACTGCTGGGAGGAGGCAGAACTTTTAAGGAGGTAGCACCCAGTGAAAAGAAGCTGGGCTGCTGGGGTGCACCGTGGAGGCAGTTTCGGCGCCCGGACTTCCTGTTTCTATTTTCCAGCTGCCATCAGGTGACTGGATTCCTCTGCCAGGATGTACTTTGCCACCAGAGGCAAAGTGACAGTGCCAGGCAACTAAGGCTTGAAACTTCCAAAACCACAAACCAAAATAAGCTTTTCTTCCCTTTGCATCAGTTTATGTAAGGCGTTTGCTCTAATAATGGAAAGCAAGCCCAATCACAAAGGGGGGATTACTGACGGTGTGCCTCCTCGTGCCTGAAATCCCATCTACTAGTCTTCTAACCTGCATATGTCAATTAAGAATATGTTCAGCTGCAAGAAATGGAACACCTGGTAGTTTATTCTTGCCAACCAAGAAGAAAATGAAAGGTGAACAGTGAGTGGTCTTGTCGGTGACCCAGCAATGCCTTTGTATATTTCTGTTCCCTTATGGGGAAGGCTGATGTTTCTTCTCACACTTGATATCTCACTGACACAACCCGGCTACTCCAAATGCAGGAACCCCATCCATGGCTAAGGCTGGAAGCAGCAGAAGGATGCTGTCAACCATGTCTTACTTTATGGGAGTGAAGTTTTCCCAGGAGTCCCTCAGCATATCTCCTCTTCCATCTCATTACCCAGAACTGCGCCAGTGGCTTGAGCTTCAAGGGTGGCTGGGAAAATGGAACATTTAGTGGTTGATTTTGTATGTCAACTTGACTATGCCATCTGGTACCCAGATCTTTGGTCAAAATTATTTTAGATATTTCTGCGAGGTGTTCTCGGATGAGGTTAATATTTAAATAGATTGAGTAATTCAGATTGCCCTTCATAAAGCAGGTGGCCCCCATCCTGTCAATTAGAGGCCAAAGCAGAATCAAGAGGCTCATTCTCATTAGTGAAAGAGAATTCCTCCTGCCTGATTTCCTTCAAACAGACATCTGGCTCTTTTCCTGCCTTTGTACCTCAACTGAAATATCTCTTCTTTTTTTAATTAACTATTTTTTAATTTGGTACAGGGTCTCACTATACAGCTTGGACTCATAGTGATCCTCCTATCTTAGCCTCCCCAGCCCTGGGATTACAGGTGTGTGCCACCATGCACGGCATGCCAGAGTTCTGGGGCCTGTGCAGCGTGTGGTACAGGGATTTAACCCAGGTCCCTGTGCTTTGAACCCGGGTCCTTGCTCTTGCCAGGCAGGTGCTTAGACTGCCGGCTTTTTCCCTGGCCTCTGAAATATCTCTTCTTGAGACTCAAACATGTTAGCTTGTAGGTGGGAACTACACTATCAGTTTCCCTGGTTCTTAGGCCTTCAGACTTGGGCTGGAATGAAGCCATTGCTTCTCCAGGGTCTGCAGCTTGCTGACTCACCCACATATCTGGAGGCTTGTCTGATCTACCTCCATATGTCTATATAGAGGAGAGAAACACATTTCACCTATTGTTTGTTTCTGTGGAAAACTAGCTGATACTAAACAACATTATCATGATGGATCCAAATAAGTTCTGTCCGGTAGAAACATAATGTAAGGCTGTCTTAGTTACTTTTTATTTGTTGCTGGGACAAATACCCAACACTTAAAATGAGGGAAAGAGAGGTTTATTTAGCTCACAGTTACGGGAGGGTTCAGTCCATATTCCGCTGACTCCAAGGCAAACGACAGCAGCTCATGCAGCAGAAAACAATGAAGAGCAGAGGAGGAGCAGCGGCTGCAGCATCCATCAAGCCTCTCTCTTCATTCTACGCTGACTGCCCAGACCAGCGCTCCACGGGGAAGATCAGAGCAGCTGCAAAGATCAAGCTCCTCCCAAGACTGGGACTTCACCATGCAAACAGGGCAGGGCAGCAGAAAACCAGGCAGGTTGGCAGGAAGCCTTTCTCAATTTCTGGGCCCTACCCACCTGCAGGACTAGGTTGAGAACTGCTGGAGCTGATTCAGCCAAGTTGACACAGTGTATCAACTAACACAGAGGCCAATATGTAATTTAAAACCTTCTAGTGCCACATTAAAACCATAAAAGGAGGTTTGGGGATATGGCTCAGTGGTAATATGCCTGCACCTTAAGTCTTGAGTCTCTGGGCTCAATTCCTAGTCCTGAAATAAAAGGAAGAAAAAGTTAAAATTAGTATTAATTATATATTTTACTTAGTTCAATATGTGCAAAATATTATTTTGATATGAAATCCATATGCACTTGACATTTTATAGTTCTGGTATTATGTCCTGAAAATGTGGGGCCAGGGAGATAGCTCAGTAGAATAAGCGCTTGCCTGGCAAATGCAAGGGCCTGAGTTCAATCCCTAGTTCTGCCAAAAAAGAAAAAAAAAGATTTCGATTGGTAGGGGCCAGGGAGATGGCTCAGTGGAATAGGTGCTTCCCTGGGAAGCACATTTCTATGAATTTTTTTCAAAAGTATACTATTGGGTATTGAACTAGGACCTTATGCTAGGCAAGTGCTCTATCACTGAGCTATATGCCTAGTCCTATTTCATTTTATTTTTATTTATTTATTTTTTCTATACTTAGGGCAGGGTCTACAGGGCTTAAAGGGTCTCACTACACAGATCTGACTCATAGTGGTCCTCCTGTTTTCAGCCTCCCAAGTGCTGGGATTACAGGCAGGCTGGGGAATAGAACCCCAGCCTCTGTGCTCTGTCTCAGCAGGCACTTTTGTCCTCTGAGCTATCAGGCCAGCCTCAGTCCTATTTTATTTTGAGGAAGAGTCTTGCTAAATTGCCCAGGCTGGCCTCAAACTTGCAATCCTGCCTGAGGTTCCCAAGGAGCTGGAATTACATGTATATATCACTGTACCTGACTCTGTGTTTAATTTTGTACTTATAGTAAAGCTCAATTCAGACCAACCACATAGTAACTACTTCATAGCTATGTGTACCTAGTATCTATAAGATGACCAGCATAGGTTTAAATGCATCAAGATATGTTATCTGGGGCTACCAGATATTACTACCACAAATAATGCTTAGAACATGATTAACTAGGATGCTGGATATTGTATTAACTAACCTTTTATTGCTGGGACAAGATACCTGACATGTACAACTTAAATGTGAAAAGTTTTATTAGGCTATGGTTTCAGTCCATGTTCAACTGGCTCCAGGTCAGAAACATAGTAGCAGAGGGGCATAGCAAAGGAAAACTACTCACATCACGGTGAACAAAAGCAGAGATCGGGGTACAAGCTAGAGAAGAAAGGACCAGTGAACACTGTAGTTCCCAAGGTCATGGCCCTGTGACCAACTGAACCATGGCCCGCCACAGTCATTGCTCTACTAATCTCTTAGGCATCTCTCAAGACAATCAAGAACTTATACCTTCAACAATCAAGATTAATCATCACAGGCATGAAATTAAGAGATGACACCAGATATTCATGTGTATTTAGTAGTTGAATGAAAATAAGTTATTCCATAAGTTTCGATACCCCTAGGCAATGGTGACTTTCCCACTCTTTCTTATTTTGCTTAATGTAAAATTTGTAACATTATCACATACACATATGCATGTGCACACTTGGAGACACACACACACACACACACACACACACACACACACACACTGGTCAAGAAGAATTGAACTTATGCCTTCAGCTTAAACAACTAAAAAACTTGAAAAATATATGAAACAATGGCCATAAAAATACTGGACATCTGACAATGAAGAATGGTCATCCTTAAGAGACAGGAGACAAATAAGTGAGCCTTACATTGGCTCCAGCTTACGGTCTCAAGAGTTTCCAGGTTGTGGTACAAGGCCATAGATCCTACCCACAAACTTTGTAAGCAAGATCTCAAAGTATTGAAACATTTCTAAGGAATGCAACCATATTCCCAAACAAAGCTCAATCAGTGCCCAGACATGCAAACAGGCAGAAAAAGTGACTCATAGAAAAGGAAAAAATGAACTAAAACCAATCCAGAAAAACAGACGATAGAATTAGCAGACAAGGACATTGCAACCATTATTATAACTATGTTCTATGTGTTCAAGAAGCTAGAGGATAGAGCAAATGTGAACAGTAGAGACATGATTAAGAAGATTTAGGGCCAGGGAGATGGCTCAGTGGAATAAGTGCTTCCCTGGCAAGCGCAAGGGCCTGAGTTCAATCCCCGGTTCCACCAAAAAAAAAAAAAAAGAAGAAGAAGAAAAAGAAGAAAATTTAAACAGCACTTCTAGAGATGAAGACTACAGTGTCTGAGATGAAAAATACAAAGGACAGATTAAGAGCTGATTAGGTGTTGCAGAAGAAAATATTGGTAAAATTGAAGACAAAAATAAAATTATCCAGAATTAAATAGGAGGAAAAGGACTGTGACTAAGCAGACCATGAAGCATGAGACAATGTTGGTCAGCCAAATATATGTGTAATTGGAATCTCTAGAGATGACTGAGAAGAGGAAACAGAAAAGATATATATATATATATATATATATATATATATATATATATATGGTATAGGGTCTCACTATGCAGCTCAGACTTGTAGTGTTCCTCCTGTTTTCAGCCTCCCCACTGCTGTGACTACAGGTATGCACCACCACGCTCGGACTTGGTGGTAGGCTCGTTGCACCCCGGGGGAGGCCGGTGTAGCATGAGTGACTGGAGATTGAGCCCTGGATCCTATGCTTGCCAAAGCAGGCACTTTAGTCTGCTGAGCTATCTCACTGGCCCCCCAAAAGATACTTGAAGAAAATGATAGCCAAAATATTTTAAAATGTTATCAAAAATACAAACTCACAGATCTAATAAGCATAATAAATCCCAAGAAAATTACTATGAGTAGGGCCAGGAAGAAAGCTCAGCAGACTAAGTGCCTGCTTAGGCAAGCGCAGGGACCTAGGTTCTATCCCAAATATGGCGTGCTGTGTTGGCCCCAGCTCTTGGGTGCACTGAGCCAGCCACTGAGACTGGGTGTGGTGGCACACACCTGTAATCACAGTGCTGGTGAAGCTGAAAACAAGAAGGTCACTACGAGTCCAAGCTGCATAGTGAGACCAAATACATTAAAAACAAAGTACTATGAGTAAAACAGTATTAAACACACTATAATCAAATTTCTTAAAACCGGAGATATAGAGAAAATCTTAAAAGTAGTCAAGATGGAAGAATAAGAAATAAAAACAAAAGCAAACTCCACAAAAACAAACAAGCAAAACAAAAAACCCCTCACATAATGTATGAAGAAATATGACAACAGATTTCTTGCCAGAGCTCACACAAGCTAAGAGCTAGTGCATTAACATTGTTAAAGTACTGAAAGAAAAGAAATTTGTAAGTCTAGATTTTTCTTTATTTTGGTTTGGTGTTTGAGATAGGGTCTTGTTCTATAGTTCAGGCTGGCCTTGAATTCACTATGTAGCTCAGGCTGGCCTTGAGCTCACGGCAATATTCCTGCTGCAGCTTACCAAGCGCTAAGATTACATGTGTGTGCAACCATGCCTAGCCAGCCGAGATTTTTTTTTTTACCTAGTGAAAATATCTTTAGAACCAGATGTGGTGGCACATGCCTGTAATCCCAGAACTCTGGGGTCACCATTTAAAGCCCAGTCTAGGCAATGCAGCAAGACCCTGTCTCAAAATAAAAAGAATAGGGATGTAGGTGAATGGAAAGGCCCTGGGTTTAGTTCACAGTACCATCACCACCACTATAAAAAACAAAACAAAACAAACTTTGGGAAGCAACAAACCAATGAACAAAATTCAACTTAATCTCAGCCTTGGGGGGACAACCCATTTGGGGGCCTCCTCCTGTCCCTCCCTTAGACAGGGGCTTTTTTCCCCCTCAATAAATATATTCTTCTCATAAAAAAAAATCTCAGCCTTATAAAAGAAAGACTTTATCATCTCAGATAGGCATCATAAGAAATATTAAGCAAAGTTCTGCATGCAGAAGGAAAATGGTATCAGGAAGACACACTGATCTATGAAGAGGCATAAAAGAGCTACTTGGGTAAATATAAAGACTGCTAAAGATGTTACTTAGGCTGGGGAGATGGCTCAGTGGAATAAGTGCTTCCTTGCCAAGCGCAAGGGCCTGAGTTCAATCCCTGGTTCTGCCAATACATATATATATATATATATAACTTAAACTTTTATATTACTGTTTAAAGTGAAAAGAATAACAGCAATTATGGGATTTATAACATTTAGAAACAAAATGTATGAAAAAAAAAGAAACAAATGTATGAAATTTCCCAGATATTGAAGTGGAGGGACTACTCAACTAATATTGTTCTGATTCCAAAAGCTAGTATTCTTTTGTAGGCTAGTAGTATTCTGATGCCAAATCAATAGACTGCTATTAAAAGAAATGATATCCACTGATGAATATCCTCAAAAAAAAAAAAAAAGATATAAACTAGGTGGATAGCACATGCCACCACAAGGCATTCTGGGAGGCTGAGGCAGGAAAATTGCTTATTCAAATAAAGAGTAGGCCGATCTAAGTGCCTGCCTGACAAGCACAAGGACCAGGTACCACATACACCGCAGTACCACATGCTGTGTTGGCCCCAGAACCCCAGGTATGCTGTGCTGGCCACCAAAAGCAGCTGTGGTGGCACATGCCTGTAATCTCAGTGCTGGAGAGGCTGAGCTAGGTGGCTCACTACAAGTCTGAGCTTCATAGGGAGATCCTACACCCAATAAATGAACAAATAAATAAACAAAAGATTAAGACCTTAAAAAAACAAGACAAAACAAATATAACCTGGGCAATTTTCATAACTTAGCAAAACTTTGCCTCAAAATAAAAAAATAAAAAAGTACTGAAGATATAACTCAGTGAGAATATTCTGGGTTTCTTTCCCCAAGTACTGAAAAACAAACAAACCCCAAAACAGCAAAAACAACACAAAACATAACACACATACAACAACCACAAAAATAGACGCAAAATTTATCATAGACAATAGGGTTGGTTTAACATTAGAATACTAATTAATGTATTTTTACCATGTAAATAATAGATTGAAAAAGAAAACATATGATCATGTCAGATGTAGACTAGACATCCGATACAACTCCAAAACTATTTTGATAGGGGCCGGGGAAATAGCTCAGTAGAATAAGCGATTGCCTGGCAAGTTCAGGGGCCTGAGTTCAACCCTTGGTTCCGCAAAAAAAAACAACAAAAAAACCTATCTTGATAATTATCAGAAAATTAGAAATTGAAGAAAAATTCCTCAATCTGATAAAGAGCATCTTAAAAAAAAAAAAATCTGTCACTACCATCCCGCTAAGTGGGGCTTTCTCCCAGAGCCTCAGACAAGGCAAGCGTGTATTCTTGCACTCCTTGGCGTGGGATTGGAGATCCGATTCCATGTGAAAGATCAAGAGAAAGGAGAAGATATCCAGATTGAACAGAAAGAAGTAAAACCTTCTACAAAAGATAGCCTTATCAAGTTATCCAATTGTTTCCTTAGAAAATGTTATAGATTCACAAAAAGCTGGAATAGGTGTTGAGACAGACACTACTGGCACTCCAAGTAAGAAAAGACTTGTTACTCATGGAACGAGATGCTGCACAGCTGAGTAGGTTCCTAAGCAGGGCTGGAGATTTCTTGACAGAGCAGGGCGGCAGGGACTGGGTAGGCTTTTGCTGTGGCTGGAAGAGACTGGGTGCAGGTTTCCAACTAGGGGACGGGGCTTGCATGGATTAACTTTCTGCCAGCACCCAGAGCTCCTGGGCTTCCCCTCCGCTTCCCCCTCCTCCCTCTTCTCTTCCTCCTTGTCCTTCTTCATTGTTTTACCCAGATGTAGCTCAAGAGAGGAAAAGGGTAGGATGGGGCTATGGCAGCAAACATCAGTCGCACTTCGTCTGTCCCTTATGTCTGCTGAAGGCTGACCACATTCTTCTATCTTTTTTTTTTTTTTTTTGTATTTTAGGGAGGGGTCTACAGAATATTCAGGGTCTCACTACTAGACTGGACTCGTAATGACCTGCCTGTTTACAGCCTCCGAAGAGCTGGGATTACAGGCATGCACCGCCCCGCCCAGCACCTAATCTCAGTCTCAGTTGCCATCTCAGCGCGCCCCAGGGGTGGGGCCACCCCGGCAGGCCTGGGGACAGAACTCCCAGCCCCTGTGCCTGCTTGCAGGCGCTTTAATCCACTGAGCTATTTGGCCAGCCCTCTTCTATCTGCTTGAGTGAACTTGTTTCAGTGAGTCATTGTGACACTATGAGGCTTGGCTTGGGCCAGGAGGGAGGGATGGTTCTGCTGCATGTCCTGTGCCAGAACACAGGGCTCACTGTCAAAATTAAAGAGGTTTGTGCTTTAAAGGACACCAGAAAAAGTGAAAACAGCCCATAGGATGACTGGAACGCTGTACAACTAGTTTCTGATAAGGGATTTGCATCTTCTATTTATAGTTCAGTAATAAAAAGAAAGATAACCCAATTTAAAGGTGGATATTATCCACAGAGTAAAAAGACAACTCATAGGATGGCAGACAATACTTATAAATAATATATTTGACAAAGGTTTAGTATAGAAATAAAAGACACTGACAACTCAGCAGCAAAAGATAAATAGCTCAATCAAAGCTTGGGCAAAGGACTTTAGTGGGCAGTTCCCCAAAGCCGGTGTAACAGTGGCCAATAAACACATGAAAGTTACTCCACATCATTAATCATTTGGGAGACACAAATGAAAACTGCAACGAGGTAACACTTCACAACCTCGAGGACGGCTAAGAAAAGAAAACAGGTGTTTGTGAGGGTGTGGAAAAATGGGAGGACTACCACAGATGGGAACATAACAAGTGCAGCCACTAAGAGGAATCATTTTTTCTTTAGAATTATCATCTGACTCTCAAGTCTATGCCTAGATACATACCCAGAAAAATTGAAAATAAAGACTCCAACTGGGGTGAGCCGCCAGTATTCACATCAACACCATTCCCATCCAAGCACTAACCAGGCCCGACCCTGCTTAGCTTCCGAGATCAGCCAAGATTGGGCGCGTCCAGGGTGGTATGGCCATGGACAGCACCATTCCTAATAGCCTGAAAGTAGAAACAACTCAGGTGTCCGTTAACAGAGGAATGGAAAACTACTGCGGGGAATATCATTCAGCCATGAGAAGGAAGTTCTGACACAAATTTGACACAGGTGAATCCTGCACACCATATATTAAATCAAGTAAGTCAGACACAAGAGGACCGCTTTTTATTATTTGTTTATATAAAATGTCTAAAATAGAAAGTTCTAAACTCAGAAAATAGATTGAGGGCCACCAGGGCTGAGGAGACTAAAATGGGGACTTGTTGCCTAATGGGTACAGCTTCAGTCTGGGGGTGATAAAGAAGTTCTGGAAACTGGTGGTGATGGCTCAATATTGTGACTATGCCTAATGCCAATGAATTGCATCCTTAAAATTGGTTAAAATTGCAATATATGGTGGTGTACACCTGTAACCCAGGACTCGGGAGGCTAAGGCAGGAGGATAACCATGAGTTTGAGGTCAGCGTAGGCTACATACTTTAAGTGAGCTTAAGACCAGCCTGAACAGCATGGTATAACTCAAAAAGCAAATTGGTTAAAATTATAAATTTTCTGTTATCTAAATTTTTACCATAATCAAATTAAAAATATAGACAAGGGTTTAAAAAGATATTTTACCAAGCAAGATATACCAGTGCCAAAATCACACTGAGAAACTCTTCATGCCTCCAAGGATGGCCATAGTGAAAAAGACAGACAGCAGCAAGTGCAGGTGAGGATGTGCAGGAACCGGAAGCCTCACCAGTTTCTGGTTGGAGCACAAAATACCACAGCCATTTGGAACAAGTCTGGCGTCTCCTCAAATGGTTCAACAGAGCATCACCACACAAATGACTCCACATCCCACACCTAGGCACGAACCCGACAGAAGTGAAAGTGCATCCCAACAAAGACAGGCACGTGGCTCATGGCAGATCCAGAAGCAAGGAAGGCGCTTGCCTATCCTCTTGACTAGTTGGGAGGCTGAGGAAGGAGGAACAAGTTTGGGGCCAGTTGGAACAAGTTAAAAAATGGGCCTGGACTCTAAAAAGGAAAAAGAAAAGGAGAAAGAGAGAGAGAGAGAGAGAGAGAGAGAGAGAGAGAGAGAGAGAGAGAGAGTTAGGGGGAAGGACAGGGAGAGGAAGAGGAGGAAAAGCAACTTCTGTTTGTCCCTAGGGCAAATAAGAGGGGTGGTGATGACTAAAGGTCTGGGGTTCCTTGTGTTGGAAATTCCATCGTAGGATCATAATGATACAGGGAGAAAAACTCAACTCAGGTGGGTGACCTCCAAATGATGCAGGGAGCCTCCAAATGACATAGAGAAAAATGATCTCCCGACCAGACCTGCATGAGTTCGTGTTCTCTAAAACCGAAGAAGGAGCTTTAGGAACAAACCGAGATTATGAGCAGAATATATTTATTGAGGGAAAGAAAGCTCCTGTCCAAGAGAGGGACTGGAGGGGGGACCAAAGCAAGTAGTTCCCTGGGAAGCTGTCTCTTCCAGGGATTTTTATAGTGTAAAACCATGCGGGGCTAAGGCGGAGAGAATGGGAACTCACTTAGGTGGACAAGAGGTAGACAAAACTACAGTCAACCAATGGGATCACAAGCACCATTGCTCAGATAAAATTGACGAAATGGAGTAGAGTCACAAGTCACACAACAAGTGGGCATGAATGTAAAACAGGACCTTATCTGGTAGCCTTCAGACAATGATTCTTCCTGAGTAATGATCAATCCCGGATGCCAGTCTTTAGGGAGGTTAGCATTTGTTTGGTCTTTAGGTCTGGCTCACAGCAGGAACATCCATCCCTCCCACAGTTGCAAGGTGTCTGGTCTTTGTTATCTTCTTTGAGGGCCTGGCCCTGTCTGATGGCCTATAATATTTCTATCTAACTCAGCTGCCTGCAACAATAACACAATGGAAAATACTCAAAGTCATTGCCTCAAGTATGTTAAGTAGGGGATGGTACATATGCAAGTTTTCTCTTGATAAAGCTTTTTAAAAAAAGGGGGTGGTGGGGGCCTGTCCCTTAGCTCAGTTCTTTAAGTGACTGCTTCAACAAAGCTGTCAGGCTCAGGTTGCTGTGGTTCGATCCCCACAACTCAAGCCAGCCAAACCTGCCCTGAAGGCATTCGGAGCAAAAAAAAAAGGGGGGGGAGGCTGGGGGGTCGAGGAGATGGCTCAGTGAAATAAGTGCTTCCCTGGCAAGCGCAAGGGCCTGGGTTCAATCCCCGTTTCTGCAAAAAATAAATTAATTAAATAAAATAAATTTTGGGGCCGGGGAGATGGCTCAGTGGAATAAACGCTTGCCTGGCAAGCACAGGGGTCTGAGTTCAATCCCCCATTCTGCCAAAAAAAGATGAAGTATTGTGAATTCTGAGAAGTGGGACGAATGCCTTGTTACTGTCAATGCTGGACCATCACAGGGATTGAGGAGGGTCTGGATGAAAACTTGTGACCCTCCTGCTTCAGCCTCCCGAAGTAGCTGGTATCTCAGGCACACACCACACTGCCCCGTCGAAGTGCCCTTTCTTGCAAGGACAGCAGTTGTGTCGTAGTCAGGCCCACGCAGATCATTCTCACTATTACTTTCTGTCTCAGTTACCCTTCTCGCTGCTGGGACAAATACCCGACACTCAAAGTGAAGGAAGGAAACGTCTATTTAGCTCACAGTTACTGGAGGGTTTAGTCTACTTTCAGCTGGCTTTAAGGCAGAGCGGCACGTGGCAGAGAGCAACCTTTCATGGAGGTGGCAAAGGGCAAGCAAGAGCTAAGGAAGAGCAGCAGCTCAAGCAGCTAGCCTTTCAACCCTCCTTCCATTGTAATGCAAATTACCTGCCCCAGGGCAGGGGCGGCATCCAC
The DNA here is from genome assembly GCF_000260255.1 of Octodon degus. Lineage (NCBI taxonomy): Eukaryota > Metazoa > Chordata > Mammalia > Rodentia > Octodontidae > Octodon > Octodon degus. The sequence continues at coordinate 2,464,758 of NW_004524636.1, forward strand.
ACCCACAATAATCAATCACAAACTCCTGAAGTCACCTCAGGACTGCATGAGGCCTTGGGGGGACACCCAGACGTAAACCACAACAGATTTTTTTTTTTTTTAATCTGTCTACTAAACAACTTGTTTTTATTTAAATTGTGACCATGTTAAAAAACAAAAGAGAAAAAAGTACCCCATAACAAGGGCCAGGGAGATGGCTCAGTGGAATAAGCTCTTCCCCAGCAAGCATAAGGGCCTGCGTTCAATCCCCGGTTCTGCCAAAAAAAAAAAAAAAGTACAAAATGACCTCAAGCACAGCTGTTGATTTCCCTTCATATACTTACCTTGCATTGTCACTGGAGACACTGTTAAGAGAAACCTTATTTTCAAACCAGAAAACTAAATGGAGCTCAAGTGACCAGATTTTAACTCTGAAAAATAAAACTCTGAAAGCATTTTAAGTCATAAGTTTTCTCATGTAGAGGGCCAACAGAGAGACGTATGAATTGAACATTTGCCTTGAGATGTATAACTTCAAATTGAAGTTACTGAACGTGCTGACATGTTCTTCTGAATAGAGATTAAAAGAGATTAAACTCTTGTTTCTGCATGATAAAAACAAGAGTCGTCATTTTTACATGACAAAACTCATAACACCTTCTTAAAGGATCTACTTCTGTGGTCATATTCTGACTTACTAGGATGAAGGCTTCAACAAACAAAGGGAGGACAATACTGGGATTTATTCCTTTGTAAACTAGTGAGGGGAATGAATTGAATTCCCATACATGAAGTGCTTAGACCAGGGAAAGTGATCACATATCAAAAGGGACCTGGAATATTATAGGTGTGTAAACTCAGCAAAATATTCTAAAAGAGTCCAGTAGCCCATAATAGCATTGGGTCTTCTGTTTAACTGGCAATGTC